>NC_085874.1:40174985-40204985 GCF_034702125.1 Engraulis encrasicolus | reverse complement strand
TACCCAGGTTTCTACAGGCTGCCAGGTTGTTGCTGCCTTGGTCCATTACCAGCACCATGGGAGTGAAGCCAGTGTCAAGCACCTTTTCCACCGCCTCCATGATTTTGGTTTTTAAGACCCCATGCTTCATGGTCCCAGATGACAAGAAGTACCCTATGGGTTGTTTCCATTTCCCAGTTAGACTACGGATCATGAAAACCCCTGCATGGTTGGCTGGTCTTCCCCCTTCGTCATACCCTTCTACTTCATCTTTCGAGATGTTATAATTTAGGCTACATTTCAATGTAATTTCATCAAATGTGATGGCAACGTGCCTATCTCGCTCTTCCATATGCTGCACTTGATGTTTAAGTGCATACAGCACAGGTTCATGCCATCCCGGCCCGATGTCTACTCTCTGCAAGATATTTGAAAGGGTCCTGGCTGTAGGGAGCTTGAAAATTCTCCTCATGGTTCGGTAGGCTTTTGGCCCTGTACCCTTAACCTGTAACGCCCAACTTTTCATGAAGTTGCTCCACCGAATGGCCCTTGGTTTTTTTTTGGCATTATCAATTTGCTCGTTGACAAATTGTGCGGCTTGTTTTGGCAATACTTTGGAAATTTCCCTCTTTAATGTTTGTTTGCTGATAGATGGTGTCTTTTTCTTTAGCCTTGACAGCTTTGATTTGTAGCAGCCAATTTTTCTTTTCAGTTTTTCCACTGTGTTGTCATTGCTGACACTGGCCAGTACATCAGTGCCTAAAAAGAAATGTGACAACTGTAACAACAGACTTATGCACAGACTACTACCTATGCAGTGTTCAACACTCAGAATGTATCTGTTACCACCATTTGCCATTAAATCACTTACTATCCAGGATCTCTGAGTCTGTTGTCTCAATTTCAAGTGCGACCCGTTTTCGGGGTGGTGGACGAACTGTGTCTTGAGATTTAGGGGGGTTGGGACAGTCTACTAGCCAGGGTACGGCCATTGGCAGTAGGCCAGATTTCCTGCAGAATGCAAAGTATTGTAATGTTTATATTTCTACAAACACACTGTAAGCCCAGTTATGAATTGTCTGAGTAAAAAATGTTGAAGGTGTAATCAAAACTTTAGTGTTGCACAAATGAACATATATTGACTTTTTTGTACAATGAACAAAGGCTTTGCCACTCAGATGAACAGACTGCGATGAAGACTGGGAAAGACTCAAATTTATTTTGTCTTTACTGAATTGGGGGGGGGGGGGGGGGGGGGGGGGGGGGGGGGGGGGGGGGGGGGGGGGGGGGGGGGGGGGGGGGGGGGGGGGGGGGGGGGGGGGGGTGGGGGGGGGGTGGGGGGGGGGGGGGGGGTGGGGGGTTGGGGGGGGGGGTGGGGGGGTGTAAATAAAAATCGAGGGAAGGAGACAGAGGTAATAAAGATGCTAAAGCACAAGTGAAATCCAGGAGGATTTACAATATTATGTGAACTCCAGGCAAATGTGAGGACAAACACAAGGACAAGGGCACCAAAGCACTTTGAGTCAACTAGATATAGTATGTATAAATACATTTGAGATATGATTTGGTTTGAAGACACATGTAGGATGGTAATGGCAATCAACAGAAAACATGACACCAGGATAAGGTGACTCCGCAAATACGAAGACATCCCATGGAAAAAGTCTAGAACTTTTCAAACATATATGGGTTGAAATTAAAAAATAAAAGAGGTCATCAAACAATGACAATAGTTCAATGCACAGTCAACATCAATGAAAGGCAAGGGGTCTGACAATGTAAATAAGCTTACAGTTCTGGAAGGATCTCAACTGTTGCAACAGAATGAGTCCATGAAAGTCCAAAAGATGGAGGCATACACAGTGATATAAAATACAGAGTGCAGCAATATACAAATTGTTGAGTGCATGGCAAAGTTCTTAAAGGTTGAGGGGGATGGCCTCTTGTTAGTGGACTGGAATGGCCTTTGGTGAACAGGGGGCATGGCTAGACAGTGAATGACTGCAGCATCCTGGAAAGAACAAATACATGCACAATACAGAGTGCAGCAATATACAAATTGTTGAGTGCATGGCAAAGTTCTTAAAGGTTGAGGGGGATGGCCTCTTGTTAGTGGACTGGAATGGCCTTTGGTGAACAGGGGGCATGGCTAGACGGTGAATGACTGCAGCATCCTGGAAGGAACATAAATACAAGCCATGATTCTCCATGTCATACAGTGTGTGTAACCTGTTGCGGATCCTGACGACGCTCTCTGCTTGTGAGGAGCAAAAGCCTTATGCTTGATTCAAGCCAGCAATGGTAGAGGAGGAGCACTCAATGTGTGGCTCTCTAAATATGTAATTAGTTGTATTTTTTTTGTAAAGCAACCCAACATTTTAAATTATTTTTTGTGAATATGTGTGTTTTGAATTTGCAACATTACCACAAGTAATCAGGCTAAACATCTGGGTTTACAGTATGTTGAAAACTTATAGAGTATCAAGTGTCATTTTCAGAATATGAAATGGCAATGTCTCTACCTGTCCAATGGGTTCACAAATTGTGAAATGGCGAAATGGTCACTGCATACTTTCCTATGCTTCATTTCATCGGTCTGTAAACCACATAGGTCCTCCCGCCTGATGTTATTAATCCATTCTGCACACCTGCAGAAAATAACAGTAGTGTGTTTTAATATCACAGATATCCTTGGTTAACATTTGCGCTGGTTCATGTTTTCTATTTTGCCACTAGGGGGAGATACAACACAAATTATAGGGGTCTGGCTTTTTTGTTGAAATTGAGTTTCCGTCAGAGGAAAGTCTATGTGAGTTTCTCCACTTCAATAGGACAAGGACTGGATACTTTGCCGTGGATATGTTTAGTCTGGCGATTTTAAAGTTAATTGAGTTAAATTTTGAAAGGAAAATGTTAGATGCATATGTGGGCATCATCATAACACGAATAAACAAAGCCCACTGCACAGTTGTCAGATCATTTCAGCGCCTCGATTCATCATTTGCGGGTTGTTGCGCTAGCAGGCTATCCAACTTTGTTTTACGGCGACATAACGGTGGCATCATCTGCCTACCCAACACATCCTTTTAAGGTAAGACAATTAGTTAATATAGCACTTGATGTGGCACGTCGTTGGCGTATTATATACGAGCAAAATAATAGTTTCTAGGTGACGTATGCTATGCTAAAACTGTGGTGGGAGGTGCTGGACATTGAAAACAGCCTTCCTTGCAGATCATCGACAGTATGCATTTCTAAATCAGAAGTGAAAAAAGGTACTCGGTAGGCCTAGAAAATTAAATGTTGTGCTCGCATTAGAAGTTAAGCACACAAAGTTATGTCTTTTGACACACAATGTTCTCATCATGTTGCTCAAATATCATTGTGCCCATCTGACATCTGCACATCAGGCTTAGGCTATCAAAACGAAACTATACCTTTTTTTTTCTTTGGGAAATGAATGAAATGCCACCTCCTTGTTCCTTCCTGTGGACTTGTAACACCCTACAGCAGCACATTGTGTGCCTATATATTTTGGTGTATTTGGGGCATTTGGGTCCTTTGCGTAATTGTGATCGGTGTTAGCCATGTTTTTGACTGATGCTGAATGAATGAACCGTTGGCGACGCGTCCTTGACTACCAAAATCAAAATGGCGGACGGCGTCGGTGAGGTAACAATACAGGCCAATAGAACTTTCCCCTCTCTTCTTCTTTCCTCTCTGGCGTGCGTGTGTCGGGGGGGGTTGACAACCCCAGACAAAAGCCATATTGTGTGACACACATTTTTCACCAGTGTGCACAACACATGGCAGACCTACACATGACTGTGGGCATCCCCACTATTCTAGAATTCTATTATTCATGTTCTAGAATTCTATTGCATTCCATTGTGTTCCATCCTATTCTACTCCATTCTATTCTTTTCTGGTGGTGTTCTATTGTAATCTGATTTTTTCCCTTTTGTTCACCGCAAAGTAGGTTATAGTGTAAAAAAAATGCTTGATTAAGAGCTGATTTTGAACACTGATTTGCTTTTTTTTTTACTGCGCAGTGTGTTTCGCCCACCAGCTGACTAGCCACAAGGATGCTTGATTAGCCTGGGAACACCCATACTGCCTTACGTTCTACACAATCGTTTTGATCTGAAAGACTCACTTGTGATTAGGTCTGGTGGTAACCAGGCAAATGCTTGATGCCACCGAAATAAAATCATGGAATCAAATACACTTTGTGTTATTCAAACAAACACGTGGCCTAAGTTCAAAGCATATCCAAAGAGGTTGTTCAATAGGCCTAGCCAGACGACCGCAGCATTTGAATGCTTTGGCCTTTTCTTTCTTTCATGCCTCTGGTCTTACTGTGCTCACCAAGAAACCTCAAATTATCAGCAGTGAAACATCAACAATGACTTAATTCTAATCTTAAGTAAGTTATTCTGTATCCAGCCATCCAGCAGTCTGTACATGACAGCATGAACACACGTACACCTCTTGCCAAAATAGTTGTCCCCTGTGCGCGCACACACACACAGATGCACGCACGCAGGAAAACACTGAAATGGAGGCTCACAAAAATGGAAAGATCAAGATATGCACTTGACTTGTCCAGAGTAGAGATGACATATTAGCTTGGGAAACATGGACAAAACCCATTAGCCCATTACTGTATATTTAAATTGATTTAAATTGGAGTTCCTTTAGTCATTAGAAAAAAGGGAATGAGAGCACGTTGGGCAAGTAAAGAGAGAGAGAGAGAGAGAGAGAGAGAGAGAGAGAGAGAGAGAGAGAGAGAGAGAGAGAGAGAGAGAGAGAGAGAGAGAGAGAGAGAGAGAGAGAGGACAGAAGGGCAAACACAGTTGGTGCAGTGTGCACTAGGCCTGGGCGGAGTGAGGTGGAGTACGGAGGTTGGCATTTAAGAGACGTTGGAGGAGAGGGGAGAGGAGGGTGGTGTGTGTGTGTGTGTGTGTGTGTGTGTGTGTGTGTGTGTGTGTGTGTGTGTGTGTGGAGGGGTGGTGCACATTGAAGTGCGTAGGACTCTGAAGAGAGCGTAGGCCGAGTCCCCTCCTACTGGCCAGCACAAGACTCAATAGCACTTCTGTTCACACACACACACACACACACACACACACACACACACACACACACACACACACACACACACACACACACACACACACACACACACACACACACACACACACACACACACACACACACACACACACACACACACACACACACACACACACACGTTTTGGGAGAATGAGGGGGAGAAAGATTGTGTGTGTGTGTGTGTGTGTGTGAGCGAGAGAGAGCGAGAGAGAGAGCGCGAGAGAGAGAGAGAGAGAATACTGTGTTGTAGTGTATGTGAAATGCAAGTGTGTTCGACTCTGATGCTTGCATTCCATCCATCTGTCCATTCATATTCCATTCTTGTTTGTCAGACTTTCATGCTGTCAGAGAGAGAGAGAGCGAGAGAGAGAGAGAGCGAGAAAAAGTAAAGAGAGAAAAGTGTTGCCGCCGATGACCGCTTGTCTAATGTCTATCCATCCCACCCAAACTCGGGGGAAATGCCTTCTTAGAGTCACCATCACATCATTTCCCCCATTAGATCATAACAGGCTGATGAAAGACTCAGTGACTAAGACCAAGGTGGCAGCTACTCTTACCTCACCAAGATGGCAGCCACTCTTACCTCACCAAGATGGCACCCTCACAGCACCAGCCTCTTACCTCACCAAGATGGCACCCTCACAGCACCAGCTCAAAGAAGGTGGATCTAACAAGAAGCGTCATTTTGTTTCTTTTCCGGTATCCACTTTATGTCGGGTGAACGCCCCTTTAGGAGACCTTCGGTTAGGAGACCTTCGGAGTCCTGAGGTTGAGAATCAATGAAGTCCCCTTAGCACTGTAGATGGCGGTAGCGCACGTCTTGCGCAAATACCTCAAAAAGAGAAGAAGGAGTAGGGGACAACGCCCCCTTAGGAGACCCAACTTGAGCACACGCTTTTGCATTGAGTGGGCGTGTTTTGCGTTATCTTGGTTTGATTCAGTATTTTTGACCAGCTTCTGCCAAATAGTTACTCTTTATGAACAGGAAGTTGGTCTTGATCAAAGAGTCGCAGGATCAAATCCCATACCCAGTGAGATGACTACAGCCGTGGTCTAGTAGTGGTTAAGGAGATGGGCTTTCAGATCAGAGGGTTGCAGGTTTGAGTCCCACCTTTACTACTCCCATTGCACTCTGTAGCAAAACACAGAACCCCACACTGCTCCAAGGACTGTAACCAATATCCTGCACTTAAAATAACGGTAATTCACTTTAGATTGTAGTATAAATACTTCAGCTAAGTGTAATGCAATGTAATGAATGTAACTTGGGGCAGTAAAAAGCAAGGGGTCTCCTGGTTTGCATCCTCACCTATGGAGAACTCTTGCCTTGAGTAAGCAGTCACATTGTCCTACAGTGGGACTGCAGATAGGCCTACATAAAGAGGTTTAAATAAAAACTTACTTGAAGTAGGGCTGCACAATTTATCGAAAATAATCAAAAATCGTAATTTAATCGTGATATCATAATCGTGATTTCATCGGGATGTAATCGTGGCAGTAGTGACCTGCCTTCAGGCGTCGTTGAAGCCAGAGCATACAGACAGGCTGGTGTTTCTGACCAGAAATCTGTCCACAAAAGGTTCATGATATTGCCTTTTACATAATTATTACAATTCTGTTACATTTTGTTCATTCCGTATATAATTCATTATTGGTTATATTTCATTTTGTTAGAATGTTTACAAAAAAATAAATAATCATGATTAATAACATTAATCGTGATTCCGATTTTTTTTTTTTTTTTTTTAAATATTTTTTTGGTCTTTTTGACTTTATTTGTGATAGTATAGTGAAGATGGTGACAGGAAGTGAGTGGGGAGAGAGAGACGGGGAAGGACCGGCAAAGGACCCGGGCCGGGAATCGAACCCAGGTCGGCCGCATAGTAGACGAGTGCCCTACCATTAGGCCACGGTAGGGCAGTGATTTCAATTTTGACCCAAATAATCGTGATTATCATTTCATCCATAATCGTGTAGCCCTAACTTGAAGCTAGGGCTGCACAATTAATCGAAAAATAATCAAAATCGCGATAAAATAGTGAAATCGAACTAATGATTTTAATCGTGATTTAATTGTGGCAATAATGACCTACTTTTGAGAGCGTCCTTGAAGCCAGAACATACTGACAGGCTGGTGTTTCTGGCCAGAAATCTGTCCACCTAAGTTTCATGCTATTGCCTTTACATAATTATTACAATTCATTTTATTTTGCTCATCCCGTATGTAATTCATTCTTGGTTATATTTCATCTTGTTATAATTTTTAAAAAAATCTGCAAAAATCAATCATCGTGATTAATAATCGTGATTATGATTTTGACCAAAATAATCGTGATTATGATTTTTTCCATAATCGTGCAGCCCTACTTGAAGCTGCTGAGTAGGAGTATCAGCTCGAGCTCGGTTATCATATTGAAAAATCTTTGGTTTATCTAACTAGCCAACCAACAGACATCGAGTACCACTGAGCGGGCTTCGTGTGTGTGTGTGTGTGTATGTGTCTGTGTGTGTGTGTGTGTGTGTGTGTGAGAGAGAGTGTGAATGGGGAAATCACAGCAGTCCTACAGCAGAAATAAGGAAGCAGAGTCCCAGATATCAGATATTGCATAAGACAGCACATGAGTGAACATTGAGCAGTGTGTAACACTACCGCAGGGCAGAGCAACACAAGAGTGTACACGTGGGCGTCTTTAATTGAAGATAACTAGGCCTGTTCTACCGCTGCTGCCTTTGGAAAAAAAAGTCCCCATTTTTGTCATTGTGACACAGCATACCACAACACACAATGCGCACTAACCAAATTTCCATCATGCCTGGGCAAGGGGGGCAACTTTACAGACGACCCAAGGCAGCGGCATGGGAGAAAGATACCATGGTCTCTGTGAGGGTATCTCGGTCAAGGAGGAGGATGGGGCAAAACGCAGGTGTTATTCTGGTCACCCAGCTCCTGCAGAAAAGCCTACTAGCCTACTCCCGCCCTACTCCCCATTGCCGCTTGAAGTCGGCCTGCAAGCATTCAAAAAGGGATGAGGTGATGACAGAACAGAAGATTTGTTGCTTTTGCTGCTGGACATTTATAGACAAGCACACACGTATACGCGCATACGCGCGCGCGCGCACACACACACACACACACACACACACACACACACACACACACACACACACACACACACAGCTGTGTTGTGCCGGTATAAAGATACAGTGGCAGTCCGTAGTCCACAACATCGCCCCACCCTGCCCCGCGCCTCCTCACTGTTCCCCTCCCCGTGATCCCTCCCTCCGTAAAAGCTAAAGCTGTTACTATGGACAAAAACACCATAAATTTCATTCATTGTCCCAGCTGCTCTTCACATCAGTGAGCAAGACAAGGCAGAGACGGCCAGCCAGAGACCAGAGCAGAGCCCTGTCTGCCAAAGCAAACCTGGAGGAGGAGGAGAGAGAGAGAGAGAGAGAGAGACAGAGAGAGAGACAGAGAGAGAGAGAGAGAGAGAGAGAGAGAGAGAGAGAGAGAGAGAGAGAGACAGAGAGAGAGACAGAGAGAGAGAGAGAGAGAGAGAGAGAGAGAGAGAGACAGGCAGGCAGACAGGCAGAGACAGTCAGGGAGACAGACACAGACAGACAGACAGACAGAGACAAAAGCTTCCAGCGTAAAGACTGTAAGGGTAGAACCAAGTGCCACCTCCACCGTCTTCCATATGTTAGATTATGAAACACACACACACACACACACACACACACACACACACACACACACACACACACACACACACACACACACACACACACACACACACACACACACACACACACACACACACACACCAGCTTCTATTCATTACAGAAGCAGATTCCAAAGGCAACCTCAGTAACTAAAGAAGTTATAGTCCCCATAAAACATGTTATGACATTTTATTTCCCAGGCAGGTATGCAAAGATATGGGCTGCTGTAGGTTAAAAACTGGCCCATCCCCATTCTCGATACAGTTTCAAGGGAAGGTTAAAGGTTAAAGAGAAGTCCACAGCGTACATTGCCCATAACAGTCACGTTAAAAGGCAAATGTTTGGCTAGTAAGGTTATGTTATATCCATATTGGAGGGTGATGAATATGAAAAGTTGATTTAGAGGCCTACCTCTGATGAATATGAAAAGTTGATTTAGAGGCCTACCTAAAACAGGCCATCTCCCCACTCCCGAAGGGGGCATTCACAACATGACAGACCACCACCACCACAACAACTGAGGGGCTAAGCTACCATGTAAACGGTCTGTAAAATGGACAATCATGAATTAGCCGGACTGATTGGCTTCACAATGACAGTATTTAGTCGTTTGAAATTACAGGGCCGACGACACGAGAGCTTCTTTGAAGACACAATCTCAAGATGACTCTAGGCTACCATGTGGCACTCTCTCTCCCTCTCCCTGCCTCTCCTCACATGGTTTGCATGCTAAGTGCACATGTGTGCAGAAAGTAAGGAGGGATAGGAGAGGAAGAGAGGGAAAGATTGGGGAAAGAGAGAAAGCAAGAGAGAGAGCGAGAGCAAAAGAGAGCAAGAGTGAGAGAGGAAGATCAAAAGAGAGCGAGAAAGACAGAGAGAGAGAGAAAGAGCAAAAGAGAGCAAGAAAGCACAAGAGAGAAAGTGAAAAAGTTAGACAGAACAAGAGAAAGGGAAGAAAAGAGAAGGAAGTAATCCTGCACACTTGATGCTGATCAAAGTGAGTATGCATGAGGACCCACGGAAGAACAATAACAGCACGAATAAACCAAGCGCGACGCCATTGAAGCGACAGTGAATCGCTTCTGTGCAGCAAGAGCGATTCGAGCGATTGAAGCGACTAGCGTATGTCCGTTACAGGCAGAAGGCAAAGCATTCAAACATTTCCATTGGCTGTGGTCACTGACCTCTATACAGTCATTGGCTGCCGCGGCTGGTCGCCGAACCGTGTCATAGAAAGTAACCAGGATTTCAACTTCAAACTGTCGCTCTCGGCGTGCGAATCGCCTCTTGTCTCCAGAATAGCTTTTGTCGCGCGACTCAATACGAAGTCAATTACTTCCGTCGCTCGCCTCGCTCATGTCGCGCTTGGTATATTTGTGCGGTAACACATTGGGTCCCACTGTACACCAGCATTCATGCAGTCATTCTTTTTTTTTTTTTTTTTTTAAATGTCTGTGGTCTTTTTCAACTTTATTTGATAGGATGGTGTGAGAGGTGGACAGGAAGCGAATTGGGAGAGAGACAGGGAGGGGTCGGCAAAGGACCCGGGCTGGGAATCAAACCCGGGTCAGCCGCATGGTAGGCGAGTGCCCTACCGGTTGGCCACGGCAGGGCCTCATGCAGTCGTTCTACATTTTCTACATAGCAGGGGTTCTTTCCTAACTTAGGGCCCACTCAAAATTTTCCCAAATATCCACGGCCCATCTCTGAACCAATACAATAAATAAATAGCACCATAAGCAAAGCAGTCAACAGCAATGCACACAAATGTCATCTAGATTTGAAATAAATTATTTCAGGGCGCAAAAGGGTGGGTTAGGCCAGGTCTTCCCTTGACAGCTGATCCAACTGAGCAACTGCACGGCGTTGGCCATTCAGTGGAAAGTGAACTATGGTCGAGAACACAAGAAAAACTCCTCCAAAAAACCACCTCAATCACAAGACAGCAGGAAAAGGCTGAACTTTAACTCCAAACCAAAACCACCACGTGAAAACAAATGAGAAATGAGGCTGGTTGGTTTGTGTTGGTTGGTCGAGTCCAATGAGAGAGAGAGATAGAGAGAGAGAGAGAGAGAGAGAGAGAGAGAGAAAGAAAGAAAGAAAGAAAGAAAGAAAGAAAGAAAGAAAGAAAGAAAGAAAGAAAGAAAGAGAGAGAAAAAGAGAGAGAGAGAGAAAGAATCCGGGTCAAGAAAGACAAATAACAGTGGTCTGCTGGCCGTGTGAGATCCAGACGCGTAGCATCTGCATCAGTGCACAGATGTCCAACCACATGTATGCAGATGCAGGTTGGTCTGGTGTCTGGGGGGGGCGAGCAGGCATGGCATGCACAGGGCAAAAGGCCTTCATCCCCACAGCAAAAACACATGATGATCATGCCCAGGGCCGGCCGCTGACAGCTTTGGCTGGGCCCGGGACAAAGACATCTGGAAGGGCCCCAAAACCAATAAATCTAATGAGAATCCGATTTTGGGCACCCTCTCTCCCTGGGCCCGGGACAAGTGACCCCTTTGCACCCCCGTGTCAGCTTCCCTGATCATGCCACTGAGGAAATCAAGTCAAACTAAATCACAGCTCAGCAACAAAAAAACGCTAAAACCTCACACATGTGAACCATAGACGACCCCCCTAAAAAAACTCACACACATGACCTGTGGGTGACCGGTTCACTATGCTACAGCATGTGAGATTTTGCCTGCATTTTTCCAGTAATTTGGCTACAAAGACGCAGGAGTGCTTATCGGGCATGAGCTTCAGAGGTCAGCAACAAGACTGAAAGGCACAAGTCAAATAGCATGTTAAATTACCGGAATCTGTAGGGCTGGGTGATATGGGAAAAAACCTATATCACGATATGGATTACTTCATATCACGATAACGATATACATCACGATATACCACAATTATTTATGTTTTCAGTTATTCTCTTTATTTCCTCTATTTTGTCCTGTCGCAAAACCACATTTCTTTAAAATGAATCTTTTTATTCTATTTTTTACAGTTAAATGAACTTAGACAGGGTATCTGCACATTTTTCATCACCCAATTTAATACTTTTTAATACCATTTTCAAGACCTCCAACATTAAAATTAATACCACTACACGGGTGTGCGTGTGTGTGTTACATGGTATAATATTGCTGTTGTTATTACATTGCTATAATGTAATGTAATACATACATTCACACTGCTCACTGTGTTATTTTATTCTCATTGCCTGCTCCCTAGTCACTTTCTGCACCAGATGTTTGTCATGACTTGTCAAAGAGGTTTCTGTATTTTTTCATGAAATCGGCCCCTTCCTTAGATAATTCATTATAATTTCAAATCAAGTAGCCAGCATCTGTGTAACTCCATGTGCTAAAATATTCTTTCAGTTGATCTGGCTGCTGCATAGGTGGGCCCAAACTCTAATACCCTAGTCATTTTTGTGCTTAATTTAACCATAGAGATGACAACAAAAAAGAATGAGGTGGCGCACACACACATTACCCATTAGTTTAAAACATCATTAACCAAAAAGTCATCCAAAACTGAAACAGTTTCAAAATTGTGTATATTTGAAAAGTTTGATGACATTTCATGAAATACCTTCAATATAAAAATTAAAAATGGACCAACAATTCATCTTTTATAATGGATAAATATTGGAGTGCAGTGAGTGCACCTTAGTCTAGGAGAGATAACACCTGTGGTGTCAAAAGGGTTAAAAAGGAACGACTGTGTAGTAGGCGTCCTACTTTTAGTTTAGCAAGTCGTTCTTCAGAGTGGGAGCAAAGAAACAGCAGCAGTGGAACTTAATGTGAATTCCACAAACATTTCCCTAACCGCTGACACCTGACTGGAATAGCGACGCAAACACCATGTGTTTACCGATTTGGACATCCTCGCATATCCTCATTGCGACATCTAGCCTAGTAGAAAACACTTCGTTAACTTGCCCGATTTATGTTACATTTTACACACACTTCCACCGCTTGCAACTTCACTACACTCGTGCTCACTTCGGATTGAATTAGCATCTGACAGCATCAAATAATACGCCTCGAAGCTCGAGGACACTTTGTAGCATATTTTATGAATGCATTCATGAAATGATAATAGCGTTAGCAAACACAAAACCTAAACGAGATTGCATGGCTAACATTAGGAGAATGAGTATTATAGAGCACAAGCAGGCTAGATGACGAGATACAAAGTTTGAAAACAATGCAACCATTTTAAGACTTACGCTTTCGACGAGTAAACTGGCACCACAGATATAGCTTCCACGCTGCATATTGGTTGATGAAATTTAACAAGTTTCACTTTCAACTGTACTGCGGTCAGTCACACGCACTGTGGTGGATGGGATTTAGCCTACTAAGTCAGCCATCGCCATCATCCAGCAGGGGGATCCGAACGATAGGGTCTGCTACCCCGGCGGGCCTGTCACTATCGAGTGCATTGTTTACCCCAGGCATGACTGACAGTCTCGAAACCTTGTTGCCGCCTTATAGTTATGAAACAATGTTTTTACGGAAGACTGTCCAGTCATCTATATTTTAATACATTGTGTCTGGGTGAAATTTAATGCCAGGCCTTTTCATATTTAATGCCACACCTCAAAAAATAGCTAAATTTAATGCTTTTCACGGCCTTAAATCACATGTTCTAAATTTAATGCTTTTTAATACTTTTTAATGCACCGCGGGGACCCTGTTAGAGCAGCATACATAGTTGCAACATGTAATTAAATATTAAATTGTATAAAATTGATCAAATTTGTTTATCATGATATAAACGATAGAGGAGAAACGGCGCGATATGCACTTTTCTATCACAATAACGATAAATATCGTCATATTGCCCAGCTCTAAATCTGTGCATGGTCTCAAATGGCAGGAGGAGGACGCTACACCATGCATACAAGGTGGGGGGTCTTTTTCGACTTTATTTGACAGGACTGTGTGAGAGGTGGACATGAAGCGAATGGGGAGAGAGGTGGGGACGGGTCTGCAAAAGGACCCGGGCCGGGAATCGAACCCGGGTCAGCCGCATGACTGGCGAGTGCCCCACCGGTTGGCCACAGCAGGGTCTCATGTAGTATGTTAAGTGTGTGGAGGGGGGAAATTACCTGAATGTGTGTGGGGAAATTACCGTAATCTGTGCATGGTCTCAAATGATTAAGTTATACCTTGCATACAGTGACAAAGACTTGCACTCTATTGTCCTCCTCCTCTACTCTGCCTTTTGGCCAATGTATTGCAATAACAGTAACAGGAGGAGAAAAAGGACATTCTGAACCTAGTGGGATAGCGTAGCGCCGCATCTTTTATTCGCCAGCAAATGTCCTCTCGATGAAGAAGAGTGTTGCGGGCTGCGGCGAGCTTAAACAAACGATTTCACACATGCCGCCCAGTCCAGCTGGAGATGGCAGGCGAAGGGAAGGGAAGGCAAGGCAAGGGAAGACTTGGACGGTGTACAATACATCTACTCTCTGCCAGTGGCCATGTGCTCTGCACTCCGCTGCTCCCAGGGCTGGATTAAGATGGCCTGGGGCCCCTAGGCTAAAAGGTAGCTGTGGGGCCACCCGGCCCCGGAGAGCAAAGTTCACCACAAAGTCACATTGACAGTGTCATAATTACGTACTAGGAATTAAGGCTAACATGCCTACCAACCTTACTCAACATGAGATGAAATGTTTAATATTGCTTGTCATATGTTTCACTTTTGACAAATTAGGGCCGCCTCTGGCAGGTGGGGGCCCCTGGGCTGCAGCCATATCTAGCCTGTGGTGGGGGCCCCTAGGCTGCAGCCATATCTAGCCTGTACAGGGGGCCCCTGGGCTGCAGCCATATCTAGCCTGTGGTGGGGGCCCCTAGGCTGCAGTCATATCTAGCCTGTGGTGGGGGCCCCTAGACAGCAGCCATATCTAGCCTGTGGTGGGGGCCCTAGGCTGCAGCCATATCTAGCCTGTGGTGGGGGTCCCTAGGCTGCAGCCATATCTTGCCCGTGGTGGGGGCCCCTAGGCTGCAGCCATATCTAGCCTGTGCGTAAATACGTCCCTGGCTCCTCTGCTCCGTTTCCGCGCCCTAGCAGCCTTACGTGACGTCACCCTCCTCATCTAGACTCCACGGAGTCCTCTTGTGATCACGACTAGTGCTTTCCATGAAGCACACGGGTGGCATGTGAGGATACCACTCAAAACAACAACAACAGCAACAACTACCAATCACTGGTCCATCACTATCACTCAATGTTAAATGCACAGTTATTATTTAGTACTTCATCACTTCACTGTTATTGGTCCATCACTCTTACTTAGTCCTGTTCATATGACCTGTGCATATGAAGAAACTGACAATAAAACTGACTTGATTTGACTACCAAGTCCGAGGCGAGAAGTAAGATTAGTGAATCCACAACCTACAGCGTACTTGTAACCACTTTCCTCTGCATGCTGAGTACAGTAGAATTAATGGGATTCTGCTACTGTTTTTTTAATGGTCATCTGGATGCCATTTAGTTCTCTTAAAGGACATACGACAGGATATTATTACATTATTACGGTAGAGAAGAAAGTGCTGTTGGACAGGGCAGGTACAGACAGAGAGTCCTTTGGGATGACACACACACACACACACACACACACACACACACACACACACACACACACACACACACACACACACACACACACACACACACACACACACACACACACACAGGGAAAGTTCCAACAACACAGCAAATTCACAGCGATGAGATGGCAGATGTGTCCTACGCGTGCACACGCGCACACACACACACGGCCAGTGTGGCAGGCAGACGATGGGCAGAATTAGGGCGCAGAGAAAATCTGCAATAAGACCCCGGGCCTGGAGCGAGGAGCGTTACAAAAATGCAGGCATTCAACTCAGACCTCGCCATCGACGCACTGAGAGGTGCAGCTGGCGCAGTTTGTCTGGGCCAGCCAGGCCGAATTGCACTCTGGATCTGGAATAACAATAAGGAGTCAGTTAACCCACTCCGGAGAGAGAGAGAGAGAGAGAGAGAGAGAGAGAGAGAGAGAGCATGAGAGAGAGACGCGCACACACGCACACGCAAGCGCACACACACACACACACACGCAAGCGCACACACACACACACACAGAAGATAAACGTCAGCTATTCAGAGGAACAACTCAATACTGGCATTCAGCCACTCTATCTGTGGGCTTCTTAAAAGACACTCTCATCAGAGCTCAGTGCAAAAGGCAGAAGAGAGAGAGAGAGAGAGAGAGAGAGAGAGAGAGAGAGAGAGAGAGAGAGAGAGAGAGAGAGAGAGAGAGAGAGAGAGAGAGAGAGAGAGACACAGAGATTTTGCATTCAAGTTTTATTATTTTTCCCCGGAGCGGTGCAGGGCAGGCAGTCCATACTTTGGCATCTACAGCCAAAAGGCGAACAGCTGTTGAGGCCTGAGTCTGGCACTCACAACAACCTGAGGCAGCTCACATGATGTCCCTGGCCAACGAGGCAGGTCCAATTCAGTCAAGCTGTCTGCTTTCACCATAGAGTAGTACTGTGTGCTGTGCATATAACAGCAGCCAACGTCTCATAGACTCCATATGATAGGAGCATCTGAGCTACCACTGACAGACGCATCGATATGTCAGCTTGGTACAAAGCTGAGAAGTGAATTATTTAGTAGATTGAACGTAGCTGAATGCACACGCACACACACACACACACAAACACACACACACACGTACACACACACGCACACATACACACACACGCACACACACACACACACAAACACACAGACAGACATAGATATATAGAAGGGCGGTGTGCGTGTGAGTGTGTTTGGTGGCTTGCTTTTGATGAAGTCAACACATAAACAAATGACAAGCAGACACATTTGAGGTTTTGTGCAGAATCGCCGAAATAACCATACTATCTCACGTTATGCATGAGCTGTTTGTCTATCCATTTCATTCATACACATGACGAATTTTCTATGCTGCTATATTAACTTACAAAAAAACTGTTACTCCATGATGATTGCCCAGGAATGCCAGTTAGGCATTTGAGGAGGATTTAAGAACGTGGACAATACAGAAAGAAAATGCATACCGGTGTACAAGCTGCTAATGGCAAAACTTAGTACACGAGTGTACAGTTACTACACTCAGTCACTTTATTTGCTGGGAAAGTGGCTAGCAAGCTACTCAGCTAAGCAATTTAGCTAGCAGAAGTCATATGGTGCATTGAAATCAGCGAGTCCGCGCCTGAGCAAATTGGGGCCGAGCACTGTGCATCACAGCACGAAATCAAATCATCCCGGATTGGATATATGCGTTTCAGTTTTAAGGTTTGCAAGACAAGAAAGTTATCAAATAGAGTCGGCTAGAGGTAAAGGTTGCTGATTTAAAGAAAGCTAGTTTTGCTATGCAGAGCATAACTACATTACACTACATTCACTAGTAGTTATCCTCAGCAAAATGCAGAAAAAAACAGAACCGACATTATTAGTGAAAGCTTAACTTTCACCATAGCTGCTAGATGGTTCTGTTTACTTTAAACGGCAGAAATGTATACTTCCTTGCGGTTTCCATGTGAACCCATTGGGATACCTTTCAATTTGAAAGCATGAGATGAGACCTTATCCAAAATATTCCACATATTTAAAACATATTTCCACTCATCCACATCACTGCTATTTCGGGACTTACCAAAAAGCAGTTCCAGTTTTCTTCTTCGAAAGTAAGTGTCCAACGCTTTCACAAAATCCCCTCAAAGCGCTACTTTTCCACGTCCTTCAACAGTGTATCAACGATCTTTCCCAAAGCTTCTACCCCTCCCTCGGAGTCACTAGAAAATGCACTCAAATCAAGTTGCAGAGCCCCGCCTCAACTCCAATGTCATTGGCTTTCGGGAATAGCAGGCGTTTCGCGCCAGCCAATTAAACTCACGAGTTCTTGCTCAGAGTGTCCAATAGAAAACTTTGAATTACTTTTGGGGCGGGCGAAACTATGCGTTGAATGGACCTTGTCAATGTATGGGGGATTAATAAATCTTTCAATACTCAAACAATAGTAGTTTTTGTCTGAAAAAGTAATATATTACAGTTTAACACAAAACATTGGCACAAACATCCACACAATGTCTGCACAGGTCATTTCACTCACAAGTTGTCAGTGGAGCTTAAAAGAGGTGCAGACCAATATCATTAATTTAGAAGTCTGGGTCCAAGGCATAGGTCCAGGGAACCAACAACCTTCCATGCAAATAGAAAAGGATGCACAAGTAGGCCTATGTGGTGATATATGCTATAGAAAGGTTGGTAATTAATATAAAGGAAATGTCGAAGTAAAGTTTGGTTTTCAGGTGTTGAATTTCGATTACTCTGTCTGTAGGCTACGGATGTCTGCACATGAAATACAATACTACAATAATGCAAAATTGAATATTGACCAAACCAGTTTCCTGAATGCAACATGACCCTGGGTCTCTGAAACAGATCCTACAGCGACACCCTGTGGCGAAAGGGGTAAAACGCTTTTTTTTTTTTTTAACCACCAAACACGTCACTGACCAACACCCTAGGGTGGTTAATAACTAGTTGTTTATTCCAAACAATTGTCTTCTGCTGTCCTATACACACAACATTAACAACATGAGCTCCTTTAATGATCCCATTAATCCTACTGTAAATGCCAAACTCATAGAACTAAGCAAACCCATGCAAACAAACACAGGCCAAGTGAAGCATCTCCTCATCGATAACAGTTCAGCTTTCTCATGTGTGCCATTATGCCACTTCATGAGATGGACTTTGAATGCTTCAAGTCTGGCTTCATTAATTAAGAGTTACTGGCACTAGGCTATTGTTTTTCTGTGTAGGTCAGCTATTTGTTTTGTTTGAATTTTAACTTATGATAATAAAAAAAATAATTTGACCACATTACAAAGGTAATAAACTTTATTGGCATAATTTCATCAACTTCATCAATTTCATCAACTATTGCATCATTTAAGACAAACAGTTGGATTTATTCTGGATTTCTGGAACATGTTTAGGCTACAACTTGCATCACTTGGCAAATTAAATTATCCAGATATTTTATCTTCAAAGACAATAAAATAAATAGCCTATATAATCACATAATACCAAATACATACAAATAAAAAGTACACTTTACAAATGGCAACTGCAAATAAAATATTCTGAACATTATTGACGGTTTTATAGTAGGCCTATTGCATAACCTTAGTTCTGTAGTCAGTATACAGTTTCCATTTGACATTTGAAAGGACTCTGTTTTCACATGGACACCAAAACCATCCAATCGGTTCCAGAGGTTCCAGTTCCAGTTCTAGAATGGTCCACAGGTTCTGCTTCCAGAATGTTCAAAAAGGTTCTACAGGTCAACCCTCCTGTGAGTCCCTACTTGAAGGGATCTTCCAGGGTCGCTCTTCGAATAATGGAACACCTGCAGCAACACAACAGCACTTTTACATTTCAGCTTTCAGTCTTTTTTCTTGAAAGGTGCACTGTGTAGGATGGTGGCCAGAGTAGGTAGTGCAACAATCCTACTCATTGAAACTGTGCAGCCTGCAGCCTATTTCATGAATATTTACTAAGCAATAAACAAGTTTTACTACTATGACCAAAACTACTATTACACAGTGCACCTTTAATATTATGTTGGGCTTTTATGCCTTTGTTTGAGTCAGGACAGTAAACATGGTGGCAGGAAAGCAATGGGAGAGAGATGAAGTAGGATCGGGAAATGACCTTGAGCCAGGATCGAACCTGAGGGGAAGACAAGGCTGAGTGGGCCAGTGTGCTGTACTATTACGTGGCTCAATGGGCTAGAGCAGTGCATGGCTGAGTGGGCCAGTGTGCTGTACTATTACGTGGCGCAATGGGCTAGAGCAGTGTTTCTCAAACAGGGTGCCGAGGCCGGGAAACGTGGCTGATGAATAAATTATGTAATTTAACACATATTTGTCTAAATTAATAAAGTATTGCTTAGTCAGTGCTCAGTGGAGTCATTCATCTGCCATTTACTGTCAAAAAAGTAAATTTAGGTCGCCCCAGTAAGCTGCTACTTTGAACGTAGGTTGTGTGACATCTCCAAATGTGTTACTTTTCTAAGCTTTTATGGTATCCGATGCGATGCCATGTTGCAGCTTGTTGCTTAGGGGTGCCTTGAATATTTTCAGTAATTGAAAGGGTGCCTTGCCTAAAAGAAGGTTGAGAAACACTGGGCTAGAGCACTGCATGCTGCGGAACTGGATTCGATTCTGGCCCGGAGTAATTTCCAGATCCTTCCCCATCTCTCTCTCTCCCCACTAATTTCCTGTCTCTCTTCTCTGTTCTGTCTGAATACATAAGTTAAACGAATAAACATAATAAACATTTAAAAGCTCCAAAATATATATTTGTATAAAAAAGAAACAGCCTGGGTCCCCAATGTAACAGTATGTTGCATGTACATGTACCCCACAAACGACCAAAGCGACCAAGTAGCTGAGGTCGTTCAAGAAGTTTTGCAACAGATTCACTGCATTCGCTCTGGGCGTGATATTGACATGTTTGATTTAGCTAATCATGTAACAGCTCTGGCTTGTCAGCCTAGGGCATTTGAAGATATTAACATTTCGATTGTTTTTTTTTTGCCAAATTACCTTATAGCTCATTACCATAATATTAGCTGTCTTTTAATCGATGACATAGGCCTAATTCGTCCAACCCTTCATAGAGAAATAATGACTTCTGTTGCTCTGGTCGCTTTTGGTGTAGCCTACATGCACGGCCAAGGCCAGCTTTCAGTCATTAACACTTCTGTTCAAATATACGTAATTATGAAAAAGCCAACAAACAAGACTTTGCAGCAACTTAACACCCAAAACGCCACAATTAAGCACTTTCTATGGAAACAAACAGTTGTGTTGCAGATTTTGCCTTCCTGTAGTTTTGAATACCCATTCAAAGACAGACAGAAGATACACCATACCCTATTATAGACTTAACGGACAAATATACACAGTCTAACTGTTTCAGTGTTGTTTTGGCTGATGAAATCAATTAACTTAAAGAGACACTGTGTGAGATTTTTAGTTTTTCATTTCCAGAATTCATGCTGCCCACTCACTAATGTTACCTTTTTCATGAATACTTACCACCACCATCAAATTCTAAGTATTCGTTATGACTGGAAAAATAGCACTTTTCATACATGAAAAGCGGGATCTTCTCCATGGTCCGCCATTTTGAATTGACTAAAATAGCCATTTTTAGCTGCAAAAATGACTGTAATTGGGCCATACTAGAAAATATTTGTATATTACTTAGTAAACTTTCATGTAAAGATCAAATTTGGCAATAGGCAGCCCAATTTCAATAAGCAGCATAGTTGCAGTACCTTTTTTGACCATTTCCTGCACAGTGTCCCTTTAAACAAACAACACTACAGCCATGATGGACTGAAGTCGCTAATATGAACGTACTCCGGAAAAAGACAATGTAAAACGAATTCGCTAGGAGGAATCATTCTAATTCTCCCTGAGATCGACTGTAGACCTAGAGGTAAGGCAAAAGGCTGTCCTTTGATCTGGGTCACCTTGTGCGAAGAAGAGATCCCTGAAGAGCTTGGATAGTTGTCCTACATGAGAGGCAAACTGGGGCATGGATGAGAGAGATCGCTCCCAGTTTTACAGAGACAAGATGTCCGCCCAGGGAATACAAGTGAACTCTACTGCATAGAAGCCTGCGAGGAACGCGGCATCATTCTACTAAGCCAATAATTAGTTACTCAACCAACTGCAACACTATGCAAAAAGGGCTTGCAAAACGATCATGACTAACTTTCTGGCTATGGTACTTTTTAACATCACATCACAACACTTGTGACAGGTGAAACACAGATCAACATACTGCAATAGAAAAAGGTTGTACGTGTACATCACTTTTCACTGATAATTTGAAGCAGTTAAAAGACAGTATTCTTTTGGCCAGAGTACCCGAGAAACAATATTTGCATCATTTCAAAAACAATCAACCAAAATAAGCATCCTCTCAGCAAGCCATCACTGTTCTGACACGACATACAGAGAAGAGGAGTAGTTGCCCCGCCAGGACACAAACCTTAAGAGTTCTGAGGTACCAAACTGGGGCTGTGAATGAATGTAATGTTATCTAGTGCATGTCATGATATGCCATCTATTGTCATGTCATGTCATGTCATGTCATGTAATATTATAAAATATAATGTCATGGTCAGGTGTTGGCCTTACTAGGTGGGCTCCTGTAATGTCATTTGTAGAGAATTACTTGTGCACAACTCCAGGTGCTGAACAAAAAAATATGTATTTGTGGAAAAAAGATTCGCACACTCCTTTGGATGTTTTCTTCTTTAAGTTATTTTTTCTTTTCATTCATTCTTTGGGAAGCATGATGACGTTTCGACCATTGCTTTCCAATGAATGAATAAAAAGAAAAAATAGAAAGAATCCAAGAAGAAAAAATCCAAAGGAGTGTGCAAATCTTTTTTCCACAAACACTCCTGTAATGTCATGTCATGGTCAGGGGTGTAGTGAATGAAGTGAAGGGCAGCACTCCTCAGATTTTTCTTTGTTTATTCGCCTATGAACGATTCGGTCAGAGCCCTTCTTCAGCGTGTAATGGCGATCCTCATGATAGTGTGAGCGTGTCTCCTCCACTTCACAATGGTCAGGTGTTGTTCTTACTAGGTGGGCTCCTGTCATGTCATGGTCAGGTGTTGGCTTTACTAGGTGGGCTCCTGTCATGTCATGGTCAGGTGTTGTTCTCACTAGGTGGGCTCCTATAATGCCATGTTATGGTCAGGTGTTGTTCTTACGGGGTGGGCTCCTATAATGTCATGTCATGGTCTGGTTGTTCTTACTAGGTGGGCTCCTGAAATGTCATGTTATGGTCTGGTTGTTCTTACTAGGTGGGCTCCTGTAATGTCATGTCATGGTCAGGTGTTGTTCTTACTAGGTGAGCTCCTGTGTGTCCGGAGGGAGGCCCTGAGCCCCTCGGCGCTCAGCCTGGGCACTGGAGGCCGCACAGGGGCCGGCCGTATCCCAGCATTCCATTGGCCACTGCGGGCCAGGCGCTCCGCCGCCTCCTTGCTGACGGGGTACTGGTCGGGCTCGGCGCTCCGGACGGCCCAATCAGGACGCTTCTTTTCCCAGGCCTGCTGATCCATGGACAAGAACATCTATGGGGAAAAACAAGGGATAGATAGATAGATAGATAGATAGATAGATAGATAGATAGATAGATAGATAGATAGATAGATAGATAGATAGATAGATAGATAGATAGATAGATAGATTAGTTGAGAGTTACTTGTGCACAATTCCAGGTGCTGAACAAAAAAATATGTATTTGTGGAAAAAAGATTTGCACACTCCTTTGGATGTTTTCTTCTTCAAGTTATTTTTTCTTTTCATTCATTCTTTGGGAAGCATGATGACGTTTCGACCATTGCTTTCCATAGATAGATAGATAGATAGATAGATAGATAGATAGATAGATAGATAGATAGATAGATAGATAGATAGATAGATAGATAGATAGATAGATAGATAGATAGATAGATCTTCACATATCTTTGGTTGAACACAGGCAGGGCTCTAAATTAACACCAGCTGACCAACTGCTGGTGAAAAATCAGTGTGGCTGGTAGAGAAGACCAACTTACAGTACAAGCCACTTTCACCCATTAGTGAGTGTGTGTAGTAAGATAAACATCTACTAGCCATTTTGGCTGGTGATGCATTAATTAAATTTAAGGCCCTGAACAAAGATATTCTGAATCTGAATCTGACCTGGTCTGTATTGGAAATAAAGTGCGGTAATAAAACATGCAATCTCCTTGGTGACTCGTTCCGCTGACTCTGCCAGAGTGAGTGAAAAATATATACAGAACATGCGCGTTGGAAAAGACAGTCAGGGGTGTCGTTCAGGGGGGTAAAGTAAAGTGTGACTGAGTCACCAGGGCCCCATATATATAGAGGGCCTACACACAGTCCGAATTTTGAAGACACTGTATATGGCTGTGGGGGTCCATTGAAGCTGATTGTGCGTAGGGCCCAAAATGTGCTGCTACGCCCCTGACGACAGCCACTGGGCACAGGCGTCAAGCTGCACCATAATCGTGTTTGACATTAGGGCTGCACAATTATTCGAAAATAATCGAAAATCGTGATAAATTAGTGAAATCGAAGTCGACATTTTAATCGTGATTTAATCGTGGCAATAGTGACCTACCTTTGAGAGCGTCCTTGAAGCCAGAACATACTGACAGGCTGGTGTTTCTGGCCAGAAATCTGTCCACCTAAGTTTCATGCTATTGCCTTTACATAATTATTACAATAAGTATTATTGTATATGATTCATTCTTGGTTATATTTCATCTTATTATAATTTTCAAAACAATCTGCAAAAAATCAATAATCGTGATAAATAATCGTGATTACGATTTTGACCAAAATAATTGTGATTATGATTTTTTTCCATAATCGTGCAGCCCTATTTGACATGGACTCACTTCTCACCAAGGACATGCCTAGGATGTGACAATGGCTTCTGTGTGGCACAGGACATGAAACGGTATGACATCGGATTGAGGCAATGACATATGCGACGATACAAATGGTCTTTTTCAAAAATATAGATTTTTTTGGTCTTTTTTGATAGGACAGTGAGAGAGGTGGACAGGAAGCGAATTGGGAGAGAGGCGGGGAGGGGGCCGGGAATCGAACCCGGGTCATCCGCATGGCAGGCGAGTGCCCTACCAGTTGGCCACGGCAGGACCGATACCAATGGTCTACTGCTGATGGTTTATTGTTAGACATCACAAGAGCTAATATTCATCTACAGTGACAGCCTCCTAGTGTTATTTGCTAAGCTGTAACAAACACAGCTTCATCAGTCAGTTATGCTAAGCTAACCTCGAGGAGGATGGATTTTATAGGGAAAATAAGATGCGAAAAAGAAAATGCTAAATCAACACACTTTCCATTATGCAAGGGCACGTGTGCACTGCATGAAAGCAGAGTCCTCTTCAAACAGCAGAGCATTTCATGAATCTCATCTCATCCAATCTCGCTACCTCTCCACTCTCCCTCCCTCCGTCCCCTGCTGTGGCGGAGATCCATTTGCATGATTTCCCATGTTAATCACGTCTGTGCCTCCTGCCTGCAAGGTACGGGGCTCACAGCAGTCCATGTATGAATCATTTTCTGGCTTTCTACAATCCCTCAAGGTCACAGCAAAAGTCATGTTCAAACATGGAAAATGGAGGTCACTTGCGTTCTAGCCTTCTTGGTGCCCAAAGTCCAGGATGGTAGACATACTGTACTTTGGTAGACAATAAACACAGTCCAGGATGGTAGACATACTGTACTTTGGTAGACAATAAACACAGTCCAGGATGGTAGACATACTGTACTTTTGGTAGACAATAAACACAGTCCAGGATGGTAGACATACTGTACTTGGAAGACAATTAAAACAAATTGGTCCGCTTCAGAAGGACTAGGCCAGGGAAGATTGGAGCACTCACATGCTCTTTTGTTATTTTATTGTAGTGCAAGCATAACGCCTTACATGGTGCGTCCACTTTAGAGTCATGTGAAGTTCACACTTTTCCTGTGGTCTGTGCCTTGACTGGTAGAGTACCTTAATTTGCCCACCACCATTCAGATGGATGGATCAGAAAGGGCTGACTTAACATAATGGCAATGGGCAAGTCGTAACGAATTACTGAAGACTCTGTGTGATGTCATAGCAGTCACACCCCTGCGGGCCAGGCATGTTCTAATCACCACTCAGACTGTGTTTGGAGAGAATCTGATGAAGGTAATCCAGCCACGAAATAAGACAAGGATTTTAAGTGTGCAGACTTCTCAGTCCGAAAACTACAGTCAGCCTTTGTCCTGCACCTTTTCCTGGGATGTGCACAATCTTAACCTTCAACTCAATTTCATAGTAGAGTCATTATGACTGGGAAAATTGCAATTTTTCAAAAATGAAAAGGTGGATCTTCTCCATGTCTGCCATTTTGAATTTTTAGCTGCAAAAATGACTGTACTTTGGTCATAGTAGTAAATATTAGATTATTACGTTGCAAATATTAATTAAAAGATCAAATTTGGCAATAGGCAGATTTAATGAGCAGCATATTGCAATACCTACTCTGGCCACCATCCTACACAGTGAACCTTTTAAGTTTTGTCAACAACTAGCCTTCCACTGGCTGAATGGTGTGAATTATGAGACGACAACAACAACAACAACAACAACAACAACAACAACAACAACAACAACAACAACAACAACACACAACTGAATCCTGAACACCGTCCTCATGTGCAATAGAAATGCATTCGGCTTACAACATTTCATTCTATGGCTATCATCAGGCAACACTGTCTGTGCCTATGGGGCGACGTAGCTCAGTGGGCTAGTGTGCCGTACCATTACACCATGGACCAGGCCCGGGTTCGATTCCGGACCGAGGTTGTTTCACCATCCTTCCCCATCTCTCTTTCCCCACTCATTTCCTGGGTCTCTTACTGTCCTGTCTAAAGAATAACGGTGTTAAAGCCCAAAATATATTAAAAATAATGGCCTAGTCGTGGCTCTAACGGCTGGGCACTGGATTACTATACCGTTGACCCGGGATTTGAATCCAGTCCAGCTCATTTGCCGATTCCTCCCTGTCTCTCTCCCTTTCAACTCGCTTCCTGTCTCTCCTCCACTGTCCTATCATGAAAAATAAATAGGCTTTATATACATTATATCAAAAGAAAAATCTTGTCTGTGCCTTACCAGGGACTTGGCCTTGCGTAGTTTATATGCGGAGGCGGAGAGGGCCTTCTTCTGGGTGGTGTTGTCCTCTGGGGGTGCTGTGCTGCTCAGGTTGATCCTCTTCCCTTTCGCTCGACTGCAAACACACAATCATGACAAGTGAGTGGAATCTCCAAGTGCAGATGTAGATGATCCATGTTTCCACAGAACTTTGATGTCATAAAGCGCAAAGGCAAACACGTACAAGCACAAGGAAAGACATGCACACACACACTCAATACACACACACACACACACACACACACACACACACACACACACACACACACACACACACACACACACACACACACACACACACACACACACACACACACACACACACACACACACACACATGCACTCTCTCTCACACACACACACACACACACACATGCATGCACGCACACACACACATCATCACCATGAAAGAAACAGCGACAGAAACAACAGTGACAGCCTACTACCCAACTCATATTATTTTGATCAAAGTGAAAATATGATCAGGATGCATCATGTGGACCCACGTAAAAGAAAGAATCATCTGAAACACAAGTGTGCACAATTCACCAGAGAAGTAACACTTCTTCCTCTAACCATTTCACCACACAGGAAAGAGGCATCTAATATGAGCCACTCTCACTTGGTAAGGCAGGGGCATGGAGTGGCTTACCATAAATAGTAGGGAATGCACAAGTAGCGTGTTTGTCCACTTTTTGTGCAAGTAGCATTTGCGCTGCACCATTAGAGGCATCTAATGTGCTGTACGCCTCAGTCCTCCACATACTGGAACAGGTTAAGTCCAGCCTTTAGGCTACAAACCAGGGGTGCATTTCTCGAAACCGTAGTTGCTAACTTCATTAGCTACTTTGTTGTTTGCAATGCAATTTCCAATTGGCAACTATCCAAGTTGCTAACTAGCTAACAACTTTGCTTTCGAGAAACACACTCCAGACCGGTTTCTCCAGAGTAACAGGGCTACTGCATCAATGCCCAGGTAATCCAGGCCATGCGATACACTATGACCATGACCCTCATGTGCATCCACACAAGGCTGCGTGACCTAAACAGGTGTCCCTGTTTATTGCCTTCTAATCCCACCCACCTAGCACACAAATGCCTCTTTTCCATTGTCAGTTTTCTGGTAAGCCTACAGCTCGACAGAGTGCGGCTCGGCCACCACTTTTGCTTTCCGATTGGGTACAACACAGCTCAATCGAAAAGCAAAAAGTGGAGGCCAAGTCACACTGTGTCGAGCCGTAGGCCTACCAGAAAACCAGCAATGGAAAAGAGGCAAAACCGTGGTGCATTTCTGGAAAGCGTAGTTGCTAACTATGTTAGCTACTTTGTTGGTTGCAATGCAATTTCCCATTGGCAACTACCAAAGTTGATAACTGCTAACAACTACGCTTTCCAGAAATGCACCCCTGTTCTCCCTCCTACCATCAGGGGAGCGCTACTGCAGTGCCGCATGGGGTGCCGCACAGTCAGACTGGGAAACAGCTTCTTTCCACAAGCCATCAGATTCTTTCAAAGGCTGTCTGTCACTAGCTCTACATCACATACTTGTATCTCCATTGCAGCTCGTGTTGTGTGTGTGTGTGTGTGTGTGTGTGTGTGTGTGTGTGTGTGTGTGTGTGTGTGTGTGTGTGTGTGTGTGTGTGTGTGTGTGTGTGTGTGTGTGTGTGTGCGTGTGTTTGTGTCTGCATGTGTGTGTGTATGTATTATACATGTCTGTATACTTGGAACCTTTCTTGGAATATAGCCTACAGTATTTCACTCTATCTAATCATGAAAGACTGTCCACTGTTAATGGCTGACATCATGCCCAATGTCTTTTTATGCAATGGGAAAATGTGTTGTTTGGGGTAAATGTGATGTGGGAATCTGTCTGTATTGTGTTTGATTTCAAGTCTTAGACTCCATTTACTAGAAGAAATGTCTCCCCCGGGGGACAAAAAAGGTACTACTACAGTATATTTTACTGATGTGTCTTACGCTCGGCGCGCTTGTTGGATGGGGTCTGAGAGAGAAAAAGAGAGTGAGAAAGAGAGAGAAAGACATAGTTGGATAGGGGTTAGATGAAGAGACAGCAATATGTGTCTTATACTCGGGGTGCTTGTTGGATGGGGTCTGAGACAGAGAAAGAGAGAGAGAGATAGATAGATAGATAGTTGGATAGGGGTTAGATGCAGAGAAAGCAATATGTCTTACGCTCTGCGTGCTTGTTGGATGGGGAGAGAGAGAAAGAGAGAGAGAGAGAGAGAGAGAGAGAGAGAGAGAGAGAGAGAGAGAGAGAGAGAGAGAGAGAGATAATAGGATAGGGGTTGTCTGTCTTACGCTCTACGTGCTTGTTGGATGGGGTCTGGGTTCTCCAGGTAGTTAAAGCGTCTGGTGTCTGTAGGATGCAGGTCTGCATGTCTCCAGGGAGGCGGTCCTGCTGTGCTTGCCCCGCCCACTGAGCTACGGATAACCGTAGTAGCAGTAGTAGCGACACCTCTCCTGGAGCGACTCTCTCGTGGTTGGTTGGCAGATGACGTAGGGGCCAGTTCCCGGTCTTCTTCGTGGCCAATCGCGTGCACTTCAGGTACAACGAAGGCCTCTTTCACTGGAGTCTGGGAGGACACAGACACAGATAGACCCACCCATCCGCTGAGTGTAATATACAGAAATGGGCTGGAATATACAGTGCAGACCAACAGTATGTATAACTATTCTCCTCACAGTCCCCAGACTTAAAGGACAAGTTCAATCAATTTCAATATGCTGTTGTATCGCTCACGCTACCCTTGACTTGTCAGTACCCGGTGATGCCACATTTTTCGGCTCAGCCCTTTCCGAGATATGAGCTATTCTAATGGGGGCAGCGTTTGTTTACATTTTTTTTTAAATGAACATAGGCCTACTCCAAATATTTTCCCAAAAGGTACCGCTGTTTGGTAGTTGTCTGCTGATGTTGCATAACCTTTTGGATGTTTTTGGAAATAAATACAATTGTTTTTTTGAAATGTAAACAAAGCGCTGCCCCCATAACAAAGACCAGCATCTCGGAAAAGGCTGAAGAAGAAGAAAAAAAATCTCAGGTACTGACAAGTCCAGGGTAGTGTGAGCATTACAACTGCATGTTGAAATTGACTGAACTGATCCTTTAAATAAGTGGGTGAAAGCATTTTCCTGGTGACCCAGCCATTGTTCGAATCTACTGAGCACTACTGACTATTAGGGCAGTCATGGGTAAGCGGTTAGGGCGTCAGACTTGTAGCCCAAAGGTTGCCGGTTCAACTCCCGACCCGCCAGGTTGGTGGGGGGAGTAATTAACCAGTGCTCTCCCCA
>NC_085874.1:40157485-40172485 GCF_034702125.1 Engraulis encrasicolus | reverse complement strand
GTCATGGTGTAAGTATAACACTAGCACACTGTATGGAATAGCTCTTACACCAGTTATTCCATGGTATCTAAATGAGGTAGATAGACTGTGTTGTTACAGAAAAAAAACACTAAAAAGCTAACAAAAACCCACCAAAAGTTTGATCCAACCAGCGCAGAGTTAGCTGATCGTTAGACAAGTACACGGGTAGATGACGTGACGTGTAAATTTTGCTGTCGCAGGCTCTTAAAATTAAGTAAATTCATGCTTTCAAAATTGTCAATGCTTTAAATGATTAAACTAATGTCGTTGTTGTGAAAAAGTAATGTGTAATAAATACAGAGCTTAAATAAGTATACTTAATTTTGAGTCAAATGTCACATTTGTCCTATGGTGTGACTGAGGCAAGCCTGGCTCTCCATATTAAAACATTTTTAAATAAATAATCAAAGCTCAGTTATTTGTCTAAACAACCCTGGCATGTTTTTCAAGGTGTCTATTTTAGCAAGTGGCAATGCTTAATTTTTTCCCTGTTTTTCTGAGACCGTATGGACTTATGAAACTTTGTCGCAGAAAACAATGTCCTGTGGTGTGACATCATATTTTTGGCTAATTCTGTGGATAATTGTCTATTGTTGAAGCTCCAGCGGTACATATATTGTGACTTTAGACCCTTAAGAAGCCAATGGCAAGGGTGGATTTTAGATCTTTCTCTCACAGTTCTTCAGTCAATCAATTATGTTTTGCTACCACAAGATGTATTAGTTTTGTAGTCCTTTGGTGTGACAACCATAAAATACATTTTGACAATAGTGTATATTTTTCATTGTTTTTTCTTATGTAGATGTATGAAAATGCATCTTACTAAAGGTGAAATTGTATTTCAGTTGGCAACGACATGGCTTTAAATTAACTCAAAAGCTCAAAAGTCCTATGGTGTGATGGTAAAAGTCCTATGGTGTGATGGTAAAAGTCCTATGGTGTGACACTTTGGAGTATCACACCAAAGGACAAACAGGTCACACCAATGGACTAGGTATTTGAGAAATAGCTTTTAAAACAACTGGTAGTACATATATTTTTTTGTTGTTGTTTGACTATATAAATATTGTGTATTCAAATTACTTATTCCTTTATTGGCCTTTGGAATTTATACTTTGATGCATTGTTGATGAATATTTGCTGTTGATTTTAGATACTGTCAAATGATATAAAATGACATTAATGGTGCTTTGAGACCATGAAATATAATGGTAACAGTGAAGGAAAGATCAGTGAGAGAGTATATAGAGGAGTATAGATGAATAAAGTATGCTGTGGAGAGCTCAATATACAGCATAAATGTGCTGTCCAGCTTGAGATACCAAACAGGCACTGGCCACTACACACTACAGGTTCAATGGTGTGACAGTCATAGCATACCTACAAAAGTGTGATGGTCAAGCCAAGGTCACACTTCAGTATGAGTCTTATGAGCTCTGCCGGTTACATTTAATGACCGCATGGATGTCATTAAGAGTTACGATAGGCTGATAATCGACGATTCAAAGACTTATAAGTGTAAAGTGTAGGTCCATATTGACTACAACATTATATTATGATCAAAAGACAAAATAATCATGTTGATATATTTGTTTCTGGCTCAGTTTTGCATTTCTGTCCTTTAGCGTGACATGAATGTCCTACGGTGTGACATGTTTTAAAAGCTCAAATATTTGTTTGAGCTAAACAATTTGTTTGATAAACACTGAATATTGCATTATAGGGAAGAACAAATTATCGTCCCTGAAAAGTTTGTATAAATTCGGACAAGTTTGAACATTTAAAAGAAAGATATCCCTGTTTTTTCTCGAAGGTTTCTAATAATGTCACATCTAATGGGGAAAAAAAATACTAAAATGGTATTTTCTCATTAAATTAAGACTTTAAAAAATTGCAATAAATATGAAGAGTGTAACAATGTTCATAAAACTCCATCAAGCCATTTCTACATTACTTAATATATTTATTTCTTAACGTCACACCAAAGGACATATTTTTAGCAAATTGCTTTATCAACATAAATAAATAATCAATGAATAGACCAACATTGTGACCACTTGGATTTTTTGAAAGATTAATTTCTGCACTATGTAGACATATACTTTTTCCCCTCATAAACAATGTTTTGTGAAAAAAATGTTTTTTGCTGCCTATCCGTCATCTACCCACACACAGATGTACTGGTTACTCAGATGAGTTACTAGGTTGGAAGGAAACTAGGTTTCTTTTCTTTACTTTTACTTTTGACATCTCTGCTAACTGCACAGCAAGGCTCAAGTTTCTCAAAGTTTTGAGCAATGGAATGAATATCCATTGACATGTATGTTTTTATGCAGTGAGACCAAAGACAAATGACAATAAAGTCTGCTCTACTCTATTCTGTTTTGTAAAATTAAGAAGTAGCCTCATGATAAGTATCACTTCGCCAGCAAAATGCTGTAATGGTCGTTAAACAACTTATACTTACTACCATAATGCTATACTACTACAACATCACGCAGAGACCTTAGTACTGTAATAGTTGTTAGAAAGACTTTACAAGGCAGTCATGGGTAAGCGGTTAGGGCGTCGGACTTGTAGCCCAAAGTTTGCTGGTTGGACTCCCGACCTGCCAGGTTGTTGGGGGGAGTAATAATTACCCTTAGCATGGTACTACTGTCCAGCTGCAGGACTCCCTTGGGACACCATTTGGGGCTGCCGTCCTTGCACGGGCGAGGCATAAATGCAATTTACATGTGTGCTGTGGAGTGCTGTGTCACAATGATAATAGGACTTGGAGTTTCCCAGGTGGACTTTCTTACTACCGTGCTATTACTACTACAGCATCACACAGAGCCTTTAGTGCAGTGGTGGGGAAACATTTTAATTCGAGGGGACACTTCAAATTCCTACAATGGTCATAAAAGTCCTCCAAGGGCCGTACTCTGAACACAAATCAAGATTTCCCCATGCAATATAGGCCTATATTGAAGGTAGACACCTTTAAAACAGTCCCCAGCTTCTCTAGGTCCCCTGAATATAACTTAATTGCATTGGAAATGTAATTTCTAAGATTCCTTTACAAAATATGTCATATTTCATGTGAAGTTGCATAACATTAAAATGATATCGGGGGTCGGATAAAACGGCCTCAAGGGCCGCAAACGGTCCTCGAGACATAGGTTCCCCACCCCTGCTTTAGTGCGACATCATAACTTGGTCATTGCCATTCTGGCAACACACAATTCATAAAAAAGGGGACATATTTTAAGAATTTAAGATACAAAAGCTCTGATGTTCATTTGTGGTTAACCATCAATGACAGGCTGTTTTTTTTGTATCATTTTAATAAACGTAACAAATCCTGACAGCTACAAAAACTTAAAATACATTTCCTCAAGTTATTTCCTGAAAATGGTACTGATTAGCCTTGTATGCAGAACAAAGGTGCACTATCCATGTTTAGTAATTGCGAGTGTCCTCTACAAAATCACACCCATGATATTGATTGACTGAAACCCCCCATACGTACTATAACACAGACTTCACTGCTCTTGGTGACTTTTAAGCCCCGTGTACATCGAAGGCGAACTAAGCGACCTGCGCGACGGAAGTCATTGTTTCTCTATGGAGAGAAGGCGAATAAAGCTACCAGAGCGAATTCGTTGGGAGCGAAGCTTCTTGAGCGACCAGAGCGAATTTTGACGATTAAACTCAAGCTAATCTTAAGCGAATTCGCTATGATGCGGTTCGGCGAAAACCAATTGGAACGTTCATATCGACGAATGTCCCAGTCTGTCAAGACAGAGCCGTTATGTGATTAGCTGAATCAAACATGTGCAGCATCCAGAGTGAATAAAACGAATTCATGTCGAAACCAACCCAGCTACCTGGGTCGCGTAGGTAGCGCCTGATGTACACAGGTAGGGTTGCCAACCGTCCCTTGAAATACGGAATCGTCCTGTATTTAGAGATAAAAGTACGGGTTCCGTATTGAACTGAAACGGGACACAGGACGTTAAAATGCAAGAAATTACATCTAAGAAATGCTAATTTTTCTGGGGGACAACCCCCAGACCCCCGGCACGATGAAATGTCCCGTATTTTTTTCATTGACAGTTGGCAACCCTATACACGGGCCATTACTCTATCACCACATATTGTGCGGCCTAACATTCCTGAGGTGCATTTCTCAAAAGCATAGTGTCTACCCAGTTAGCAACTTGCATAGTTGCCAATGGGAAATTGCATAGCAAACAACATAGTAGCTAGTTAGCAACTATGGCTTCGAGAAATGCACCCCTTGACATGTGTTGTTAGTAGTATGTAAGTAAGACACATGGTGTTGTAAGGAAATGTGTAAGAGAGATGTGTCCCAGCTGCCTGTAGTGACTTATGAACTATGGGGCCAGCCCTGGTGTGCTATAGGCTACTAAGAAGCTGGTTCAGGAGTAAACCAGGTTAAGTTTAGAGATAAATCATCTAATAGAGGACCATGAGGACTCCAGGCTCTTCTATTAGGTGATTTACCTCTTAACTTAACCTGGTTTACTCCTGAACCAGCTTCTTAGTATAGATGATTTACCTCTTGACTTAACCTGGTTTAGTATAGATGATTTACTTCTTAACTTAACCTGGTTTAGTATAGATGATTTACCTCTTGACTTAACCTGGTTTAGTATAGATGATTTACCTCTTGACTTAACCTGGTTTACTCCTGAACCAGCTTCTTAGTAATAGCATAGGCCCCTGGTGTTTTAGTTGCCTGTAGTGACCTATGGGGCCAGCCTTGTTGTTTGATCTTCACCAGAGAACAACAACAACACTTGTTTACTCTGCACATCAAAGCTGAGACATGCACCTGTCACACACTGCCACTGCCCCACACAGAGTAAAAAGGGAGGTAGTGCAGCTGCACAAAATGCTAGGATGTGTGTGTGTGTGAGAGTCTGTGTGTGTGAGTCTGTGTGTGTGTGTGTGTGTGTGTGTGTGTGTGTGTGTGTGTGTGTGTGTGTGTGTGTGTGTGAGAGAGAGAGTCTGTGTGTGTTTCTGTGTGTGTATGTGTGCATGTGTGCGTGTGTGTGCATGTGTGCGTGTGTGTGTGTGTGTGTGTGTGTGTGTGTGTGTGTGTGTGTGTGTGTGTGTGTATTGCTTGATGTTTACTTTTACTCCCCTACGTGTTCTTTGATGACTTCCTCCACTGCAACTGAATGGCAAACCAAGATGATAGAGTAGAGTAACTCTTCATGAAAGGTTTATGTTGCTTTTATCTGCTAGGAAGACTTCTTTTCTATAAATACTTCATAGTGTGGGCCTACATGACTATTCCTAAAAATGCTGCACTGTAGTGAGTTCCTTTCAGTCTTATTGTGAACATGTATGGTGTCAAGTGTACATTTGAATAGCGACGTCAAACAAAAAAACATTCTGTTCTATTTCTATTCTGTTCTGTGTAAGTGTGCATGTGAGCATGGGTGTAATTTTAGGTCCCCACCACTTTGCAAGCCAAAACTACACCTTTGCATTTGAGTATCTACTAAATTAATGTTTGAGCTGCCCTGGAAGCAGGCCAGACTCTTGTCATGATGTGTGTGTGTGTGTGTGTGTGTGTGTGTGTGTGTGTGTGTGTGTGTGTGTGTGTGTGTGTGTGTGTGTGTGTGTGTGCGTACTATAAAAACAATAAAATAAAAAAACCTAACTAACCCTTCTTTGCATCTGCACTTGTTGTTCTGTATATTTCCTGTGCACATCTGCTAGTGATGTTGGGTATGATTATGACCTCTTTTGAAAGTCACTTGGGTTATAAAGCGTCTGACAAATTCAATGTAATATAATGTAAGGTACGGTGCTTGATGTCTTGATGTCTGCTTCTTCAGGGCATGAAGAAGGCCCAACCGTTGCTACGCATGGGTAATTTTAAAAAGTCCCAAGTGGACATGGTATTATAATAAAGACATTTTAACTACACGTTTTGGAGTGCCTTGGTGAAGAAAAGTTTTATCTTTTCAACTAACATTGGACAAACAAATACCTTGAACCAAAGAGCACCCAGCAGAACATTTTTTTCACATTTGTCTAAAGGGACTGACTGAGCACGCCTCTGACTTGCAACAAAAGATCAAATGTAACTCAGAAAGATGATGAAATTGGTTAAGCCCAGCAGCGGCCCCTCTGCAGAGCAAAGCCTCTGCTGTAACCGCATTGTCCAAAATCAAAATGGTAATGACGTGTCTTAATCGTTTACCTCAGACTCCTTGCAGTGTCATAGCAATGTCGTTATGATGAAGTTGAACGTTTTCAATAAAGAGCGTATAGGCCTTTTTTGAACATTGAACCCCTTCCAAGAGCACCAGTTGGTTTTGAGGGACACTAGTAGGGCTCTACCAACTCTTCTGCTGTCATTATGATGAAGTTGAACGTTTTCAGCAAAGAGCGTATAGGCCTGTCGATGGCCGCAGGATCTGCAGTAAGAGGCTGCGATGTTATGTCACACATCACCATGGAACTACCAAGCGCAATTTCAAATAAATTCAGTGAGACTGTGCATGATTACAGGTTATTTTTGTAGAGAAAGCACGCTCAACTCCCAAATGTTTCTTACAAAGTCTTCGGGTGCGAGCAAACAGCAAAGTTCATGTTTAGTAAAAAAAGCCTTACTCCCGGATGAGTTTCTTACAGTTTACCTAACCCAGTATTAAAACTGTATGAAACTCATCCGGGAGTGCGGCTTTTTTTTTTTTTTTTACTAAACATGATGACAGGTTAAACATTACATTTCATCCTCACCCATTTCCTGAGTAGAAGCCTTCTTTCTTCAAAAACCTGCACAGAAGAGAAACACATGTCTACATGAATATATCCAGGAACTCTATTTGTCCGTAGGTTATAAATATCTAATCAAACCATGATTATGAACATGAATAGAATGGAAAGCAATTACTTTTATTCACACATACATTACCCAAACTATTGCACACCTTGCACGGGTGAGGCATAAATGCAATTTCGTTCTGTGCAGTGTTCACTTATGTGCTGTGGAGTGCTGTGTCACAATGACAATGAGAGCTGGAGTTTCCCAATTGGGCTTTTATTACTGTATATTTCTGTCAGTGAAAATACTATGCGGCCTGGGCCTACAGTATAACTGCTGCATAACCTACATGGTTGTTAGACATCTGATGGTTGAGTGGAGTCCAAGTGCTCAGCTTTGTCTGCAGTTGTTTTGGTGGTGCACTCATTGTCCTGGTGGCCCCCTGGGGCATCTTGGTGTGATTTAGGAGATCTTTCCTATGGAGAAATCTTACAGGGGAAATAAACGTAATGAGTGGAAAACATTTTTTTAATATACAAATGTATGTTGCTCTTACGTAATGTTGCATTTCTTCACACATAGGAGATATGGTGAATTATCAACAGCGCATCTTAACACAGAGAACAATCTTAACACAGAGAACAAAAAGTTTTTTCATTTAGGCTGGAGCAATTGTGCGCAGTAGGCTAGATAGCTTGTTGTCTTATTATGCCGTGTGTAGCCTTCATTAGACGGGAGTTTGGTTAGTTCTTCAATGAGAGACTAGGTCACTGCTGAGAAATAAACAACTAAAACAATGATGTCAGTCCACAAACCGCCCCGACACCTACCTGACGAAGAGTTAGTTTGAACAGATGCTTGTACACAGTGAGTTTTAACACCTGCGGTGGATGTCACACGTCCTTTTGATATTCTCGAACGGCTGTGGAGTCGATAAGGAGAGAAAATTCGCAAGTTGTTTAGGCCGCGCGCTCGCATTCCTCCCTTTGACCATTTCTGTCAAGACTATCGAGACACCACAGCGAGAGCTTCACATGCGAGTTTACCAGTTTCCATAGTAATGTGTCGCTTCACAGTGGCCCAACAGACGACAGCGCCACCACCGTCTCCCTTGTATTGCTACCAGTGCTTGTCGCTAGGAGTAACCAGACCAACGCTTGGGGGTGGTACTTGATTGCACAGTGATTATTCTTGTCGCCGATGGTAAGAAGAGAAAAAAGGTTAGCCGGATGGCTCTTAAAATAATTGTGCATTGAAAACAATGAAGCCATCTGTGTGATAGGCCTAATGCAGGACGTAGACTGGTCGCTACATTATAATTACTAGTTTGTAGCACGCGCTTGTATCTTACTCTTGGTTGCTGCGCGTAAAAGAATATGGCTGAACTCAAGAATATGATTATCATGACCACAAAATGCAAAAAGGAAGGTCAGCTCTCTGGTAAATGTACAACTCTGACAGACGTCACGCTGTCTATTTGACAACTACATTTTCGTGAAGGGGAGAGGGGGTTGGTTCTAGGCGCGTCCCCCTCCCCTTTGCGCGCGTTCCCGACGCAATCGCTCAAACCTGCTGGAGAAGAAGCGGACTCGATTTTATTGTTACGGACACAGAAGGAAGAGCCCAGGGTCCTGCACGTGAACACGGCTATCAAATTCAAAACTGGGGTAAGTCGAGCTTATAATGTTACGTTCGAGCACACTTTATTTTCGACAAATAGGCTACGGGCAACATCACTTGTCGTCTTCATAACCACCTCGTTCCAGTTTATTCAAACCAAACGTCGTTTCATTTGAGATACTAGGCAACACGAAACCCAACGTCCCGGAGATTCGATGGGTAGGGTATCGGTTAAAACGCTGTATCTTTTGTTCGCCGTTGGCTGTGTGTTGTTTGGCGTACGTGTGTGTTCCCTTCGTGTAAGGAGAGCATACCGGGCTGTTGGTTGTAGTTATGTTTTAGTGCCATTTGTAGCCCATGTAACGTTTACCGGTATACTTTGTAGCCTATCTACCACGGGAGAGAGAGCAAGGTAGCCTACTGTTGGCTACATAAACACAGAGGGATATGTCGTGCCACTTGGACATCCTATGTGGTCAATGAGGACGCTTAATGGGATCACTTATTTGAAGAGAAAAGAACTTTGTGAAACCCGTCAGTTAAATTGGAGGCATAGTTTGTTGGTGTAGGCCTAGGCTATGCGTTTTAAGAGACTTCAAATTTTAAAGCACATGCAATGATTCAAGTGAACCACCATGTAGTTAAGCAGTTGTTAATCAGTTGTGCTACTCCTATGTTTTGGAAGAATTGAAAATGTCGTTCACGCGCAAGTATTTTTTCTGTCATGTTGTTTACACACGTTCTGGAACGGTAATATACAATTCCAGCCATATTGTATGTGTGAAATGATTGATACCATGACGCTTGAAGGGAAAACTATGAACAGCAGTCCCTATATTTATCTGTATAAAGCCTGTAACGCTAGATATAATAGGGCCTACCTGTCACTTTCAGATCTCCAAAACCGTAAATTGGACTTGAAGGAGCACCGACCGACTTCCATCAGAAGAAAACCCAGATCTTCAGGACTCTAAGCAATGACACCCGCCGTGCCAGGCTCAGTTTTTCCCGAATAACATGCTGCCCTTCTGTCCGGACTCCCGAAGCGTCCCTACCTCCCCATACACAACCACCACCACCATTACCACGTAGCTAAGACAGCCGTCTTTCAAAGCAGTCCTTCCGGCGGCGGGGCGGGGGAGCCGGGCCCAGCGCAACTCCCTGCCGTGTTAGCCCCTATCATCATGGGCCACCTGTGGGTGCTGTGGTCGCTGGTGGCGGCCACTATGGCCATTCACATGGAGGCCGGAGCCGGAGGAAGCCACAGCATGTTCACCTGCGAGCCCATCACCCTGCGCATGTGCCAGGACCTGCCCTACAACTCTACCTTCATGCCTAACATGCTCAACCACTACGACCAACAAACAGCGGCCCTCGCCATGGAGGTAGGTTTGTCTTTATCTGTGTGTGTGTGTGTGTGTGTGTGTGTGTGTGTGTGAGTGTGGGGGGAGTAATGTCCTCTAGTCTATGTGTGGTGTTGTATGTTGCCTGTGCTATGCATTGCATCTTGTGACCTAAACATCAGCACAATGCACATGAAACACTCTGGATTCTTTGGTTCCATGTAAAATGTCATTATAAGATTATGGACAGTACACTGCGATGTCGCCTGTGCAGCCTGACTGTTCGTTCTGTTTGCCATTGGGCTTCTAGGCTCTGTATGAGGATGGGCCTGTCTCTGGAAGGCGGCCCCGTTCACTCAGCTAGAGCTACATCATAACAACATGGCTATGACAATACGGAGAGTCGTAGCCTCTTAGTGCAGATGGGGTCGGCGGCTGGCCTATTCACTACTTGCTGAAAATACTCAACTACGTACATCAAAACAACATTTGCTATGACATTACAGAGAGCCTTAAGTAACAGATTAAGACATAGCCATTACAATTTAGGTGACAGTAAGGTTGTAACATAGGCTCTGCGCTAAGGGTTTAAGTAACATACCATGGTCATACAGGGTCATTATTGGTCATCATTCATCATCATTTTAATTTTGTGATAATAATGTTATAACAGGTGTGTGACAGGCATTGTTGGTAGTCTTGGAAATGGGTATTGTATGTGTATTATTGTCTTTCTAGAATTCTAGATTCTAGAATTTAGGGGTTTGTAGCCCCTAAAACCAATTTGTTCTTGGGTCAATGGCATGCAATACCTACTTGGTTATTTTTTCACTTTGAATTGTTCATGATGATTTTGCATGTTGGGCAGTAGCATCAATGTTTTGGTGTTGGTGTCTGTAGGTGGCTGTTAGCGTCTTTGTTGTCTGTGTGTGCTGCCATTGGGTTCCCCCACTCGACTCGGGTTGGGTGTAGCCCGACAAGTGGGGTTTACCACTAGAATATTTCCCACATTGTGTCACTCAACTAGATTTGAGAGGATTTGTTTTTTTGTTCTTGAGAGGACTGGTGTCGCGTTAGCCATCGGTCGGCCCTGCTTGGTGGCAGGTTGTGTCTTGAGTCTTGAGTCTGAGACGCTCAAATTACGGGGAGATTTGCAACAATACACTGACGGCATTAGCGTGCATCGCACCACAGATTACAAGCAAGTGTTTTGGCTCTGGTGGCAATCTAGTTAGACATCCATCCACCGACCACCGCGTCTTTGCTCTACGTAAGTCATTGGATCACATTACAACAGCACAGCGTCAGCCTGGAAATTCAGTTTTAATCTCTCTAGAGATGGAGAGAAACAGAGAGAGAGAGAGAGAGAGAGAGAGAGAGAGAGACAGAGAGAGAGAGAGAAAGAGAGCAATAGGGGGGAATAGAATGGAGGGGTAGAACAAGACAGAGCAATGGTGACGGAGCGATTAAGAATGGCAGAGAGAGAGAGAGAGGGAGGAATTAAGTCCGTATGAATGTCAATTTGCCCTGTATTGATATGTCCTTGTGTTGTCAAGTGCTTGTTTTCCCTCCGTTAAAATGATGTGTAGGCCTATATGAAGAGGTCAGATAAATAGGCCATCTGGATCAGCCAGTGCACTGAATACAGTAGAGGCCAGAGTTAACTCCCAAAGCAACCCTCTCAACACGCATTATCACACAGCACAGCGCAGCGCAGCACTCTCATCCCAGGGCATGGTACGGCACGGCACGCGCTGTCCCACTCTCCGAATGTGTGTCATCATCGTTTCAACATCTATACCATTCTCCAACTGCACAGGGGCTCATCGTGTTCAGTGTGTGTGTGTGTGTATGTGTGTGTGTGTGTTGTCAGGGGTGGAACTTCCCCCACCAGTCACTGTGGCAGGTAGATTTTAAAATCTACCAGTCACTAGCTATTTTTACCACTCAAAGTGACTGGTGGGTTGAAAAATGTACCCGTCACCCCTGAAATTTACCCGTCCTTGGCGGGTGGACGGATACTTATTTCCAACCCTGGTGTGTGTGTGTGTATGATTATTTATGGTTTGTGTCGGCTGTGATGTTGATGGTCCCATAATCTGCGTCCAGATGATGTTTCCCCGCTGATCCGGATTGGATTGATTGCGGCCGCTCCGCTGGTGAGATCCTCTTTGTGGTTACGAGAGTAAGTGTTCAGAGTAAGTGGAGGCTCAGGGATGAGCGGCGGCATTAGCCTTGTTAGCGTTAGCCGGCCACATTGTCTTCCCTCCGCGCCGGCCGAGACGATGAAGAGCATCGTGGGCCACACAGGGTAGGGTAGGGCAGAGGGGGAGTGGGGCAGCCGGCCGGACGATGAGGATGGAGAGGGGGATGATGGGAATGGAGGGAGGGGGGAGGAGGGGGCATGGGAACGGGCAAGGGATGAGGATGAGGAGGAGGGCAACATGCGTTAAATCCCTCTTGGTGGTTGTCGTGGTATATAGAGATGGACATGGAGATGGCAGGCAGGGAGGGAGTTTAACAAAGAAAAAAAAACATGCACATACGTCTCAAAAAGATTGGGTGCAGGACTAGCAAACTGACTCACATGAAAACGGCATCGTATGGCCACACAGGGTTGGGTAGGGCAGCCAGCCGGAGGATGAGGATGGAGAGGGGGATGATGGGAACGGGGGGAGGGGGGAGGAGGAGGGGGCATGGGAACGGGCAAGGGATGAGGACGAGGGCAACATGCGCTAAATCCCTCTTGGTGATCGTGGTGGTGGTGGTACTGTATATGGGACATGGGGATGGCAGAGGGAGGGAGTTTAACAAAGAAATAAACATGAACAACCGTCTCAGAAAGATGGGGTGCAAGTTCTATTTTGTCGGTGCCGCCCATTGACTATCAATGCTATGTTCATGTGAAATTGGGTTTGGGTGCAGGTGCAGGTCTAGCAAAGTCACATGCAAACTGAGCTCCCGTTTCTCTCATTTTAATATAGTGGTGTTTTGGAGTAAGGGCTCATAGCGCACAAATGCTCCGACAAAGTGCTGCGCACTGCTCCGCAAAAGTTCGATTTCATTATTTTCAATAGAACCCTGCACACTGGGGCACTATTATTATGACATAACACTGGGTCTTTTCCCTTGGCATGTAACTTACACATCAAGCCAAACCCACCACACATCCCTGACAGTAGGTGGCAGGAATGGAGGGCTGGGCTCGATGTGTGTATGTTTGTGTGTGTGTACTCTACCTAACCCTGTGAAGTGAAGTGAAGTGAAAGCCCATTGGGAAACTCCAACTCCCATTGTCATTGTGACACAGCACTCCACAGCACAGAAGTGAACACTGCACACAATGAAATTGCATTTATGCCTCACCCGTGCAAGGGGGCAGCCCTCGATGGCGCCCCAAGGGAGCAGTGCAGCGGGACGGTACCATGCTCAAGGTACCTCAGTCATGGAGGAGGATGGGGGAGCGCACTGGTTGATTACTACCCCCACCAACCTGGTGCGTGGGGAGTCGAACCGGCAACCTTTGGGCTACACGTCTGACACCCTAACCGCTTACTGTGCTAGCATACTTAAAGGGACACTGTGTGAGATTTTAAGTTGTTTATTTCCAGAATTCATGCTACCCATTCACTAATGTTACCTTTTTCATGAATACTTACCACCACCATCAAATTCTAAGTATTCATTATGACTGGAAAAATTGCACTTTTCATACATAAAAAGGGGGATCTTCTCCATGGTCCGCCAATTTGAATTTCCAGAAAGTGATTTTTAGCTGCAAAAATGACTGTACTTGGGCCATACTAGAAAATATTAGTTTATTACTTAGTAAACTTTCATGAAACGGTCAAATTTGGCAATAGGCGACACAGTTTCAATGAGCAGCACAGTTGCAGTACTGTTTTTGACCATTTCCTGCACAGTGTACCTTTAAAAAAACAAAAAAAAAACACTTAGCATCTCCACTTGTTCCATTTCCTGTGCACTTTGTATCTGCTAGTGAGGTTGGTGCGGCTATGATTATGTCTTCGATTGAAGTTGCTTTGGTTTAATAAGCATCTGCCAAATGCAATGAAATGTAATGTAATGTAATCAGGGCTATGAATTAAGTTTTTTTCATCACTAGCCCATTTGGCTAGTAGTTATTACATTTTTCTAGTCAAACATACACTCACTATCACTGATAGCGGCTAATAAGTTTTATTTTCTATCAGCCAATCTGAAAGGCAACTAAAAGGAAAAGGATAGAGAGCGCTCAAAGTCTTCTCTCCAGACAGAAGGGGTGCATCTGGTTAATCCTGTTAAGGCTTCATAGAAAAATGACTGAATCCAAAGCACTCTCCTTCGAGTCAAGGTTGAAGTTATAATAAAAACCCTTTATTCTACATTGGGGTAAACAAACTTAAAAACGCCAACGCGAGAGAGAGAGAGAGAGAGAGAGAGAGAGAGAGAGAGAGAGAGAGAGAGTGTATGTGTGTGTGTGAGAGAGAAAGAGTGTGTGTGTGTGTGTGTGTGTGTGAGAGAGAGAGAGTGTGTGTGTGCGTGTGCGTGTGTGCGTGCGTGCGTGTGTGTGTGTGGTGTGTGCGTGTGCGTGCGTGCGTGCGTGGGTGTGTGTGCGTGTGAGTGTGTGTGAGTGTGAGTGTGTGTGTGCTAGGGCAGCCAGTGTAGTACCATCTGCCGCCTCTGCCTCGTGAGTATATGAGCCACGTTACATAACCCTCAGAGTGCAGCCAAACCGCACATACACGCACACACACACACACACACACACACACACACGCGGGGGCAAACATGCATGCACATGGGCACAATCACTCACAAACATATGATACATGTACACAGATATACACAAACATGCATGCACAATAATGCAAAACACACACACACACACACACACACACACACACACACACACACACACACACACACACACACACACACACACACACACACATGCACACACACACAAGCAAACAGATATACAGATCCACAAACACACACAGAAAGAAACAAGCAGAAACATGCATGCACACTTGCACACACAAACAAGCACAAACACGAACACACTCCCGGCACACATGCACACACACACACACACACAAAATACTTTTCTGTCACGATACTTTCCACGTCATCAGACTTATCCTACTACAGTACATTAAATCTCTTGTTGCTGGGAAAACACGCACTGTTCCAGAAGCAGCAGTACAGAGCTTTTCTTTTACA
>NC_085874.1:40149985-40152485 GCF_034702125.1 Engraulis encrasicolus | reverse complement strand
GAATGTGTGTGCGTATGTGTATTTTGAAAGCACTTTGAGTCAACTTCATAGTTGTGATACTTTGCTATAAAAATTCATGTTGTATTGTATTGTATACAGATTTTCCCCTGATATAGGGTAGAATGGAGTAGAGAAGAGGTAGTAGCAATGTAACAGAGCTTATACATTGATGCTGTACTGTATAACATTGAGCATTGGATACACTGCCTCTCTACTCTTATGCAACACAGAGCATTCGTTACATAGCCTGTCCGCAGTCCCTACTATTTTAGCCTGTGCATTGCGTACACAGTCCCTACCCTGATATAGCCCTCTGCACATTTACATGCAAATAAAGATTCATGTTTTAATTTAAATATTTAATTTTTTAATTTTCTCTAATTAGAAATTGTCAAGTTAAAGGAGGAATCCCAGTCAAAAGACTGACATGCGTGATCTCTGGGAATGTGGTATTCCGTGAATGCTTCTATTGGATTTTTCTGTACAAACCATGTAAGTGCACTGATTGAGAATTCCTTAAACCAGGGGTGCGGACCCTTTTTCATTCGAGGGCCACTTAAAATTATATAAAGTCCTCCAAGGGCCGTATTATGAAACAAACAAACCAGGATTTCCCCCTGCACTCTAGGCCAGACATGATCAACTGGCGGACCCAGGTCCGGATGCGGACCCAAACGCAATGTCATCCGGACCAAGACAAAATCCATCTGTATTTAATATGTATAAATTATACATGAGATTTCGCTGCCATGCGATCTATAGGTGTATTTCGCCAGTCTTATGACAAATAAAAGTATCATCACTATGACAACTCAGTGAGTGAGCAAGAGGCCAGTGCGGCCAGCGAGTGAGGCTATTTTCTGCATCGGTCCGTAGCGACTTTTTTGGACCCTGGAAACATACGAAATTTGGCGAGTGGACCTTTGCAGTTTCTAGTTGAGCACCCCTGCTCTAGGCCTATATTGAAGGCGGCCACCTTTACAACAGACCCCACCTTCGGTCCCCTGAAAACATAACTTCTAAGATTTCTTTACAAAAAAATGTCATATTTCATGTGAAACTACATATAATTAAAATTACATCGGGGGCCGGATAAGCCGGCCTCATGGGCCATAAACGGCCCCCCGAACCATTACTTAGGTCCCCCACCCCTGCATTACGCTCGCAGTCCATACTCTAATTCAACACTGAGCAACACTTAGTCCTACCCTGATCCATAATTCCTCTACCTAACGGCAGATTAAACCCAATAATACCAGTATCTAACGCCATTAGGCGAAAGCTTCAATTTGAAATCAGTCATGGGTGGCGGATTTAGCTCTGAGGGAATTCAAGGGAATATTGATGTACTGAGAAAAGCATAGAAGCATTTACAGTCCTTTGAGTGCAGTTTAATCAAATCTATTGTCAATGGGTATGAACAATCAACACCATAGCAGTTGTTTACGTTATTTAAGGTGAATTAAATTAGCGACAGTTTGGATTGAGCACTGTCAGGATGACAAACAGCTCAGAACATCTTGATATCTTCCTGTGTGGAAATTGCACAAGATGTGCTGACTTAAATGGCCATTGCAAAATGAAACCTGAAGTGCAATTTTTTTTACTTTTTGACTTTGGACTATTTTTTGGAAATGTCTGTTCAGACGTCCTTTCTATCATCTATGTGTGAATTCTGTGCTGTGTGGAAATTGCACAAGATGTTTTGACTTAAATGGCCGATAATGTCCGGTAGTGTATCTGAATCACACCTCACCAGCGCTCACATCAAAACATGAGATTTTTCAAGTGGCTCGCTGGGCTATTGGCAGCCACGTCAAGAGCAATTCCCGTCAGCTTTAAGCCTAAAAGTAATGGAATCCTACATCCGCTTGTGGAATATTAATGAAGTGATATCGATGCGCTCGGAATATTAATGGAAATGCCTGAGAGGGAGGCACCACACACACCACCGACACACACACACACACACACACACACACACACACACACACACACACACACACACACACACACACACACACACACACAACCACACTGTTGAAAGCAGCCATTTAAACTTTACAATTTTCTGACTAGGACGCAGAGCTAGATAGTGCTCTCTGCCTGTCTATTGCTGTTCTCCTCCTTTTTCCCCTCCTCCCATGTCTCTGTGTTGTTCTGCCTGTTTTTTTTTCTTCCCTCCCTCCCTACACCGTCTCTCTTTTCACTCTCCCTCTCTTTTCTTTCCCATTCTCTTGCTCCTTCTCCACCCCTCCTTCCCCCTCCACTCCTCCACTCCCTCCCATAGCAAGGTACAGCGGTTGTCATAGAAACGGCTGGCAATTGTGCTGCAACAAAAGAGGCCTGCTTTCCTTCGCCCTGGGGGAGGTCTTTCTCTGCGTTGCCCTCCGACCTCTCCGCATGTGCCCCCCCCTCCCTCCCTCCCTCTCACATCATCAACAGCCCACCACCCCCACCCCTCCCATCATCCCACCCCATAGCCCCCACCCCCCCTCCC
>NC_085874.1:40144985-40147485 GCF_034702125.1 Engraulis encrasicolus | reverse complement strand
AGAGAGACAGAGACAGAGAGAGAGAGAGAGAGAGAGAGAGAGAGAGAGAGAGAGAGAGAGAGAGAGAGAGAGAGAGGGGAGAGAGAGGAGAGAGAGGGGAACATGAGACAGAGAGAAAGAAAGAAGGGAAGACAGCAACCAAAAGCTGCCCGGGGTAGTTGGCTCACGTTAGCCAGAGCGTGCAGCTAGACAGCAAGTTAGTCTAATGTAGGGAGAGCTTGAAGGGAGACAGTTCTGTGTATATGGAGAGAGACACCTTTATAAAGCAAAATAATTCTGAATTTGTGGGAAGAGACAGAGTTAAGCAAGACAGCCATGCAGATCTGTGCTGTGCTGTGCTGTGCTGTGCTGTGTGTGTGTGTGTGTGTGTGTGTGTGTGTGTGTGTGTGTGTGTGTGTGTGTGTGTGTGTGTGTGTGTGTGTGTGTGTGTGTGTGTGTGTGTGAGTGAGAGAGAGAGAGAGCGAGAGAGAGAGTTAGTGTTGTGAATCAGATGGATTCGCTCACTATTTGCTGAAAAATCTTAAATCCATCATAACAACATTGCTATGACTTTATTGAGTCTTTGCTATTAGATCAAGACATGCTCATTACCATTTTAGCAACAACAAGCTTATAATGCAATACAGTCTCTCCATGAAAGGGTTAAAATATCGCAACACAGCTTCTGTTTCTGTGTATTCAAGCAGCGTAGCCTCTCAGTGCAGATGGGGTCACCGGCGGGCCTATTCACCATTTGCTGAAAATACTCAACTACATCATACCAACATTGCTATGACATTACCGAGAGCCGAGAGTAACAGATTAAGACATAGCCATTACAATTTTGGTGACAGTAAGGCCAGATTCAGACTAGAGCGTGGCGGAACGGCAGCGAGATGACTAGGGTCTTTCTGGTGATTTTTGGCCGGTGTGTTCTACTCTGCCTTTCACACCAACAGCGCCGGCAGGCCCGGACAGTCCTGTCCCCCACAGCCGAAGCTAGCTCGCTACTTCTCCATTCATTTGAATGGGACACCGCCGGTCACTGCTGTCCAAAATTCGCTAGAGTTCTATTTTCCAAATGCAGCGCGGAGTGGAGCCAGATCTGTTTCCATGTATTTTCGCCACCGCCGGTAAAATTGCTTTCGTCCCGTGACGCAACCCTGCTCTGGTGTGAATTAGGCCTGAGGGGTCAAGGCAAGACAACCTGGGGTTTGTGGAGAGAGAGAGAGAGAGAGAGAGAGAGAGAGAGAGAGAGAGAGAGAGAGAGAGGCAGACATCCCCTGTATGGTTGGAAGGTGATGACCTCTATGTCTTGGGGTACATATGGGTTTAAAGAAATGCGCTGACTTTGCTCGGAGAGCTGGAGACAGCAGAGCAGCCGTCTGTGTTTGTGGAGAGAGAGAGACGCTAAAAGGAAAGGAAGGCAAGACTGCTCCTGTGTTTGGGCGTAAAGATAGCACTAAGCCCCTGTAGCCAGCAAGATAGGCACTGTGTGTGTGTGTGCGTGTGCGTGTGAGTGCGTATGTGTGTGTGTGTGTGTGTGTGAGAGAGAGAGAGAGAGAGAGAGAGAGGAAGCGAGCGACAGAGAGAGAGAAAGCGAGCGACAGAGAGAGAGAGGGAGAAAGCGAGGGACAGAGAGAAAAAGATGCAGCGTTTTCAATGTTTGGGCATCCAGAGGGCTTTAAGGAAGAGACAGTCTGGTGTGTGGGGTACAGGCAGCCTAAAACAGCTTCAAGCAATACGCTGACTGCACCACAGGGTCACCGGGGTCGCTACAGTTGGAAACGGTAGGCAGCCACAGCACACAGAGCCCAGCGGTATGGACTGGCCATCTGGCATAGCAGGCATTTCCCGGTGCAGTGGGCCCCGCACCCTCATGGGCCCCTATTTTCAGAGATGAAAAAAAAATATATTTTTTTACATTTCTGAAAATAGATCCTCACGAGGGTGCAGGCCCACCGGTCAGTCAGTTCTGCTCCACTAATTATGAGGGGCCCCTTTAACCTTTAATGCACGCCGTACCTCCCGTGGCACGCTGTAATACACATTGAAAGTTAACTACTATAGTACTACACTACGGGGCCTTTAGTAATACATTACGACTTGGTCATTGCCATTCTGGTAACAGCTAATTTATAATGCTGTGTCTTAACGGGTTAAGCCAAAAGTTCCCAGGCCCTATTTCTTCCCCCAGTCCAGCCCTCAGCTACAGCAGTATGGAAACCCCACGGCACACAGCTGCAGCCACCACGGCACTACAATGGGCTGCGGAGGCAAAGAAAGGATTCGGGGTTTTAAAAGGAATGTGGAATATACATTGAGCGTTGAAGAACCCTGCAGAGTCACTTAGGATTTAAAAAGACAATGCTGACAGTTTTCCGAAGAATCCATGTGAACGACTCAAATTATTATGTGTTGTGGAATATTTTATAGGAAGGGTATCACTTGGGCTGTAGCCTCTGTGGTGCTTTCATAATCGCTGATTACTTCTCTCTGTTGGAGGTTATACACTGCACAC
>NC_085874.1:40139985-40142485 GCF_034702125.1 Engraulis encrasicolus | reverse complement strand
GTATGTGCATGCATCCTTATTTTGTGTGTGTGTGTTCTTGCTGTGCTAGTGTGTGTGTGTGCGTGTATGTGTGTGCGTGTATGTGTGTGTGTGTGTGTGTATGTGTGTGTGTGTGTGTGTGAGAGAGAGTGTGTGTGTGCGAGCGTGTGTCTGTGCGTGCCTGTGTGCATTCGTGTGTGCGTGGGTGCGTGCGTGGGTGCGTGCATGCGCGTGTGTGTGTGTGTGTGTGTGTGTGTGTGTGTGTGTGTGTGTGTGTGTGTGTGTGTGTGTGTGTGTGTGTGTGTGTGTGTGTGTGTGTGTGCCTGTGTGTCTGTGTGTGTGTGTTTTCCCTGGCGGCCCTGAGGGCTGGTGCTGGCATGATGGCATGATGGAGATGAGCCTGAACATGTTTACTGGTGTGTGACGGGCCACTTAAAGAGGACAGGAGATTGACAGGAAGCTATATCCATATCATTGGTAGGCTATTAGGGGTGCACGATACCACTTTCTTTTGAAAAACGATATATGAATATTAGGGCATTCATTTCTGTACTTGCCGGTACCGATACTTCAGCCTGATCTCCAAAAATTCTGTGCTCCTGGACACGGTTGTTAAGGACACGAAATCCGTGTCCAGGATTCCCTAACCTTAACCTGTCATTTAAGACATATTTTTGAGAAATAACTTTTCCAGTTGGTTGCTAGGCTATCAAACTCATATAATGAATGAAAGAAAACTAGCTGTGCCCAGACCAAAACAATCCCTAACCCTAACCTGTCAGTAAGAAATGTTTTTTTTAGACAAAATATTTGAAATTAGAAAAATCCTGAGAAAACACAAGACTGTGGAAACATAGAGCTGTGGGAGTATAGAGAGCACTTCAGTGTGTCCATCACGGAAAATAATTCTGTGTCCAGGAGCACGGAATTTTGGCAAAATCCGTGCTCCTGGACACGGATTTTGTGTCCTCAACATCCGTGTCCAGGAGCACAGAATTTTTGGAGATCATGTTGGATACTTTTACCCCCAACAAACAATGAAAATAAATGCACAACCTTGTTTTTACACCTGTGATATTGCCCATTTCCAGGTGGATTTAAATGTTAGTAAATGTATGAGGCGGCAATGTAGGAAAATGTTAACGAGAGCCCGGTATTGTATTGTGTGTTGTGCTCTGATAGGTCTTCTGCAAGTACTGTATGTGCACTGGTCTGCACACACTCGGTTGCATGCGTAATTTTATAGTTGCACTGCAAGTATACCTTGGGTCTTATTGTACGACATCCCATACATGTTTTTTGTTGTTGTTGTTAATGAACACGGTGTTGTGAGGAGGAGCAAGACACTGGCAACCAACCACGTGAGCTAATTTTTTCCAATAATAAGAGGTTGAGTTGTGCGCAGCCTGGGGAAAACAAAAAATGAGAACCCATGTATATTGTTCCACAGGCAGCCGGTCTGTAGTTAGTCTCTGCCTGACAACCGCCATCATCCCATGGTTACCCGCAGACAGCCATCCCATAGTTTGTTTGGTCTTTGTCCTAACATCCACGATCCAGTAAGGACTTTATATTACATGGAATCAGATCACCTTGGAAACGAGAGAGAATGTTATTTAATAATATAACTAAAATAAGAAAAAAAAATTACAGGGTCGATTTGGGGTGCAGATCAAAATGCTGTATTTTCAGCTCTCTGATCAGGAAGAAGAAACACGGTGAAGGTGGGAGAAGGTTAAAAAAAAATCTGTTCAGTGGTCGGAAAAACTGAAAACATGTAATATAAAAATATTTGTATAATGATCGCACCTCCAGTGTCACATTCTTGCTAAATAAGTATCTGTCATATCAAGGCCTGTTTGTTACTTGTGTAATTTAGGATTACACAATAAGCATTGTATAATGTAGATATACGTGACCCAATGACTGAATGCAATTATCAATTTGTCCAGAATTACATACATGATTGAAATCAGTGTCCGATTTCAAATCATGAATTAATTCATACTGGTTGTGTCATGAATGACATGATGCCATACCATTATCATGAACGGTATAATCATATTCAGCGTTGTAAATTATTATTTAGCGTTACCAAATCCGTTCCCAGAGGGAATCGACGGATAGGAGTGTCAAATCTTGATGTTTGAGGATTCAATTACTGCCTGTCTGCCTGCCTGTGTGCTTGTCTGTGTGACGCGTCCAATTGGCAGAGGTGCAGCAGATCTGTGGGAAGAATCCATAGAAATATGCGGCGGTGTTAAATATGGATTAGGCACACAGCACACAACAGTGCTTTGGGTGGCATTGTGTGGAAATGGCCAGCCCTAACACGCATTCTAATCCTATTGCTGAAGGCGGAGAGGGAGGGGGGGGCAGACTAGAGTCAGACTGTATATGTGTGGTTTGCCTGTGTGTGTGTGTGTGCGTGTGTGTGTGTGTGTGTGTGTGTGCGTGTGTGTGTGCGCGCGCGCGTGTGTGTGCGCTTTGCCTGTGTGTGTGAGTGTGTTTGTGTGTGTGT
>NC_085874.1:40112485-40134985 GCF_034702125.1 Engraulis encrasicolus | reverse complement strand
TAATTAGCGCTGAAATGCTATGTTCTGACCTCTGACCTGTAACCTTTGCCCTTTGCCCCCTCCTCCTCCTCACAGCCCTTCCACCCCATGGTGAACCTGGAGTGTTCGGCCGACCTGCGCACCTTCCTGTGTGCCCTGTACGCGCCCGTCTGCACGGAGTACGGCCGCATGACGCTGCCGTGCCGGCGCCTGTGCCAGCGCGCCCAGGCCGAGTGCCTGCAGCTCATGGAGATCTTCGGGGTCACCTGGCCGGACGAGATGGACTGCGACAGGTGAGCAGAGTGACCAGCGGAAACTTCTAGAACAGTGATTCTAGTGATTCGTGGCCAACCGGTAGGGCACTCGCCTGCCATGCAGCTGACCCAGGTTCGATTCCCGGCCCGGCCCGACCCCTGCCCGTCTCTCTCCCAATTAGCTTCCTGTCTACCTTTCACACTGTCCTATCACATAAAGTCGAAAAAGACCCCGAAAAATCTTTTTAAATTTAAATAAAAAAAGATTCTCAAACTGTGGGGCCAGGCCCCACCGGTGTAGCCTTTGTGATCCACAAATGGTCTGATTACACTTCTCTGGGGAGGGTTTTCAGTCGGTTTTCAGACGACCGATAATACCGGCCAATAAGCAAACGCACTTGGGAGCATAATAACATACTGTACGTCATGAACATCAACTGTCAGCGATTGGCCAGAGCGCGTTTCAAACCAGCGCTGAGCTCACTCTTCCCACCCAAGTGTTCCAGGGCACCGAGGAAGGATCCAGACCTAAAATAAATTTCGAAGTAATTAATAGGGGTGTAACGATCTTCGGGGTCACCTGGCCGGAGGAGATGGACTGCGACAGGTGAGCAGACCTAGCCAGCCGATAGAGCTTGAAAGTGATGTCACTTCCCCCGATTTCATGGGACCTCAACTGCGTTTTTAGCCGAAAATTGTAGCATGTAATCCAATGGCGGTATTAAAATGATATTTCAATCCCATTCGAATTGTGCCACAACCTCCACATATGTTGTTTCTGATATTTTTGTTAAATTTTTCGTACGCACCCCCAAACTTTTTAGAAGGGTGTGATTCTTCACATTTTTCATGCAGACGGCCTCGGGACAAAATATTGATACTTCTGCTAGCCTCTTAAACAGCATATTTATAGCCCAGCGCATATAATGACTGAAATCAGAAGATATTTACTCGCTACCATGTTTTTAAATGGTCAGCTTAGGTCCCGTGAAATGCGGAACTAAGGGGCGGGACTTTCAAGCTCTATGCCTTCCTTGTGACGCAACACTTTCGGCGATGCTCCTAGGCAGGCCAAGAGCAATGTAAATATTGTTTCCGATCTCCAGAAAAATTGGGAACTCCTCCCACTTTTGTCAGAAAGCAAACAACCACTAGCAACCCAAGACAAGCGGGTCAACCATGTCGTTTGATAAATGTTAATTGTTATGCTCTTGGTCAGACCAAGTCTCGAAGAGATTTGACAGTCGATGATAATCAGGCTAGAGCAGACCAGCAGAAACATCTAGAACAGTGATTCTCAAACTGTGGGCCCAGGCCCCGCTGGTGTAGCCTGACAGGCCAGCCCATTCATTTTGAATTACCGGTACTTTGTGATCCACAAATGGTCTGATTGCACGTCTCTGTGGACTGACATACCTAGATGTTGCACACCACACCACCTTTGGGCTTGCTTCCTGGAGGGGGGATAGACGAAGGCAACCAGTCACATCCTAACTCCTCTGACCCTTCCTCCTGTGTGTGTGTGTGTGTGTGTGCGTGTGTGTGTGTGTGTGTGTGCGTGCATGCGTGTGTGCGCGCGTGTGTGTTTGTGTGTGTGTGTGTGTCTACCTCCCCTTCTTCCGTCAGGTTCCCTGACTGCGAGGAGTCCTACCCACCTCCTAACTGCTCTGTTCTCCTCTCCTCTGTGTGTGTGTGTGTGTGTGTGTGTGTGTGTGTGTGTGTGTGTGTGTGTGTGTGTCTGTCCTGCAGGTTCCCCGACTGCGAGGAGTCCTACCCGCGCGCCTCCGACCTCCTGCCGGCCTCCGCCGCCACCGCCGAAACCCCGCCCTCCGCCGTGCAGCGTGACTACGGCTTCTGGTGCCCGCGCGAGCTCAAGGTGGCTAAGGCACTACATATATTCTAGATATGTTAGAGCATTAATCATCCCAATGGATATCTTAGATCTTCAGAGTCTCCTCTGTCAATTCCAGACAGGGCGAACTGCCATTTAGTCATTATGCTGCCAAATACTGGAACCAGCTTCCTGTCCGAATTAGAACTGCACCAACAGCATCTTGGTTTAAAAAGAAATTAAAAAGAAACAGCTTTTTTTTTCATCTGCCTTTGGTAATAGTTAGTTAGTAGCCTAATCTACTATTTGTAATACAATATCGTTTATTTTCTTCTCATTTCTTTTTCTCTACTCTCTTGCACATTGAATAGGAGTTTTGTTTGATAATGTGCTATGTGTTAAGTAATGTTAATTAATTGATTAATTAATTGATTGATTGATTGATTGATTGATTGAAGGTGGACCCCGGCCTGGGCTACTCCTTCCTGGGCGCGCGCGACTGCTCCGCCCCCTGTCCCAGCATGCACTTCGGGCGGGAGGAGCTGCTGTTTGCGCGCTACTTCGTGGGCGTGGTGTCCATCGTCTGCCTGTCCGCCACCCTCTTCACCTTCCTCACCTTCCTCATCGACATGGCGCGCTTCCGCTACCCCGAGCGGCCCATCGTATTCTACGCCGTCTGCTACATGATGGTGGCGCTCGTGCACTTCCTGGGCTTCCTACTCGAGGACCGAGTCGCCTGCAACTCCGCCAGGTATCGTAACATGGGGTGCGTGTGTGCGTGCGTGCGTGTGTGCGTGCGTGCGTGCGTGCGTGCTTGCGTGTGTGCCTGCCAGAGGCCATCATTACTACTAGATGCTCGAGGACCGCGTTTCCTGCAACTCCGCCAGGTACAGTAAAATGGTGTGTGTGTGTGTGTGTGTGTGTGTATCTCCAATTTCTGGGCTGCTTGGGCTGCAACTCTGCTAGGTGTGTGTGTTTGTGTGCGTGTGTGTGTGTGTGTGTGTGTGTGTGTGTGTGTGTGTGTGTGTGTGTGTGTGTGTATTATCAGTTCTTGGGCTTCCTGCTGGAGGACCGCTTGGGCTGCAACTCCGCCAGGTACGTGTGTGTGTGTGTGTGTGTGTGTCTGCGTGCATGTGTGTGTGCGTGCGTGTGTGTGTATACAATGTATGTGTACGTCTGTTGTAATCTCCTTAACGCCCCGTCTTCTCTTCTGTCCTCTCTGTTTCCATTAGTCCCGGGAGGTTCCGTGCGTCCACTGTGACGCAGGGCTCCCACAACAAGGCGCGCACACTGCCGTAGTGTGTGTGTGTCATACCTGTAAACCATGCCTAATATCCTGGGAAACTCCTAATTTTGACTCATTTTCCGATTTCTTCCCGATATGATATTTTTCCCGGAAATATCCCGGATTTTTCGCATCACTAAAAAACACTGTCGGTCCAGTAGGCTACCCATGGCCCTGTCAGCCCGATGAAGCACACCTCTTCTTGAAGAGAGAGACAGAGAGTCTTGCTTATCAAGCTACATACCAGAAGACTGTATGCCAGATGCCATCTAGAATTCAAGTTCCTTGAAAATACAAGCAGTCACCCTCATAGCGCTTGTGCGACCACTCTTTTCCTCAGAAATCGTCAGTTCATGCGACGCATAAAACAGCCTCGTAACAGCGAATCATGCGATTAACCTAATCACCTGTTCCAGCACGAAGTTTTGCACGAACAGACAACTTGTGCGACAAAACAACAAGAAGAAACTCATTGCGCTCATTTCATTATTTTGTTTTCATTGCATTGTTTCTCCACGCTCTAAAACGTGTGCTGAGGTATTTCAGACAGAACTGTCTTTGCACGCGCGCTGTTGTGAAAAGCCGAGTAAAACGCACCGTCTCTGTCATCCCGTTGACTGTCAGAATTTGGCCTTTAGAAAATTTCCCGGATTTTGGCTTAAAATATGGGAATTTTCCCGGATTTTGGGAGCTCAAAGTTGACAGGTATGGTGTGTGTGTGTGTGTGTGTGTGTGTGTGTGTGTATACACTATCTGTAATCTCTCTTTTCTCCTCTCTCCTCTCTTCTGTAGCCCTGGCAGGTTCCGTGCGTCCACTGTGACGCAGGGCTCCCACAACAAGGTCTGCTGTTCATGTGTATGTGTACTGTATGTTGTAATCTCCTCACCGCTCTGTCTTCTCCTCTCTCCTCTCTCCTCTCTCCATTAGTCCCGGGAGGTTCCGTGCCTCCACGGTGACCCAGGGTTCCCACAACAAGGCGTGCACGCTGCTGTTCATGGCGCTGTACTTCTTCACCATGGCGGGCGGGGCCTGGTGGGTGGTGCTGACGCTCACCTGGTTCCTGGCGGCGGTTCCCAAGTGGGGCTCCGAGGCCATCGAGAAGAAGGCCCTGCTCTTCCACGCCGCCGCATGGGGACTACCGGGGGTGCTCACCGTCACACTGCTGGCTCTCAACAAGGTGGGTGACACACACACACACACACACACACACACACACACACACACACACACACACACACACACACACACACACACACACACACACACACACACACACACACACACACACCTACAGGGGTGTAAATCACCCCTTCAGGCACCTGCCTGCCTGATGAAGGTCTAGTACAGAGGGCTCGCAAGTCCAGTAAAGCTTTGCACAAAATCAAGACCTGAACTGTGCCGATTGTCTCCTTTTTCATACAGATATTTTTTTTTACTGAATCCTGCACCTTCTAAACAGATGAGTGGTGGCCATTCACCACTTCACATATGTGATGTCATTGTCTACAAAACAATAATAAAGTGTAAATCTGACTCATCTGTCCTCTTCTGCCCGCAGGTGGAGGGCGATGGCCTGAGTGGCGTGTGCTTTGTGGGCATGTACGACCGCGTGGCGCTGCGCTGGTTCCTGTTGGCGCCGCTCTGCCTGGCCGTGGTGCTGGGCGTGGCTCTGCTGCTGGCGGGCATCGCGGCACTCAACCGCGTCCGCATGGAGGTACGGGAGCATGCTACATGCTACAGTGATCCATTGACTTTCACTAGCTTAGCTACATACTCACTCTTTTAACTTGTCTTAAAGCAAGACAACGCTTAACATGAAAAATAAGACACTTTACCACCTTTATAAACCCCGGCCAACGATTTTAACGGTATTAAGCCCCAAAATAGTGGCATACCCCTTTAATAATAATAATAATAATAATAATAATAATAATAATTATAATAATAATGATCTTATTTGTCTTTATTACTCCTACAAGATACCCTTGGATAAGGAGAAGTGAAGTTCATGATCCATATCCCTCTAATAATAGTCTTATTATTAATAATAATAATAGTAATAATAATTAATATGTTATTTGTCTCTATTCCTCCTGTAAGATCCCGTTGGAGAAGGAGAACCAGGACAAGTTGGTGAAGTTCATGATCCGCATCGGGGTGTTCTCTGCCCTGTACCTGGTGCCTCTACTCAGCACCATCGCCTGCTACCTGTACGAGCACAGCTACCGCCCCCTCTGGGAGACCAGCTGGGTGCAGGAGAAGTGCCGACACTACCACATACCCTGTCCTTACCAGGTACACACGCACACACACACACACACACCATGCCCTTACCAGGTACGCGCACACGCGCACACACACACACACACGCACACGCACACGCACACGCACACACACACACACACACAACACTCAGAAAAGAGGAGTATAACACACACACACACACACACACACACACACACACACACACACACACACACCATGCCCTTACCAGGTACACACACACACACACACACACACACACACACACACACACACACACACACACACACACACACACACACACACACACACACACACACCTACCACATACCATGCCCTTACCAGGTACACACACACACACACACACACACACACACACACACACACACACACACACACACACACACACACACACACACACACACACACACACACACACACCCTTACCAGGTACACACACACACACACATGCACACACTACTACTACTACATACCATGCCCTTACCAGGTGCGCACACACACACACACACACACAATGCCCTTACCAGGTACGCACGCACACACACACACACACACACACACACACACACACACACACACACACACACACACACACACCATTACCACATACCATGCTTGCCCTTACCAGGTACACACACACACACACACACACACACCATTACCACACACCATGCCCTTACCAGGTACGCACGCACGCACGCACGCACGCACGCACACTCACACACGCACACTCACACACACACACACACACAAACACACACACACGCACACTCACACACACACACACACACAAACACACACACACACCACACCAGCTGGGTGCAGGAGAAGTGCCGCCACTACCACATCCTATGCTCCTATCAGGTGAATTACAGTAGCTGCCACTACTACCATAGTACCTGTCTTTACTAAGTGAGACACCTTATCCCCATGTGTCCACCACTCCTATACACCCTGCCCCTGTCATAAGACATAAGGGTAACACTTTATTTTAGGGATACATCTATTAGCACTAATACATACAATGTGCCTGTATAAGTAACGTGTAAGGCATGTACAAAGCAAAATCAAACATTTGTTAGGCATGTATTCGCAAATGTCTTGTTCATGCACAATGAGGGATTTATTACCTATTTAACCTTAGTTAGGACCTAGTAGGCCTCAGCATTTTCTTAGTACATGCCTTACAAGGTACTTATGCAGGCATTAACATTGTATGTATTAGTGGTAATAGATGTTTCCCTAAAATAAAGTGTGACCGACATAAGCAGGGCCATTATCACACAATCACTAGCAGGATAGATGCACAGCACTCTTACCAGCTGATAAAGCATAGGAACTAACACATCCCCTGTCGTTAGACGTTACCCGGCGAGATACAAAAAAGGGTTCATGTGAGGTCCAACAAGAAAATCGTCCCAGATTTTTTTTTCGGGTATAAAAAAAGAATGGAGGAACAAAAATAAGCTTTTTTGGGCCAGCCATTTTTTTTTTTGCCTTGTTACTTTCAGGGCAGAAATGAAATTAACCCACCACTGCTATAACCTGATTTGGCTTTTACAACATCCACCATCCCTCCCTCTCCGGTTGAACAAATCCACAGGCATCTTCTGTCCAGACCCGAGGAAAAATATGGCATATAATGTATGTATTTCCTTACATCAGAACCCGAATTAGTTTAACATGCCTAGTACACTTACTGTATATAGCCTACACAAGAAATCTGACTCTGGTACATGTCTGGTCTCCATACATAACATCAAAGCCAGATCAGGATTAAGATAGCTCATGAAACTGTTGGTGCCTTTCGTACAAAAAAAAAAACAAACAAATTTTAAAAAACGACACAAAGTCCCTTCATCCAATCTTAGCCCAGATGCCTCTGAGAGGGGGAAGAGACGGTGAGATTAGTCTGGATTTGGCGCTTGTTCCTCGGCCTGTAGCACACAAAGGACTCTCTTGTCTCTTTTGGAGGGCACACGAGGCATTTCACTGACTGTCTTACTACTGTCCTACCGTTTTATACTACAACCATCCTATTCTGTTCTGTTCTGTTCTGTTCTGTTCTGTTTCTCTTCTCTTCTCTTCTCTTCTCTTCTCTTCTCTTCTCTTCTCTTCTCTTCTCTTCTCTTCTCTTCTCTTCTCTTCTCTTCTCTTCTCTTCTATTCTATTCTATTCTATTCCATTTCAATAAACAATGCAAATCCACCTCATATCTATTAAAAACGTCAACAACACTGACATGCCATTTTATTATAAACATAGTATTACCCATTATATCAGTGTCCATTTCTGTTGCATTTGTTCTGTAGGCCTACTGTGTTGCCGTGCATGAGAACTGCACTAGTCTCCAGGACCGTAGAGTTTCATTACTGCGGATTAGCCATGCATGCTGTGTTACAGTATGTTAGCGTGGGGCTAAGACGGGGGTTTAGTTAGCATGCTGTGCTGCTGCAGCAAGTCTATAAACTCACTTTTAGTTAGCATGTTTGAGTGGAAATAAATCGGGTTTTATTTTAGTTAGCATGTTCGAGAAGAGATAAATAGGGTTTTAGTCGTCTCTCTCTGCAGGGGGACGAAAGCACGACGCTGGACACTCAGTAGCGAACAGCCTGGAGCAAGCCAAACAACCGTTCCAGACTATACATCTTAAATTATTAAGCATCTGGCGGATGGGAGTGTGTGTGTGTGTGTGTGTGTGTGTGTGTGTGTGTGTGTGTGTGTGTGTGTGTGTGTGCGTGTGCGCGCGTGTGCGCGCGTGTGTGCGTTCATGCGTGAGTGTGTGTATGCATGCACCTGTTCATCTTGCAGCATTTTGTAACACACTGCAGACTTTGCTGTTTTGCATGTGCAGTATGTGATATTATTTGCAGGCAAGACACATTGTGGTATAGATATATATGGGGGGCTGTGTTGTAAGTACAGTTTGCAGCTATTTTGGTCTTTGCTCGTGGGCGTGTTATGGCTGTGGCGAGCTAGCTGTCTGTCTCACTGCCTGGAAACCCGGCGGCAGATGCCAAGGCCTCCAGGCACTCAGGGCAGAAACAATCCAATGAGTTTTAAGTGCTGCTGTATTTTCTCTCCAGACCGGAGCGACTTAGAAGACAAAGACAGCGGGAGGAGTGGAGGAGGCTGTTTTTACACGATTCTTTTGAGCTTTTGCAGTTTGCTGTGTTTAATATGGGCTACTGTATACGTCTGATTTGACTTAAAGTGATACTGTGTGAGATTTTAAGTTGTTTATTTCCAGAATTCATGCTACCCATTATCTAATGTTACCCTTTTCATGAATACCTACCACCACCAATTCTAAGTATTCACTATGACTGGAAAAATTGCACTATTCATACATGAAAAGGGGGATCTTCTCCATGGTCCGCCATTTTGAATTTCCAAAAATAGCCATTTTTAGCTGCAAAAATGACTGTACTTGGACCATACTAGAAGATATTTGTTTATTACTTAGAAAACATTCATGTAAAGATCAAATTTAGAAATTGGCAGCCCAGTGTCAATGAGCAGCATAGTTGCAGTACCTTTTTTGACCATTTTCCTGCACAGTATCACTTTAAGGCCATATTATGGGCTACTGTGGGCTACAACCACATCCTCTTATTGACTTATTCTCCGAACAATGAAAATCAGGCCATCTAGACAAACTTGTTTGACTCACAAACCAAACGCTAACTAAAAAAAAAGCATCATTATGTCCTGTTTTGTCAGCTCACTCCATGAACATACAATAAATCCGTAATTCTTTTTTTTGAGACGTCCCTTGGTTTCATCTGGTTGACGAGAGGTCGAGAGATACGGCCATTGTTATGCTCATGCCTCTCTGGCTGATGAGAGATACGCACTGTAGGAAGATTCGGGTGCAGTGAGGCGGTATGATGATGTCGCTGCTGACTGTTGTCAGAGGGAGCAGCTGCCTGCAGGACTATTTACAGTCAAGCTGAGCCACAGTAGCCGTGGCAACGCCACTGGCAACAACAGAACAAGGATCAGCATGACAAGGAGGAGGAAGAGGAAGGAGAGGAAGAAGAGGAGGGAGAAAAGTAGGAGAGGAGGAAGAGGAGAGGAGGAGGAAGAGGAAGATGAGAAGAAGAGGAGGGAGAGGAGGAGGAAGAGGCAGGAGAGGAGGAGGAAGAGGAAGATGAGAAGAAGAGGAGGGAGAGGAGGAGAGGAGGAGGACGGAGAAGATGGAAGGGAGAGGAGGAGAGGAGGAGGAAGAGGATGATAGGGAGGAGGAGGGGTGTGCGCATCCTGAAGGACAGCCAAGGAGAGTCTCAGTGAATACAGTCAGCAACATGGGGATATGTCTGAATAGTGTGTGTGTGTGTGTGTGTGTGTGTGTGTGTGTGTGTGTGTGTGTGTGTCTTTGTGTTTGTGCGTGTGTGTGTGTGTGTGCCTCAGGCTGAATTGGACAACTAATGAGGCCATCTGAGTTGCTGTGCATCTGCGAGGGAAAGCGAGGACCCAGGATGCACCATGATTATTTGTGTGCGTGTGTGTGTGTGCGTGTGTGTGTGTGTGTACATTCATTGCAAGCGTATCTGCATGCGTGCACGTGAAACACTCCTGTACATTTGCATGCGTGAGCCTGCGACTCTGTATCTGTTGTAGGTGAATATTACAAGGTAGAGCTATTATTTCAGCAACCCAGGCAGACATCCCTTGACAAATGCTGAGTGTTGCAGTGGGTGACAAAATGGCTGGCTGACAGACTTAGGTGTGTACAGAAACGGAGAGGAGACGAGAGGAGAGGAGAGGAGAAGAGAGGAGGAGAGGAAAAGAGAGGAGAGGAGAGAAGAGGAGGGGAGGAGAGAAGAGGAGAAAAGATGAAAGGAGAGGAGGAGGTGAAAGGAGAGGAGAGAGTAGAAGAGAGGCAGGCAGGAGATGAGAGAAGAGGAGAGGAGAGGAGAGATGGGATGAGAGTAGAGGAAAGGGGAAAATAGAGGAGAGGAAAGAAGACATGATGGAGAGGAGAAGTGATGGAGAGGAAGGGGAGGGTGAGATGTGTGGAGAGGAGAGGAGAGGAGAAGTTATGGAGACACTCCATTGGAGAGGAGAGGAGAGGAGAGGAGAGGCAGGGGGGGTGAGATATGTGGAGAGGAGAGGAGAGGAGAGGAGAAGTGATGGAGAGGGAGAGGGAGGGGAGGGTGAGATGTGTGGAGAGGAGAGGAGAAGTGATGGAGAGGGAGAGGGAGGGGAGGGTGAGATGTGTGGAGAGGAGAGGAGAGGAGAAGTTATGGAGAGGAAGGGGAGGATGAGATGTGTGGAGAGGAGAAGTGATGGAGAGGCAGGGGAGGATGAGATGTGTGGAGACAGTGTGTTGACTGCTGCTGCTGCTGTTGTTGCTGTTGCGGTTGTTGCCTTGAGGAAGGCGCAGTGAGCTGCATAGGAATGAACCAGAGATACACTCACATACACACACACATGCAGATGTACACTTTTCTCTTTCTCTCGCTCACTCTCTCTCTCTCTCTCTCTCTGACACACACACACACATACACACACACACACACACACACACACACACACACACACACACACACACACACACACACACACACACACACACACACACACACACAGCCCTGAGCATCATTACACACAATGAACACGCATGCCTGCACAACCATATAAACACGCGATCATCTTGCTGCTTGCTAATTCTAATCGCCTTTGAAGTCATTTGAACAGATGTAGCATGTAGCTCGCAGCCGTACAGGCAGTTGTACACGCATGCCTTGCTCCGTATAGCTCACACAGTTAGATCGTGGCATGCAGTTATTAATATGTTCACATCATACTCCTGGTATATCCTGGCATACTGATACTGAATCTTTATCATTCCTCCTGTTCTGACCAAAATGTGAAATCTCTCTCTCTCTCTCTCTCTCTCTCTTTCTCTTTCTCTCCCACATGCCCACAGGGTGGGACAAGGCACCCTGACCCTTTCTTTTTTGTGCCAATTTTCTCTTTTTTGAACGATTTTCTTCTATCGATGAATAAATGTTTTTTTCTGTTTTCCTTTTGCCCTTTTATTCCTTCCTCCCTCCCTCCCCCCTCTCCTCAATTCTTCCTTCCTCTCTCCCTTCCCTCCTCTCCTCAATTCTTCCTCCCCCCTCCCTCTCTCTGCCCTCTATTCTCCACCCCCCCCCTCCTCTCTCTCTGCTCCTCAGGTGGGTGAGGTGCGACACCCTGACCTGGCGCTGTTCCTGATCAAGTACCTGATGACGCTGGTGGTGGGCATCCCCTCTGTGTTCTGGGTGGGCAGTAAGAAGACCTGCTTCGAGTGGGCCAGCTTCTTCCACGGACACCGACGCAAAGAGTGAGTCAGAGTCCAGCCCGGCCCGCCCCGGCTCCACCATAGCCTCCGGTCCAGGGGTGTCAAACTTAGCTCAGAGGCCACATAAGGCCCTTTTCCACTGCCCAATTTCTTTTTTTTCTTTTCAAAATAATATAATTTCAAGGGGCTTTTATGCCTTTACTTGATAGGACAGTCTGAGATGGTGACAGGAAGCGAGTGGGACAGAGAGATGGAATGGGATCGGGAAAAGACCCCGGCCGGACTCGAATCGGGGTCCCCGTGGTCATGCAAGCCCAAATGTGGGGGGCTTAGTGCACTGCCCATTCTCTACCCGGTGCGGCTCAACATGGCACGACACAGCCGCTGCTTATTCCGTTTTGATTAAGTCAAGTGACAGCTGGAAAACAAGCCCTTGTTTTTTCGGTCAGCTGAACCAAGCCGAGCGGGTATGTTGCTGCCTACTACCCATAATGCTGTGCGTTAGCTCGCCCTCACCGGTGAATCAAAAAACAATCATGGCGGCCACCACATCAACTCCCTTGGAATGTTCTGTAGTTTGACTCTGTATTACTTATAAAAGTATAGGCCTGGCCCTACTGTGGCTGATATGGTAGGGCACACGTTTACCACTCGGCCGACCCGGGTTCGATTCCCGATCCGGGACCTTTGCCGGTCCTTCCCCATCTCTCTCTCCCAACTCGCTTCCTGTCTCTCCTCCACTATCCTGTCTCACAAAAACCAATAAAGGCTAAAAAGCCCCCAGAAAATACTTTTTAAAAAAAACCATAGGCCTTTCACTGATTCTTGAAAGTTTGGCAAAAACATGTCCCTGCAGTAAAATATTAATTCTGTTGAAAATCAACTAAATTTTCACAAACAAAATGAACCCAGGTAATGGCCAAGGGGTCTGTCACACGAATACACAGTTGTTTGAAATATTTAAGTGTAATTTTATTACTTTTCATGGCTATAAACCTGTCCACACCCTGTAAAAACGCCTGTCCTAAGGACTGGCATCATCATTTCAATTGACTTAAAATACAAAAATCACTAACAGAATTGAACAATATCACCATGATGTGGAAGACCATATTAAAGTGGTTCTACAGATGTGCACATAGTGGATGTAAAACAATATTTACTATTATTTACTAATTGCTCAAAATGTGTCCAGCATATTGGTCACCACCGTCAGATTTTTTCTAAAAGACAATAAAGTCAGGTATGCACAAGGTAATTTTCATTACTGAGGACCCCTTTTCAAACCTTTAGCTCTACTGCATACTTCACCATCACTGAAGCTCCTGTAAGTTTACTATTTTGTCCTCAATTTGTTAATTTGTTTGGACACTGGTACTGTCCCAACCATAAACTGTCAACACCGTCGGGGGTTTTAATAGTATTGTATTACATTAATGTTAATAAATATAATTTTTTTCAGAAAAGGTATGAAGCACCCAAGAAACAGAGCGAAAATGAAATGGCTAATGTGAACAAACAATGCATAATATTTAAAAGAGTGTTTTTTTGTCTCACACCATCAGATGTCACCACCTTCAGATTTTGTTCTGCTCATCATGTTGTTCCATATTTTACTAAATTGTGCTGGTTAATGAAACATTACTAGGCATGTTAGTAATAATTGTGATCCAAAATGATACTCTAGCCACCACTGAGGTGCATCTGGAGGTTTTTTTGTCAGAAAACCTGACGGTGGTGACATCTGATGGAGTTCACCAAAAAACACATGTTTTACGTGTTTTTGACATGTTTTAAGAATATGCATACAATAAGTATCTACAGTTATGTTGAATTGTTAAAGTAATTCACTTTAATACAGTAAACATGTGTTTTTACTTCTAATTCTGTCTGCCGCTGTTGACAAAACAAGAAAGAGCCCATTTTATGAAAAATGTTAAACATGGGGAGCTTGGCCAATGCATTCCCTGCACAGCCAAGACCTACATCTATGATAACACACCTCTTTATTTTGGATTTGAACAACTTAAAAGCAGTTTTTACCACATTTTCAACAACCAGTGGCTTACTTCCTAGATAATCTAACTAATGAAGTAAAAACACATGCTCATACTGTGCACACACAAAAATAAAGTGTTTATGCAAGATGCCATTGACTTGAGAGGGCTATTTATTTTGCTAAATGCAGGTACTAATTAGGCCACTTTCACCATTCTCAGATTACTGTCACCACAGTCAGTTCTTAAGTCACCACCGTAAGAAGGAGTTTTGGACATTTTAAAGGAATGTGCTTACAACATTTTCCTTAGGAGTTGTTGAAATATCAAAGTAATAGCCAATTTAAGCCTACACGAATATTTGTGAAATTACAAAAAATTGTTTGTTGTATTTAGGTGTTAAGTAAGCATCGTATGACGGTACATATTTTAAAATTAGAACACATGAAACAGTATTAAAATAGAACAAAAGTGAATTTTCAACATTTAAAGGCATATGTGTGAACCAAAAAATACACATAATCACTTAAAAACTCCAGATACATATGCAACCTAATCAATACAATTTTAATAACTTTTAATTGTGTCTGACGGTGTTGACAAAAAACAAGGTATGATCGTAGAAAAGCCTGATTTCTGAAAAAAATACATAATGGGGAGATTGGCCTTGTGCATTTCTGAAAAGCCAAGACCTTAGTCTACGAGGATATACCATATCATTTTGTAATTCACTTTGTTTTTTTCTGTCAACATTACAACCTGTTTTAGCCACTTTCTCAAGAATCAGTGCTTTACAACCTATTTGATCTCAAGTGTTCCGCACCAGTAACGTTGTGACTGCGAAATATTGCAAAGCTCTTCTTCATACTGGAATTGCATTCCTAGTCATCTTGAGGTGGATGACTGTGGGTGTATCAGGAGCACTGACTGTAAATGGTGAAACAGGAATACCTGAAATCTCAAGACAATTGCAGCAAAATTTGGCTGGATTTTTTTCCCCCTACAAGTCTGGAGCTGAATTGAACCATCTGGGGGCCGCGTCTGGTCCCCGGGCCTCATGTTTGACACCCCTGCCCCACTCCCTCTGTCTGATATGCTGCGTCCTCCATTCACAGATGGGCTGCAGAAACTCAATTGTTTTTTATAAAGTATGTAGCGTAAACAATTATCAGCACGTTGGTAATAAAAATTGTGTTGCATTTGTAGCCTGACTGACAGGCACAATGCATGCATTAAGTACCGTATGTAAGTATGTACTGTATCAGCATACATCATGCTATAGTGATGCATTTTGTTCTACTGGTTTGTGTAGTATGCAGTAGGGGTGGGCGATATGGCAAAAATGTTGTATCACGATTTTTTAACATGAAATCTCGATTTCGATTTTTTATCACGATCTTCCATCCAAAAAATAAAAACAACAAAAAACAACTTTCATATACTTGCAATTTGTAATTTGCAGTCAATAAAATGTTAACACACTGATGATACCCTCATAAAGTGTACAATTGGAATACAATAATGTAAAGAATAAAGTGAAGACAACAACACAAGTGAGAAAACGTCACTCTGATGCTGATAATAAACATCCTCACTGCAAGACGATCTATACGATTTCTCCACTTTGGCAGATTCGAGACGATCTTTTACTCAATATCACGATTCACGATTTAATATCGTCATATCGCCCACCCCTAGTATGCAGGGTAACACTTTATTTTAGGAATATATCTATTAGCACCAATACATACAATGTTCCTGTATGTATGTACAAGTAACTTGTAAGGCATGTACAAAGCAAAATCAAACATTTGTTAGGCATGTATTCGCAAATGTCTTGTTCATGCACAATAAGGGATTTATTACCAATTTAACCTTAGTAAGGACCTAGTAGAGTAGGCCTTAGCGTTTGCTTAGTACATGCCTTACAAGTTACTTATGCAGGCATTAACATTGTATGTATTAGTGCTAATAGATGTATCCCTAAAATAAAGTGTTACCGAAATGAGTTTTCTCTAGTCTGTGTGCTAAGAAATGGGTTCCCTCTAGTTTGCGCAGTTAGTTTGCGAGCTGTGAGTTCTTACTAGTTTGCGAAGTGTGTCCTGCATGTTCTCTTAGTGTGCAGTGTGCGTTGTGGGGGTGGTGATGGTTGATACAGCCTGCCTCTCTGCATCCACCCGCCCCACCACCCCATTCATTCCCCATGTACTCAGCGTGTTAACCCCGTCTCTCCCGCTCCCCTCCTCCTCCTCCTCACCCTCCTCCACCCTCCTGCCCCTCTTCCTCCCCTCACTGTCCGTCTTCCCCCTCTCCCTTCCCTCGCGCCTGCTCCGCTCCCTGCCCTCCCTTCCCACCCTCTTCCCGCCCCTCTCCGTCTCTCCATCCTTCTCGCACACCCCCGTGGCCTCCCCGTCCTCCCTCCCCTCCCTCCTCCTGCACCCCTACCCCTCCCTCCACCCCTCCTTCTCTCCGCACCCCTCCTTCTCCCTCCACCCCTCCCTCCACCCCTCCCTCCACTCCTCCGGCCCCCAGTAGCCTGGTGAAGGACAGCCAGCAGGGCCTCCAGGAGCCGGACCTGTCCCAGCTGCTGCTGCGCGAGCCGGGCCCGCCGGTGGTGCGCAAGTCCCGCGGCACCTCCACGCAGGGCACCTCCACCCACGCCTCCTCCACACACCTGGCCATGCTGGACGAGCCGGCCAGCGCCAGCACCAGCCGGGCCGGCAGCACGCGCAGCAAGGCCAGCAGCCACCCGGGCACGGGCAGCCAGCGGCGGGCAAGAGACAGAGACGGCAGGTAAGACAATATATAGACACTACACATCACACTATATATCACACACTACACACCGTTCTCTTAATCACTACAGCCAGCGGCGGGCCAGGGACCAAGACGGCAGGTAAGACACTATACACACACTACTACACACTATATATCACACAATAACTACTGCCAGCGGCGGGCCACGGACCAAGACGGCAGGCAAGACACTATACACACACTACTACACACTATATATCACACAATAACTACAGCCAGCGGCGGGCAAGAGACCGAGACGGCAGGTAAGACACTATACAGACACTACACATCACACTATATATAACACACTACACACCGTTCTCTTAATCACTACAGCCAGCGGCGGGCTAGGGACCGAGACGGCAGGTAAGACACTACACACACACTACTACACACACTATATATCACACAATAACTACAGCCAGCGGCGGGCTAGAGCCAGAGACGGCAGGTAAGACAGACAATCACACTATACACATTATACACTATATATCACACACTACACAGAACTCTCTTAATCACTGCAGCCAGCGGCGGGATGGAGACAGAGACGGCAGGTAAGACAACACACTTAAGACTAAACACACTGCACATCACTCTCATCACCAGACAGAGACAGCAGGTAATACACGAGACCCCATCACACTATACACACAGAACAGCATACCTAGTTTTCAAAATGATTTAATATCAACTTTTAATGATCAATATGTATATTATTTGGAAAAACAAGAAATAGATCATTAAAAACACACACACACACACACACACAAGTGGAGTTAGGATGCTTCTGCAGAAAAGTGACAATATGTGTGTGTTGTCCGAATAAGATCAACATTAATATTGTGTGTGTGCATGTGTTTGTGTGTGTGTGTGTGTGTGCGTGCGTGCGTGTGTGTTATCAGGGGCACACACACACACACACACACACACACACACACACACACACACGTGGAGTTAGGATGCTTCTGCAGAAAAGTGACAATATGTGTGTGTTGTCCGAATAAGGTTAATATTGTGTGTGTGTGTGTGTGCGTGCGTGCGTGCGTGCGTGCGTGCGTGTGTGCGTGTGTGTTATCAGGGGCACAGCCAGCAGCTACCGCAGCCCTGAAGAGCGCCTCCCGTACGGCAGCATGCCCCGCCTAGTGGAGCAGCCGCGCCACTGCAGCAGCACACGCCTGGAGAGCCAATCGCGGCACGGCAGCACGCAGCGGCTGGACAGCCCGTCGCGCCACGGCAGCACGCGCGACCTCAGCATCAGCCCTGCGACCCAGGCGGTGGCGGCGCTACAGGCGCAGGGTGGCCCCGGCAACGGCATCCACCGCGTCGTGGAGGAGGGCGGAGCCACGGCCTGAGATGCAGAGAGAGGATACAGGACGCTCTGCTGCTCTAGGGGAGATGACAGGAGGAGAGGGGTGACGACAAAGGGGTCACTTCTCCCAGGCCCAGAATTGGGTCCCTAATGCATTGTACTGTACTGTATGTATTGGGTTTGGGTCCCTTTCTTTCAGATTTTTTTTTTTCCTGGACTCAGCCAAAGCTGTTAGTAGCCCTGCTTGAATGATCCACCCGGAACTTTTGGTCGTCCAAACCCCAAACCCCACCACAGGGTTTTACAACCTGTTGGCTCCTTCTGTCCTCCTCAGACTTCGTTTTTTTTTCTCTCCAAAGCAACCTCTTCCCTGACCAAACTTTCGTGCACAAAAAAACCTCCTCCTCAGTGACTTGAGAAAGACACAGCACAGCAGAGCAGAGCAGACGGGTGGGATGTTGTGCTCAGTGCTAAGTAGTAAGAGGTATTGCATCATGGACCAGTGATATGATTACAGCAAAGAATGTGAAGCGCACACTTCTACTCCAGGAGAGGAGAGGAGAGGAGAGGAGAGGAGAGGAGAGGAGAGGAGAGGAGGGCTATCAAAGGGTTAACGGGCCTGGGTGATTTCTCTCAGTGCTTCCGTGTTTCCTGTAGTCAGACCACAGCTCAGGGTTTTTAGGTTTAGAGACGATCACATGTGGAGGAGCGAGGTACTGAGCTTTTTTTGGGGAAAAAAAAGAAAAGAAATAAGATTGAAAAAAAGCTATACTGATTAAACACATGCGTACGGTACAAAGCACTGAAGGAAGAATGTATGTATGTACGTACTGCATGTACAGTACGTAGTAGGCAGGCAGGGAGATATTACCATGGACACTTGCTGGTGCTAAGACTTTCATTTGGACCTTAAGTTTTACCGCCACACCCTCCTACTGCTGTTCTAGAGCGTTCATTTGAATTGCAGCTACTGAAACTCACACACTGGTACTGGTCTTGATACTGGACTCAGACTCGGACCGAACTGGGGTGGGCCTGGGCTGGGCTGGGCTGGAAGGGATGTTTTTTGTTTTCATTGCACTTCAGACTAAAACGGTTCATGTGTGCTTGTGGCAAGCCTTTCTTTCTTTTTCCTGCGAGAACAATAGAGCTTGTGTTGCTGTGCCGACTGGCTTGTCATAATTGGATTTTGTGAATTAGTGTTCTAAGGGGTGGGGGGAGGGGGGAGGGGTGTCAAAAACTGCTGAGTATCAAAGTTGAAAGCGTGAAGCGGAATTCCAAACCGTTAAGAGGGAAGAGAAGTGTAGTATAGGTAGTGAGTGTGTTCAGGGTCTTTCAGGGCGACGGCCTCCCTTAGCCCGGTGCAGCTTTCACTTCAGTACTTTTTGTTTTCTTTTGCCCTGCTAGTATTGAGTACTTTTCAGTGTGAGATGGAAGTTTAGCACTGTCTTCTTCAAATAGTTGCATTGAATGTGTGTAGCTGTAAATCTTTTTTTGTTTCTCTCTCTCTCTCTGGGCAAATGTGAACTTTGTAATAAATCTCGATTTTGTATGTGTAGCATGCCGTTTGCTTGGTTTCCTTAAAACATGTTTTATATTTTATGTTTTAACATTTTATCAACAGGGTTAAAGTTGCTCAGGAAAGGCTACTCAGGAAAAGTGGAACAGACACGCTCACACGGTCATCAGTTGGTACTAGAACTAGATCGCAACATGCAGTAAAATAAATTTAGAGGCCTAATGACTCAGTGGTGTCTGGCCGAAGACACCCTACCATTAGCTCGATTATCATTGACTTTCAAATCTCTTCGAGACTCGGTCTGACCAAGAGCACAACAATTTACATTTCCCAAGTGGCATGGTTGACCTGCCTCCCTAGGTTTGCTACTGGTTGACTGGTTTCTGACAATGTGGGTGGAGTTCCCGATTTTTCAGGAAATCAGAAACAATATTTACATTGCTCTTGGCCTGATTAGAAGCAACGCCAAAGGTGTTGCGTCACTATGAGGCCGTGGCCTGGCTTCCCTACCATTACCCCGGGGACCCAACCCATTTCCTGAGCCTTCTCCATCTCTCTCCCCCAATACTTAGTCTCCATCTTCACTGTGATGTGTCAATAAAGGTCTATGAATGGACATCAATATATTTGGGGTCATTGTCTTGTTGAAACATCCACTTCAAAGGCATTTCCTCTTCAGCATATGGCAGCATGAATTCGTTCAGTATCCTGATGTACTCAAACAGATCAATGATGCCTGACTGGTACACGGTAAATAAGACCAAAACCATGGTGTGAAAAACATACCATAACATGATGCTTTCACCACCACCACCACCACCACCACGCTGAACTGTCTTCACAGTCTTCTCACCACACCATTGACACAATATAGTGCAGCAGTACACCTGACCATTGACACCACATCACTACACCACAATGTAGTGCAGCACAGTGCACCACATCACTACACCACAATATAGTGCAGCAGTACACCACACCATTGACACCACAAAATAGTGCAGCAGTGCACCACACCACAAAATAGTGGAACGGTACACCTGACCATTGTGACGCCACATCAGCATACTGGAAGAAGTCATTAGCCACATGCCGAAGAGGAAATGCCTTTGAAGTGGATGTTACAACCATGCAATGGCAGCTTCTCAGTGTCAAGCCTTGATAGGATGTGAAACACCTAGTAATTGTATACTCAACGGAGTTCACCAATGAGTATCCAATCACTGGGTGTTTCACGCACTACCAAGGCTATAACACTTGACATTGGGAAATGGTGAATGACTCCAACACCCGCCAGTGTGCAAAATCATGGTTCTGGACAATCAGCGTTCAACTAATGGAGTGGCCAGTGTGACGGAGGTCATTTTGCACCTGTTCACGCCCCTTGGGCATCGAACGTGCGACCTCATCAACTACAACGGTCCGGCAATGGGAGACACAGTACGATGCCGCTGGGCCAAGAGACTAGTCTCTCGGCCCAACGGCACGAGACTGTATGAAGCTATCGGAAGGAGGTTTACCAACGTTCCACGCCAACTCTGTGCTAGTTAGCCTCCGTTACACTAGCACAATCCCTGGACCTTAGTCCTGTTGAAAACTTCTGGGTTGATATAAAAATTTTGTTCTCGATGAAAAACACAAAAATTGGAAAGGAATTGTAGAATGTAGTAGCCTACAATTGACATGGGCTGCGGTACCTGTTGCCTGTTGCCAGAAATTGGTCCATTCCATGCACCACAGATGCAAAGCAGTTATCAGAAACCTTGAGTATGCAACAAAATATTAGATTAGGATACCCAGAAAACCTGAATTTTGAAGGATTTCGTAGTTTGTTTGTACAGTACATTTGTGAGTTTCCAAAGGCAGATGTCAACATTGTTATTTTTTTAACATTGCATTTCTTCACTTTCTGTCAAATTTGAACGTTTTCCATTTTCTTACTTTAAAATAGAATGCCAAGGGTTCCCAATGCATTTGTGCTCATTAAAGTGCAACATATTTGAAAAATGTGGACATTTACTCACCTTTTAAAAGACACTGCTATTATTTTGAGCGCAACTGTATATAGTAAGTAGGAGAAGCAAATCAGAGACTGGACAAATGCACTCACTTTGAATAGCCCTCCGTTTTTATTGAATTACATCGGAGTATGGTTAATATAATCATTTTTCCACAAACATGGCGGCCAGTTTCATACATTATGCTGTTGACCTCTCACCTTAAATATCTCTGTGCAAAAAAAGAGGAAGAAATAATGGAAAAAAAAAAACCTACACGTGGTGGACAACCCTGATAAAACCTTGCCCATAAGCCCATCATGTCAGTGAATGTATAGTTTTAACCTTGTTGCGAACAGTATAACAAAACAGAAACCCCAAGAAATGATTACACCTATAACATGCAGAAAAAAAACTGTACAAATTATTACAGGGTAACCTCTTAAAAAAGAAGACAAAGGAACGATGAGAGTGAGTGAAGACAAACTGAAGTTTTAAAGGCAAAGTTCTCCTCAGTCTAGTCCCCTTATCTTCGATACTGCTATTCTCTCTTGCAATCCAACCCCACACTACACTCCAGACAGTGCAGCAGGGGAGCCCAGAGTAGAGCACATCTCCAAAAGCTTTCATTATTATTCTCTACAATTTAAAAAATAAAACCTTTTAGACGCTAATGGTGGCATTTTGGTCAAACTAACACAGCTGCCCAGTGGAAGACCTGGGCCATATTTGTGTTGGGAACGGAGTGGGGAGAGTGGGATGGTGAGTCTTGTCCTGAGAAGGGTGCTACGAGTCAAACACGAGGCGTCCATTTTGCCATTTCCCCATGTGCCCTCCAGTCCTCACCATATGGAAGAAGCGGTCTCTTCACACTCATACACACTGTACTGTAAATAAATGCTGAAGTGGTCATATGTTACCCCCAAGAGGACGTCCAAACAGGGAGCTTCA
>NC_085874.1:40099985-40107485 GCF_034702125.1 Engraulis encrasicolus | reverse complement strand
TCAGCACCCAGTTAAGAATTGTTAAGTAGCCTATTTAGGCGATAGTGTGAGCGCGTCTTCTCCACTTTTTGTTATCTAAGAAGTATTACAGTACATTCACTTAATTGAAAATATATCCATTACTAATTAAATTATGGGCATTATCTGTAGTTGTACCACCTGATATTTGAGAACCAAAAAAGGGTCATTGACCCATACAATAAATCAAAAACACCCAAAGAAGTTAACAAATATCCAAACAGGGAAAATAATTCATGCAACTGTCTAGATGTCAGCTGATCTCCAAATAAAAACATGCTCTTGGCAACATCTCTACACACAAAAAATGATTACAGACAAAGCTTTTTATGGAAATGCTGCATTTGTCTACACCTGTAAGACAATTACCAAATTAGTCCTTTAAAGTTTTTTTTTTTAATTTGAAGCGAGAGACAGGCAAATGCAGCAGTTTCAGGGCTAGAGTTTTACCAATGGTCCCTATGTGTTACTTAGTACGGGTCGGGATAACAGAAAGTGACTAGCACAGCAAATGTCAGACCCTAAAGTCACTGAAAGCAAATGTGGTGTAGCCTACTGACTGGATTACCCAGAGGCGTGGTTGCAGCATGTTATTTTTGTGGTCAAAAACATGTCCAGTAAATACTATACCATACAAAAAACTGGTACATAAATTATCTTTTTGTTTTTGTTTTATCATTTCTTTGTGGTACATTAATTGTCTTTTGTTTTGTACTTGCTGGACATGAATAGAGGCAACTTGTGAAACCAAAAAGAGTAAAAACAAGCAAACAAAAAAAATGTCATGTCATGATTTAGAAGCTGTAGGAGGACAGTATTTAAACCCAGAAATCCCCCTTCTCTACATTCTTCTGACACCAAAAATGACATGTTGCAGTGTTGCATACTTCCTTTGGGAGAAAATGCTTCTGCTCAAAATGTGTGGAGGGTACATGGGTATCTAAGCCTGGCTATCGTGACTGCAAGTCTCTTTGAGACATTAGTCTGGCCAGGCAGTCCATCTGAAAACATTTCTCAGTGGGAGACGCAAGGGGCACGTCTAGCTGGCGTTCATGAAATGCCGCGTATGGGATTGACGGAACCTCTAATTAATTAGAACACCCATTCCTTCACTCACCTGCTGAACTTGAACTAGGGAGTCATTACCTTAGGTGCTGTTTCCACGTAGCTGGATATTTTTATGTGTGGATATTTTTTTCTCCTGGTTGCATAGGTTTTGCATTGGTTTTGGCCTTCCGTTTCCACGTAGCAGATATTTAATATCCAGGTATAAAAAGCAGGAGAAAAAGATATCCTGTTTAGGGGGCTGAAACGCATTTGTTACAATGGAGGATTTATTTTTATCCACATGTTGCGTTTACACCTCAACAGGAGAAAAAAAATACCCTGCTAAAAAATATCCTGCTACGTGGAAACAGCACCTTAGAAACACCCATCAAACTGATGGAAATGCTCAAAATTGATTCTGTTGAATTGGTTCTGTTTAAAAAAAAAAAAAAAAAAAAAAGACTGTTTTTTCCGGATGGTTTAGTGATGTCTTAGTTCAGATACACTGCGCTCTTCCGTGTGGTGCGTCTCCAGTTGAATAACTTAGAAGGTGAGAAAGTGGATTGGGTTCTTTTCTTCTTTTAATTTTAAATTTTTTTTTTACATAGCAGCAGAAGTGTAGACAAACGTTTCGTCTGTTGCCAAAGACAATGATGAAGGCAACAGCCAAAACGTTTGTCTACACTTCTGCTGCTATGCAAAAAAAAAAAAAAAAAAACAATAAAAAGAAGAAAAGAGTTATACTTCATACCATAGTTAATAAACACCCCATTGTTAAATAGGCCCATCCTTAATGTTCTTGTATTTTTTTTTGTTAACTTATTTTTGTTAAAAAATCATCTGTTTTATTTTACTTTAATATAATATCTTTGAATATATACATGTATGTAGATTAAGTATATTAAGTTACCCATTGTATGAAGAATAAACATGTATATAAATGTTTTTTTTATTTGAAGTGGAACGTCAATAAAAATAAAGTTTTCAAAAAAAAAAGAACAAAAGAAGAACCCGAGTGCGATCCACTTTTTCACCTTCTAGGTTTACTGATGTCTAAAAGAGACCTTGCAGTCGCGAAAGCCAGGCTATCTATATAGAATATCACCAATGAACAACATGGCCATGCACGTCTTACTTCTACTGTAAGTCACTTGAGATTCAAGATAACAAAAAGGTGCTACAAACACACAAACACACACACAGTCAACACAAAGCAAGTGGCTTCTTCAGTGTGTGTGTGTGTGTGTGTGTGTGTGTGTGTGTGTGTGTGTGTGTGTGTGTGTGTGTGTGTGTGTGTGTGTGTGTGTGTGTGTGTGTGTGTGTGTGTGTGTGTGTGTGTGTGTGTGTGTGTGTGTGTGCGCGCGCGCACATGTGTGTGTGTGTGTGTGTGTGTGTGTGTACAAGTATGAATACACATGCAAAGTCCACAACACTGAAGGAGAGGAGAGGAGAGCCCCCCCTCATACACTGCTACTCTACAGCACAACCTATCAGCACTCCACAAGCAATTCCTATTGGTCGGAGTCTCTGATGGGCATCTGGAGCAGCCAATGGGGTCAGGATGGAGGCGGGGAGTATGCAAACTGCGCATGGTAAGCTTGCCATTCCCAACAAAAATCCACGGCACTCAGGGGTATGTGCATGTGTGAGTGAGTGAGTGTGCGTGTGAGTGAGTGTGTGTGTGTGTGTGTGCACGACTGTGTGAGTGTGTGTGTGCGTGTGTGTGTGTGCATGACCAGCGAACAAGCAAGCCAGCCATATAACCAACCAGCCAGCCAGCCACTCACTGAGGAGTTGGTGGCCTCCCAGCAAGTGAGTGTCTTGGGGTAGCCACTTGGGTAGACGCGGGGAGGGGATGGAGGAGACTGGGGGGCATTTGGCAATGGACCTAAAACATGGGGTTGGACAGCCAAGACAGGCAATGGGGTGTGTGTGTGTGTGTGTGTGTGTGTTATGTGTTATGTGGTGTGTGGTGTGTGGTGTGTGGTGTGTGGTGTGTGGTGTGTGTAATGTGGTGTGTGTGTGTGTGTTGTGTGTTGTGTGTTGTGTGTTGTGTGTGTGTGTGTTATGTGTGTGTGTGTTATGTGTGTGTGTGTGTTATGCGTGTGTGTGTGTGTGTGTGTGTATTTTGACTTTACCTTCATCTTACTAAGCAATGTCCGTAAGGCTCGTTTCAGGTCGGGAGTCTTCTCAGAGGGCGATACAGGCTGCCACTGAAGAGGAGAGTTAACATCTTTGAGCTACTGCTGAGAAACACGAGTGGGGAGTGGAGGTGGAGGTGGTGGTGGAACTGGGGCCTATACTAAGAAGCTGGTTCAGGAGTAAACCAGGTTAAGTTAAGAGGTAACAACTTAAAGAAACTCCAGCACACTGACCATTTCGCTGTTCTTTCTTTAATAACACACCATTTCGCTGTTCTCTCTTTAATAACGACGTTTCGGTAGTACCGAAACGTCGTTATTAAAGAAAGAACAGCGAAATGGTCAGTGTACGGGAGTTTCTTTAAGTTGTTGCTGAGTGACCCATGGTGACATCTCCGATGCACCTGCCAGCTGAGGTGTGCGAAAAAAGTTGAAGTTTAAGTTGAGAGGTAAAGCATCTCATAGAAGAGCCTGAAACCCTGCTGGTCTTAAGAAAGAGGTAAATCACTTAATAGAAGAGCCTGGTGTCCTCATTCTTAGGAAAATGAGGACTCAGGCTCTTCTATTAGATGATTTACCTCTTAACCCCATCAATCACAAATCACTTAATAGAAGAGCCTGGTGTCCTCATTCTTAGAAAAATGAGGACTCCAGGCTCTTCTATTAGATGATTTACCTCTTAACCTGGTGAACTCCTAAAGCAGCTTCTTAGAATACTCCTCTGGTGGAGGGGGTGGTGGTGGTGGTGTGGGGAGGTGACGGGGTGATTTTTTTGGAGGTGGGGCGGGGGGGGGTATGGTTGGGGGTCGTGGTTGCACAGTAGCATAGTAGCACATTTCACATGCTTGGGAGAGGGGGGTGGGCAAGAGTGGGGTGGGGACGGGACTGCTCATGCTCCTGTCTGAGGACTACAATGGCAGAAAAGCTGGTACGTTTCTGCACAGGTCTACGTATACGTACGATTTAACTTTAGGATTTCTGTTATCTTTTTTTGTCCTTTCCCTTCTTAAGTGACATTGGTACTTTTTTTATTATACAAGTCAAGTCGGGGTGTGTTGAGGCTGGGGGGTGGTGTAATCTGTTCTGTGTTTAGAGGAAAGGTGGGCAGGCAGCATGCCCTTCAAAATAAGAGAAAAGGGAGCCCTGTTTTGCGGACTCCATTTTTTAAATTATTATATGACTAGTCCAGCTAGTGCTAGTCCAGCACCCATGGGAGGGGTTGTGGCCTCATCACACTTAGTTCATCATGATGACAAAGCTGCCTCAGGTGAGGTGAGGTGACTGGGCGGACAGGACACACAGGTGGTGACAAGATTAAGCGCCCGAGAATCGCTGGAATGTGTAGCAAGAGCGACTCGAGCGATAGAAGCGACAGTTTGCCCAGAGAGAGTAGATAAGAGAGAGGTTCCGCTGGCCCATTGTTTCCCGGGTTCTATTGTCGCAAGGGGGAGGGGGGGGGGAGGGGGGAAATCCCCCTTCAGGCAGACCTAAGGACTGTTCTATTCATTCTAGGAGCATTATGACGCACCCCTTTAGGTAGACCGGAACCTGGTCACGTTAGGTTCCCATAGAAACCTATTATGTTGGGATATCTCTATATACTTAAAGAATCTCTGGTTTGCCCATTAATGCAAGCACAGAATGCAAGCATTCCAATATTCCAAATGGCTATGGTGGCTGTCGCCTAACCGCATCATAGCTCATTTGCATAATATTCGCTGAGGTCCAACAACAAACTGTCGCCCAAATCGCTTTTTTCTCTTGTGTTGCCATCGGCACAATAAAACGTCAATTACTTCCGTCGCCGGTCTGTCCGTGCCTTGAGGGCGAGATCTCAGGCACGTGGGCCTTCCCTCACACAGGTGGTCTATTTACGGCTCACCAAGTGCCGGTGGACTCAAGGGTGTGTGTGTGTGTGTTGCTGCTGAACACTGCCATAAGTTCATACGTATTACATACACAACATACTGTACATGTCCCTTCTCTGCAAATGAACAGTGTGAAACACCAGCTAACGTTGTCAATCGGCTCTCCTAGATACACTATACACTAGTTAACCCATTGATGCTGGATGCTGCGTTGCGCAACATTGGCCCAGGCGCATGGAGCTGCATTACGTAACATTCAGGCTCATGAGATTTGAGACAACTTTATTAAAAATCTCTGTTTGTTTGAGATGAATGAACACATTCTAATGAAAGATGAGGGTCATAGCGTTTCAATGCAACTTAGTGCATATGTTTATGTGCTGCAGAAGCTGAGATATTTAGGTTTTTATAGGCTGAGGGCAGCTTTTCTTAAAAAAAAGAGCTCACCGTTTTTGCAGGTGCCTTAGGCATCAATGGGTTAAAGGTGACATAAAGTGACCTCTATTTTTCCTCATGTAGTGAGAACAACAGATGCATCGTCGTTGCACCGTCATAAGATGCCATCAACCAGTAACGCTGTGACAGCACTCAGGATACACAGCAGGTTCATTTGATTCGATTACACACGTTTGTTTATGAATGAGTACAGCCTCGTCATTGAAAAACTTCAGAATATTTAGCGCACTGTCTCAGAGTTGTCTCATGTGGGAAATGGAGTACATCTACCTCAGTTGCAACTACAAAAAAAAAACAAAAAAAAACAAAACAAAACGGCGCTTCAGAGGGTTTGCGCATCACAAGCACAAAATCAGCTAACACACAGGAAAAGAAAGTTCAAGGAAAGTTCAAGAGGAAAAGGAGAGGCGAGGGGGAGAAATGCATTCTGTTGTTTTATTTAGTTTCTCTTGACTCCCAGACGGTGCTTTCAGCACTGAAAGTTCATCACCTGCTCCTGTGCGATGAACATTAAGCGCTGAAAAAAAAAAACGCTGCCTGGCAATCATCCGAAACTCAGGAGCGTGGTTACATGCGTAGCCATGGGTTCCCCGGAACTGGGGTCTATACTACAAAGCTGGATCAGGAGTAATCCAGTTTAAGTTAAGAGGTAAATCATCTAATAGAAGAGCCTGGAATCCTCATTTTCTTAAGAGATGACTCATCTCTTAGCCCGATTTAGCCAGGTCTTCTATTAGATGATTTACCTCGTAACTTAAAGTGATACTGTCCCATTTTTGGAAATACGCTTATTTTACACCTCCCCTTGAGTTAAATAATAGGGTTCTACCGTTCTCCTGTACTTTCAACCGTTGTTTAGGTATGGCAGTGTAAATTTTACCTCCAAGCTAACAGTTAACATTGACTCCTATGAGACCAGTTAGCCGCCAGCTGGTTTCATAGGACTCAATGTCAACTGCTAGCATGGAGGTAAAATTTGCACTGACATACTCAGAAAACGGTTGAAAGTAGAGGCGAAAGGTAAAACTGAATTATTTAACTCAATGGGAGGTGTAATATGAGCTTATTTCCAAAAATGGGACAGTATCACTTTAACCTGGTTTACTCCTGAACCAGCTTCTTAGTACAGCGTACCCCTCTGCACTGGACTCACCTCGCGGTCGAACTGCGAGAGCGGGGCGTCGCCCACGTCCATGCCGCCTCCAGACGACAGCGAGCTCTCGGAGGGAGACGTCATGGTCTGGCGCTTAGAGGAGCCGTAGCTGCTGCCAGAGAACTCCCTACGCAGCGCACTGCCATTCTGGGAGTTAGAGCCTGGAGAGAGAGAGAGGGAGGGGTGGGGGAGAGAGAGAGAAAGAGAGAGAGAGAGAGAGACAAAGAGAGAGAGAGAGAGAGGGGGGCAGGATGGAAGACAGGAAGAATGTTAGAGGGAGAGAGAAATGAAGAGGATGGGGAGAAAGACCATGGACATGTAGGTTCTAGGTTCTAAGGGAGAACTCATGTATGCCCAGTGCAATGATGACTACTATAATATGTTCTAAATGTTCTAACATGGGCATGTAAGAGGGGTTCCAGTTAGTAACTCACGTATGCCCAGTGCAATGATGACTAGTCTGTGGTCTGATGTTCTGTGTTCTGATGTTCTAAATGTTCTAGCATGGGCATGTAGGGGTTCTAGGTGGCAACTCACGTTTGCCTAGTGCAATGATGACTACTCTGTGTGATGTTCTAAATGTTCTAACATGGCCATGTACTGTAGGTTCTAGGTTCCAGTTAGTAACTCACATATGCCCAGTGCAATGATGACAAATTTGTGTTCTGATGTTCTGTGTTCTGATGTTCTAAATGTTCTAGTATGGGCATGTGGGTTCTAGGTTCTAGGTGGTTAACTTACGTATGCCCAGTGCAATGATGAGTACTCTGTGTTCTGATGTTCTAAATGTTCTAGCATGGGCATGTGGGTTCTAGGT
>NC_085874.1:40089985-40097485 GCF_034702125.1 Engraulis encrasicolus | reverse complement strand
ACCGTATCTGCTGTAGTCTCTCCTCCTCTGGTGTGTGTGTGTGTGTGTGTGTGTGTGTGTGTGTGTGTGTGTGTGTGTGTGTGTGTGTGTGTGTGTGTGTGTGTGTGTGTGTGTGTTTACCGTATCTGCTGTAGTCTCTCCTCCTCTGGTGTGTGTGTGTGTGTGTGTGTGTGTGTGTGTGTGTGTGTGTGTGTGTGTGTGTGTGTGTGTGTCGTGTGTATGTGTGTGTGTGTACCTCCTCTGCTGTAGTCTCTCCTCCTCTGGTATCCTGAATGAGAAGCGTCTCTTGTTGTTGATGCTCCTCACCAGCTGCTTCCTGCTGTTCTCACTCACCTCCGGAACACACAGCTCATCACCCTCTGGAGAACACACACACACACACACACACACACACACACACACACACACACACACACACACACACACACACACACACACACACACACACACACACACACACACACACACACACGTGTGCACACGCACACACACACACACACGCACGCACGCACAGTCATGTAAATAAGTAAACACACACACAAACACGAAAATACACACAGACAGGCACACGGGATCCATGGATCCATGTGACGTCAGGTGGACACCCCTTGAGGAGAGCTGCAGCTATGATACCTTTGGAGACCGCTACTAGATGGTGGTAGCACACACATCGTATGCAAGCAGTCACCAAAGGCCACAGAATGAGAAGAAGAATGGGGGTAAAACTTGAGCGCACTCCCTTGTATTGGGTAGGTGGGATTTGGGGCATCTTACTCGACTAGAAGATGTTTGCAATAATGCCCTCTCTCAACATACAGCCCAGACGTCATGTGCAGGGACATGTAAATTGCCAGGAGCTTTACAGAAGACAAGGGCAAGCTAATGGGAGACTCCTACCAGCCATTTTGTTTCTGAAGTAGACCAGTCGCACCGTCTCCCAACCCAACAGGTTCAGTGATCCGTCCTCGTTCAAGGGCCGAGCCTGCAAAAAGCACACAGAAACAGATATTCAGATAAGCTTACAGAGCCCTCAAAATGCATTTCTGGACCTGACCGATTGACTGAGACTACTGACATCTGCTGGTCGTCACACGCAATGACAATTAGGTCCTACACTATAGTCTGTCATCATCTCTGTCATTGGCAGTGCTTACTGTTAAGAACCAGAAAGCATGTCAGAGTATGTTTAAACTCTCAGCAAATGCTCACCAACATTGTCTACCCCTAGTTTTGTCCTTTATGCTTACACTGCTCAAATTACATTTTTCATGACACATTCAATTCAATGCATCCAAAGCAGATATAAGCTGCAAAAACACACACTCCACTGACTGGTTTCTGCCTGAAATTGGGAGTTCTGTATACCCATTTCACTTCAAAACGCAACTTATTTCACTAGTATAAGAGCTAACATCAGACTGTGTTATATTACTGTAAATAGAACAGGAGAGGGAGCTGAGTTCTGTCTGGAGCTCTGTGGTACTAAGGTGAGGAGATGGAAACCAGCTCTTGGGTGCGTTCCAATATGCAACCTTGCGTCCTCCACTTGGGCTTGTGGCCTCGTACCAGGAAGTAATACACCATGATGACATCACTGACAACCGCATTATATGTCAATTGTAAAGTCATTTTCTCATTCGCAAACTGGATGGTGAATGGAGAATAGTCCCCCCAAAATTGCTGTGCCAAGGCTGACAGTGGGGAAACTTAATTGTTTTCTCCACGGAGGCGGGGCATCAGCAAAACGTGAGGTCACAAGCACAAGTGGAGGGCGCAAGGTCACATATTGGAATGGAGCCCTTGAGAGACATGGCCCACTTAATGTTCTGGCATCGAGAGACACATGTTAACATTTAAAGTGGGCTATGGTCATTTAAATGATGCATTATGATGAAAGCAACAAGAAGGACCTCCTTGGCCCTGCCGTGGCTCAAGCGGTAGGGCACTGCACTGATACACAGACGACTCGGGTTCGAATCAGGCCCGGGGGTCCTTTGCCGACCCTTCCCCATCTCAATCTCTCTCCACTTGCTTCCTGTCATACTCTCAATTGTCCCATCACAAATAAAGGCCCAAAAAATCCCCAATTAAAAAAAAAAATTATAAAAAAAAGAAGGACCTTCTTGAGCGGGATGGTCTGGATCCATTCCATACTGTTGACGTCAAACACGTCCACGGCGTTCTCGCTGTACACCGACAGGTAGGGGGCGCTGTAACCTGTGGAGGGGGAGGGTTATAGTGGAGCACAACACAGTCAGCATCATCAACCACCACAACACAGCAGAGAAGAAGAGAAGAGCCAGGGCCATGCAACTGCATGCTGCATCTTGAGTGAGGCCTATTGCCATCTTATTCACACACAGCTCATATTAAATTAATTACAGACCCACAGATTATGTTTGCTTAGGCGACCACCATCTTAAAGGGGTATGCCACTATTTTGGGGCTTAATACAGTTAAAATCGTTGGCCAGGGTTTATAAAGGTGGTAAAGTGTCTTATTTTTCATGTTAAGCGTTGTCTTGCTTTAAGACAAGTTAAAAGAGGGAGTATGTAGCTAAGCTAGTGAAAGTCAGTGGATCACTGTAGCATGTAGCATGCTACACGGATCCATTGACTTTCACTAGCTTAGCGACATGCTATACCATAGGCCTTCCTGCCCACACTTCATTCAAGCGGATCAGACAGAGGAGCCTTGGGAGTAAACAAAGCTTCCTGAGCTTGATAATCAAGTCCCTGACATTTTGGGGTTACAATAAAATATAATAGGACTTGATGTGAAGTTAATGGTTTTCTGGTGCAGTAACTTTAATTGCTTGATTGCTGAAGGCTCCAGTGATGAACCTGCTATTAATGAGGTAGACTAGCGGCCCTGAGTGGTGCTCTTTAAAACCCCACTGGGCCTCTTAGATCATCCGGTTACACTTCACTTGACGCCGGTGTCATAGGCATGTTATACAGTGTCATAGTGTTATAGTGTCATAGCAGTGTCATGGCACAGTTATGTACGTGTCAAACATTAGGTCCATGTCATAAACATTCTATGACTGTTGGCCTTATGTGACATTCAGTTATGACAAAGACAACTTTGGGAATGTCACTTAAGGCCAACAGTCATAAAATGTTAATGACATGGACATACTGTTTATGACTTATTGTTAATGACACTATTATGACACTGTAATGACATGCATATGACACCGTCGTCAAGTTAAGTGTTACCGATCATCCATTAAGGTCATTTGGAACACAGACACAATAACACACAATTTGCCCATGTCTACAAACGTTCACTCATTTGCCACATAGTGAACAAAAAGCAACGTAGATCACACATTACTATGAAGTCGTGCGATAGGTAGCGAACGGGCGAACATTTCAGACAGGGCTGGCTGTTCGCTCTGATGTCGCTACACCAATGACGTCACAACACACACAAAAGGGAGAGAGGGGACGATGGAATGGTCGCTCGCCAGCGAGACATGGCTGTTCGTTCTGCTGCCCTATGACAGAAGCTACCAAATGACGTAACAACACACACAAAAGGGAGAGAGGGGACGATGGAATGGACGTCACGCTCGCCAGCGAGAGAAGTGTGCTCCGCCGACTTCCTGATGGGCCCCCTCCACGCTCCGCTCCCACAAGAGACCTCCTGCACCACCTCCTGACACTGACACTGCCCCCCGGTGGCGGAGGAGAAGAAATGCATGGTGTAGCCCAATACCCCAATAATAACCCTAACTGGTTTGGTAATAGAAAATAGTCTTAGGCTGTTTTAGCCTAGCAAGCTAAACCCATACAGCTTAAAGCTGTGGCAATTTGCGGCCTCTAGGGGCGTCTAGATTTCTAGGCTCAGGCTGTTTCTCAAAGTCAAGGACCCTGGCCTTGCTAGGACGTAAAAACACCCAGTGAATGGATACGCCGCGGAGTTCACCAAAGAGATCCCAATCATTGGGTAAGAGTTCACCAAAGAGACTCCAATCACTGGGCGCTTCCCGTCCTAGCAAGGCCAGGATCCTTGACTTTGAGATACAGCTAATGTTTTGGACCAGGCAGACCTTCTTCACAGCTTGTCTCTAGACCCAATAATTTCATGATTTCTGGCTACGCCTAGGGCCTATGTCTTTGGAACAGAGTGAAGAACAGGATAGGAAAGCAATGGGAAGAAGGAAGGAGAGAAGTAATGTCTGCTGTTCTGTCAGAATCAGTTTACATGTGCAGTTTACTTCAGTAGAAGTTAATAGATGGTACAGGTAATAGCTTGGCAGCTACAATGCTACATCTTGAAAGTAAGGGATAACATTGGGTGAGAACTTGAAGGTCCATGTTCAGGAATAGCGACCCACAGAAAGATGCAAGACCCCAATGCAGAACGGAGGGGTTTTGATCTCTCTCTCTCTCTGGGGGAGCTATTCCATGATTGTTTGGAGTTATTCCGCTGCCAACTTAATGGGTTGCCTATGGGATATTGCATTGTATCCAACTAATCTGCTAAATTAGTTAGCAACGAAGCTTTTGAAAAAACGCAGCCCAGGACAGTCGTTGCCAAGCGGCTACATCACAAAGCCAGCCTAATATGGGATAACATGCGAGGGCAAGTCTACGCATTCAAGAGCCATACACAGAAATAGAAGGCATGAGGTGCTTGTGAGCGAGAGAGAGAGAGAGAGAGAGAGAGAGAGAGAGAGAGAGAGAGAGAGAGAGAGGGAGAGAGGGAGAGAGGGAGAGAGAGATAAAGAGATAGAGAGATAAAGAGATGGAGAGAGAGACAGATCATGATGCTTAACAAGAAAGGGGAGCTAAAACAAGACAGGGAGCGCGTGTCTGTGGAGGTGGGAGGTAGTATGACGGAGCGAAACATGTAGGGGACACACATCCGGAAACTCATACCTACTGCCTGCTTTTAGTTGGTCAACCCAACCCAGCCCAGCCCAGCCCAGCCCAGCCCAGGCCAGCCCAGCCCAGGTAATCCCAGCCCAGCCCAGCCCAGTTCAAACCCAGCCCAGCCCAGTTCAAACCCAGCCCAGCTCAGCCCAGCCCAATTTAGCCTAAACCAGCCCAGACCAGGTAAACCCAGCCCAGCTCAGCCCAGCCCAATTTAGCCTAAACCAGCCCAGACCAGGTAAACCCAGCCCAGCTCAGCTCAGCCCAGACCAGCCCAATTTAGCCCAAACCAAACCCTACCCAGCATTCAACCCAACCAAGCACAGCCCAATTTAGCCCACTTAACAGGCAGACCAAACTCAACCCAGCATCCATACACAACCATACACCCAATGAAACCCAGCGTCCCACCACAGAGTCATGCAAATACATAAGACACATTAACACACATGAAATGGATATACATACTAGATCCTCACACTCCCCCAGCACACACATACAGGTACTCACATTAACGGACAAACCACCATCATCCCAGACCCCACCAATGTAAACACACACACACTCACACAAACAGTCACGTACACACACATACACACGCACACACACGGCAGAAACACCACCACTCACCATACAAACACACACACACAGAGACACACACACACACACACACACACACACACACACACACACACACACACACACACACACACACACACACACACACACACACACACACACACACACACACACACACACACACACACACACACAGCTTACAAACACCCCCACCCCACTCATCCACTCACCCCCACCACCTCCCACTCATTCGAATGAACACCCAAACAAACATCCTGTATAATCCATACAATAGTGGCATTAGCTGTGCTTAAACCACCCTGACGTGTGCTACAACTGAAACGTCAGTAACCATACTGCGCTAAAAAGGGCAAAGTGCAGTAATTACGCCAAACATTGAAGTTGACAAAAAGGCTTTCGACGCCTTGATATAAGGTTGAATATTGCAGTTATATCTCTAAAATGCATTATCTCTAAAACGGGATACATTTGGACCATAAGGCTTTGTCAAAAGATAAAGGAGGTGTTATGAGGTCCATTCAGTCTAAACTCAATTCTGACAAGATATGTGGTATACTGCACTTTGCCTTTCTAGTGCAGTTTACACAAACACAAAAAGCATCACCATGAAAATCGTCTATTAGGGAAAAATACTCCATGCTCTGACATTTCGTTGATCCATGTGATGTCAGGTGAACGGCCCTTCAGGAGACCTTCCATTAGGAGACCTTTGGAGCAGGGGTGGAACTTAAGTGTTTTCCCCACCAGTCACGGTGGCAGGTAGATTTGAAAATCTACCAGTCACTTACTGTTTTTACCAGTCAAAGTGACTGGTGGGTTGAAAAATGTACCAGTCACCACTGAAATTTACCCGTCATTGGCAGGTGGACGGGTGCTTATTTCCATCCCTGCTTTGGAGACCTTAGGTTGAGAATAAAATGGAGTTCCTTTGCACTGTAGACGGCAGCAGCGCAAGCTGCCACCAAACACCACAAAAACAGAAGAAGAAGGAAGAGGAGACAACGCCCCCTTGGGAGACCAAACTTGAGCACACTCCTTTGCATTGGGTGCGCGTGCAGAGCTTGGGTTATCTTTTTCTAATAGACGATTCTTTGATGAAACCCTCCCATGACCATGCCTGACGTGCGCTACGGTACTACGAAAACGTCATTGACCCATACACAAAAACCATCACCCCCACCACCCCCCATTACCCCAGATACACCCCCCGCTTCACTTACAGCAAGCAGAAACCATCACCCTCTTATGATCTCCCCCCCTCCTCCCCTCACAGCGGGCAAAAACCATCACCATCACATCACCCCTCCCATGCCCCCCCCCCCCCCCCCCGACACCCAGCATACACAAACCATCACCATGAAACCCTCCCCATCACCATCACCACCACCCCCACCCCCCCCATAACCCCCCCCCCCCCCCCCCTCCTCCACTCACAGCATGCAGTGGGTGTGGCGGGCCACATGAGCTCCTGCTGCCGCGAGCGCCGGCCCTGCCAGTCCACGTAGACGCCCAGGCACCCGAAGCAGAGCAGCAGCTCCTTGGCCGACAGCTCCACGGCGCACAGGGCGTCGCCCGAGCTGGGCAGGGGCTGCTGGGACAGGAAGGTCAGCGTGGGGTCGTCCGGGTGCAGCAGGCTCACGGCGCCCAGCGTCGAACCCGTCGAACCCGAACCCTCGCCCGGCAGGCTGTAACGCGCGAAGCCCGCCTGCCACCCCACGCACAGGCGGTCGCTCTGCACCGCCATCCACTGCACCACGCCAGGGACCTGTGGAGAGACAAGAGAGAGATGGATAAATACATTACATCTTTACATGACAAAGATGAATACATAGACAAATCCACAGATGATCCCTCTGGACCATCCTTTACTGTGTCCGGTCTTGGTCTTGTTCAGTTTGTTGTATTTGTGTGTGTTGGAGTGCGTGTGTACGTGTGTGTGTGTGTGTGTGTGTGTGTGTGTGTGTGTGTGTGTGTGTGTGTGTGTGTGTGTGTGTGTGTGTGTGTGTGTGTGTGTGTG
>NC_085874.1:40062485-40087485 GCF_034702125.1 Engraulis encrasicolus | reverse complement strand
TCGAGAAATGTACAGAATTGTACACATCTGTTCCCTCGCACCGGAAGTCCTTGTAAAAAACAACTTGACAAATAGTTTCGTTTCACAAACGAAAAAGACTAGAGTATTGTGCCAATCCAAGACAAATTAAAAAGACCATTAAAAAGAATCTTGAATCTTGAATCTTGAGTCAGCGGGCTGCTGTGTGCTGAGAGCGTCTCGACGACAACAAAGGCATGCTCAGCTCAGCGCCTATCTGACAGCAGGGAAGTCAACAAGGACAAAAATAGTCAAACCGCCACCGCTCGCTTCTGGCAATGAGCTGACACGCTTTCAAAAGGCCCTCAACTATAGTGCATTTCAAAGTGCACTGCAAATGGACAGTCGAGATAAATATATTATGTAAATAAATAAACCGCACCATATACACACACACACACACACACACACACACACACACACACACACACACACACACACACACACACACACACACACACACACACACACACACACACACACACACACACACACACACACACACACACACACACACACACACACACACACACACAACACCCCTCACAGCTGACTGACAGCTTTGTCTAGAAGCTACGGCTGACAAGCAGACCACCATTAGCTAAAGAAATCAAGCTAGTGTGAACAGTTTAAAAACAAGTCCGATAGGCAGACAAAGCGTCCAAAAGCACAAATATGAAGACAGTAAAGCGATGATCGTGTTTTGGCCGATTTAAAGAATGCGTTTCAGACGGACGGACAGACAGAAGGACGGACAGACATACCCTCTTACAGAGATGCTAGGACGCATCTAAAAGCCGTAAGCTTGAGGGTGAAGTGGCACATGGCGATTCCTGGGTCTTTTCCCAACCCTACCCAGGGTTCCCACACCTTTTTCATGAACAAAGTCAAGTACTTTTCAAGCACTTTCAAGCACCAACTTTTCAGCTTTCTAGCACCTTTAAAAGGATGTGGGGAGGGGGTGTGGGGGTCCTCCCCCAGAAAATGTTGTGTTTTTAAGATGCAATTTCCTGCATTCTAATCAATTTTAGGGTGTCGAATGGCAAATCCCATCTGACATCTCACTCCCTCAGATTTTTGATGTACCTGAACAATTTATCTCTATCATTTGGCTTACTGAGTTTGACTTGACACAAATTTCAAGCATTTTCAAGGAATTAAAGCACCAGTGGGAACCCTCCTACTCTCCCTCTCTCTTCCTCTTCCCTTCTTAATGTTATATCCATGATAAAGGCAAAAAAAACCAAGGTGTTGGCTTACCGTCTTTGGTGACGTGGATGACAAACAGGCCCTCTTCGTTGCCAAGGGCAACTCGCTCATGATCTTAAAAAAAACAGACAGAGGAGAGGGAGTGTGTGACTACGGTGGGATGACTTATGTGGCTGTGGGTGAGCGTGTGTGGGAAAGAGAGAGAGAGAGAGAGAGAGAGAGAGAGAGAGAGAGAGAGAGACAGAGACAGAGAGACAGAGAGAGGGACAGAGACAGACGTGTGTGTGTGTATGTGTGTGTATGTGTGGAGATGTGAATGTGACAGTCAAGTAAGACATCAGAGGGCACAGCACAGGGTAGAGGCATTTCCAATGGAAACAAACACTGAGAGCGTGACAGACAGACATATGAAAGGATATTATCGTTTAAGAGAATAACAGGCAAAGGAATGAATAACAGGCACAAACAACAGAAAGAAGATACGGAGAACTGTGTGTGTGTGTGTGTAGGCCTGGGTATTGATTGACAATTTTCGGTTCCGGTTCCATTTCCGGTTCCTTCGTTTCGGTTCCGGTGCCAAAACGGTTCCATTTTCGGTTCCTAGAAACCCTGAATTAAACCTGCAGTTACCCAAAGTGGCCAGTAGATGGCGTAACGGGTCTGTAAATCATGAGTTTCCCTGCCTGCCACAAGGCGGCGCTCATCGTGACTTAAGCAATGGCGGGTTAAAGGCATTTAATTCCATACAGCATTCATGATTAATTGCATGCTGCAAGTTGTCCTCTCGGCATGGCTTGGCAAGTATAATAAACGGTTTTGATACTGATAAATGTACTCATGTCTGATTAAAATTGTTCTGCTGTACGGTGCAACTTCACTTCTGGTACCAATCCTATAGCGTGCCTGACATGATTTTTTAATGTAGCCTACGCTACCCAGTCTGTCGACAGCTGGGGCTTTTCTACTAGGTTCTGCAGAACTGTTCTAACACAACTAGGCTTCATAAATATTTATGAAACTTGACGGGGGCTCGATGGTGCTGTCTCGCACGCATTTCCATACAGGGACTAGAACTGGGCCGTATGATCAGCTGCTGCAAGCGACAACACTGTGCTTTCACGCCATGGTGAATCTGAGTCTTAATCTAAACGATACATAGGCCTAAATATATATATAACCAGCGATCTCCTTCTCCTACAGACATGTGTTAGGGCTTGTTCGAAAGCTGCGAACCTTAGCTTTTTACAGTTTTTTACGGCACGTTTTTATGTTCTTTCATTCAAAAGTTATTGAACTGTAAGCGGCCGCTGAGCAAGTGAACAAATAGCGCTTTCCAACCATTTTTTTATCTCGTCATTTTTTTTCCTAACAGCCAGCGATCTCCTTAACCTAGACCTACAGACATGTGTTAGGGCTTGTTCGAAAGCTGAGATTCTTAGCTTTTTACAGTTTTTTACGGAACGTGTTTATGTTCTTTCATTCAAAAGTTAATGAGCTGTAAGCGGCCGCTGTTGCAAGTAAAAAAAATAGCGCTTCCAACCATTTTTTATCTCGTCATTTTTTTCCTAACAGCCAGCGATCTCCTTAACCTAGACCTACAGACATGTGTTAGGGCTTGTTCGAAAGCTGAGATTCTTAGCTTTTTACAGTTTTTTACGGAACGTTTTTATGTTCTTTCAATCCACAGTTATTTAACCTTAAGCGGCCGCTACTTCAAGTAGCCTAAACAATGGCGTTATTCTCCAGCCAGAAAGAGAGGAAATCTTTTTTGTCGCTGCTCTTTGTTCCCTCGAATTAAACCGATGGTCTAAATAGGCTACATTTGTACGTCCCCAACACAAGACCAGTTCTTTCTAAGTTAGCTCTTTTCATGGAAAAACATGTTTTCAAGGAGTCAGAGACATATTCCTGAAGAGTAAATGAAGTGCGAAACGGGAAGAGGAGGAGCGTGGTCAGTTTGTGACACTTGTGATTGGCTGAAATGGCCGCGTGCTTAAACACACATTTGATGGCTCTGACAGTCAAGGGTGGAAGGTTTAGGAACCGAAACGTGGAACCGGCAGACAAGGCACGTTTCGATGCCAAGTAGAACCTTAGCTTTTAATTCGGTTCCATCAAAGAATTGAATTTCGGTACCCAGTCCTATGTGTGTGTGTGTGTGTGTGTGTGTGTGTGTGTGTGTGTGTGTGTGTGTGTGTGTGTGTGTGTGTGTGTGTGTGTGTGTGTGTGTGTGTGTGTGTGTGTGTGTGTGTGTGTGTGTGTGTGTGTGTGTGTGTGTGTGTGTGTGTGTGTGTTACCTATGATGGCCGCGGTCTGAGTTCCCTTGATGAGGAGCAGTGTGCGGTCGTAGGCCTCTTTAGTGTGTGTGTGTGTGTGTGTGTGTGTGTGTATGTGTGTGTGTGTGCGCGCGTGCGTGCATTCGTGTGTGTGTTACCTATGATGGCTGCGGTCTGCGTTCCCTTGATTAGCGGTAGTGTGCTGTCGTAGGCCTCCTTGGGGGCGTAGACGCTTCTCTCCTTCAGCTTGTGCTTGCGCAGGATTCGCTGCAGTTCCGTCAGAAGCCCCACCCACTTGTTGCGCTCGTGGTCGCTGTCGGCCAGGATCAAGATGGACGCCTTCTGGCCCGGAGACGCCGACAGCTGCGAACCCGTTACCTAGGGTGATGAGACGAGACGAGGCGCGAGCCGAAAGCAGGAAGTGAGACTCAGGTGACTGTCTAGTCTACCCAGCCTGGTCCACATATCTCGAAAGCATCGTTGCTAACCAGTTAGCAGGTTCCATTGCAACTACGTAAGTAAGTTGTTGTCGAGAAATGCAAGTCTGGCTCAGTCATCTTGTACACCCATTTCTCAGAGGGCAAGATTGGCCCAACGCTTACAAATGACTCTGTTTGCAACTGGACGATTGCCTGGTTAACACAGTTGAGATGTACGTCAAGAGGCTACCTATGCAATTTCTCATAGGAAAGGTGTGGTTTACGATTTCCCATGGCCGTTTATTGGGTGTTACGAATGTATCATTTGACATATACCCTACGTAGCCCATAGCCACTCATATAAGAGAATCCATGCAGTCTTTCAGATCATAACGATCGTGCAAAGCAGCATGGGACAGACATACCATATACGTAGTACAATATGCAGGTGTCACTTACCCTGAATATGCAGGGGATGTCCTTGCGATTGGCATGGATGACATCAGAGGCCAACACGGAGCTGACAGAGAACTCCTCATCCCTACACACACACACAAACACACAAACACACACGCACACACACAAACACACACACACACACACACACACACACACACACACACACACACACACACACACACACACACACACACACACACACACACACACACACACACACACACACACACACACACACACACACACACACACACACACGGGCAACATTTAGACGGCAGAAAAATTATAGAATCACACAGTCCCAACACTGCCCACCCATCACCATAAATCTAAACCTTCTGTCCAGTTTCAGTTTTATATATGTAGCACTGACGTGTATAGTATAACTGGACTGCGGATGTTCGATGTGTTGTGAAGCAACGGCTGGGGGCGGGACATGGGACGATTTTTGGGCGGAAGAAGGAAGTAGAGCGCCTTTTTCCATTGATCTCTATGGTGGACTTGAAGCCATATAGTTCCTAGGCAATTCTTGCCAAGTCGGCCCTGTTTCGTTAAAACGGTAGTCTCCCCTCCCTCCCAAACAACCCAGATATTTTCTTCGGGCTGACCCTTTATTTAAGAAAGCTATTAAAATAGTTTAAATGACCAATGAGCATGGCTATTTGGGTTGATTGGCAGTTGCCATTCTTTAGAATTATTGTTTTGATTGACAGGCAGGCCGTTGTCAAGGAGAAGGGCGAGTCTCGCGGCGTCTCCAGGGGAAGCCCCCTCCCTCCCTGCTGCATTACTTTCAACCAGCTCTGCTTTCAACAGCTTCATTACTGCGATGGGTTATTTAATTTTGGTACACTTTCCCCACAAATATGCGTTGTTGTACTTTTGGATGTACTTCTCCGTACTCTGTAAGGACCTCTGCAGTTTTGGTAAGTAAAATAAAAACATGTATATACGTGGCTGATTGACCAAAATGACTGAGCTTTGTTAAACAAACACGTACGACAATGCTAGCTTGTTATTAGCCCAAGACAGCATGCTGATCTTTCAGTGTTTGATGATCTGTCGGCTTGTCAAGTAACTTAATTATAATTTGAATGCCATTGCTTTTGAAAGCAAAATGTGTCTGTTTGGCGTGCGTCAGGTGTAATTCCCTCCTTCCATACCGTAGCCAAGTCCTTACATCAAGATGAGTAAACATTTCACTACCATTCTGGCACTATGCTGGCCAGTGGCCACATCGGAAAAGCAACGTAGTCTGGCTGTGTTCCTCCGTCAACTGTTAAATATTGTTTGTTTCTGTGTTGCCAAATTGCTAGTTGGTGATGAAATGATGGTCATTGGTACGTTCGTTTTCAGTATGCAAATTGCGTCATTAATGTTGACTGTACTGAGTGACGAGTGCATAGTGTAATGCAAATTGTGTCATTAATGTTTAATTGTAGGCCTACTGACGAGTGCATTGTGTAGTAAACATTTCCCCATCCTCATGTGACATGGTTTCATTCTGTAGGCAAACAACAAACCACACTTCACCTGGAAAACAGAGCCAGGACTCACTGTCAGGTAAGTAAAGTTTCAAATCCTTAAAGTATGCTCCTGAGTTAAGACCAGAGACCTTCCAATGTAAAGCTAACACCATCATCTGCTTACTCTGCATGTGTTTATATATTAGTAATAAAATAGTAATGAAATATAGTCCAGGAAGACAGATGCTGAGGCACTCAAGGTTGCAATTTTTTTACTTTTTTATTTGGCTACAATGCCTACGCGTTTCGGCCCTTATGGCCTTCTTCAGGGCGTAGGATACGCCCTGAAGAAGGCCATAAGGACCGAAACGCGTAGGCATTGTAGCCAAATAAAAAAGTTTTTTTTAAAAGAATTGCAACCTTGAGTGCCTCAACATCTGTCCTCCTGGACCAAGTTTGAGAGCCTCTACACTGATGAGCACCAAGGAAAAAAGGTGAAGACCCAGAAGCACTCCAATTACCTGCTTGTGAGTAATGAAATATATGTTGTTCTCATCACCCTTCGTTTGTCATCATTTTCTTTACAGATGTCTGAAAATGTACAGTAGGCTACACGCCAGCAGGTCTCACCATAGTCAACATCATCAAGGATTGTCACTCCGACCTGAGAAGAGGCCCCATAGAGACACGGACAAGGACCAGCCACTGTTGCCAGTGCACAACTGAGGACCCGACCAGCCTGCTGCCATCTATGATGCTATATAGTACCCGGTATGTAACATTACACTACACTCAGCCAATGCTTTCATCCAAAGCTTATCACTTATTTTTACATGTGCCTCCCAATTTGAAGGGACAAAAAGTAATTGGACTGGATAAAAGTATACATCAAGCGTAGAAAACTCTTAGCATTTTGTCAGTAGCCACTATCTTCAATAATTACAAGGGTACCAATTCTATTGACAGATATGCATGCCCACACCATGAAACTACCACCCCATGATTTTCACTGATTAGGCAGCATGCTTTGAAACATGAGCAGCCCATATCCTTATCTATTGTGTTTTCTTCCCATGAACCTAAGTTGTTGGTGTATCAAACGGTGACGTATTCTCATCACACTTCATATGCCATTATTTTATTTACAGCGGAGCGGTCTGAAGACGTGGAGTACACTGCAGCAGGTATCACATGACCAAGGACTTGGACAACGTCTCTGTTTACATCTATAGTGTATTACACAAGTGAGTGTACACCCCCATATTTCTGCAGATGTAATGGGACAATAAAGACATTTGAAAACTGAAAATGAAGTCTGCACTTCAAGCTCATCACATTAAATAAGTAAAACAGGAGCTTGGTGAGCAGACTTAATTTTCAGTTGTCATTTGACTTTGTTAGTCCTGCACCCAAAACTTTTTTGAGAAGGATGTTCATGGGTTTTTCCTTTTTAAACAAATGTAGACATTTGTAGACACTGAAATGTTATAGTTACTCTATATATACCAGTGATATGCTTCAATTATGTTAATGTTACATTTATTATTTTTTAAAAATAGATTTGTATTTATCGTTACAGCTGAAGATGTGCACAGTACGCTACTGCCTGCATCCTACCACCACAGAGGATCCGATATGCAGAACCAGCTTCAAAAACCATTGCAATTATGAAACACAGTTAATAAATGCTTATATACAGCAGCCCGCACATTTTGTTTAATTTGTAATATTGGTTAACACACTATTGTAACAACTGTTTAGATCGGTGTTTCCCAACCAGGGGTACATGTACCACTAGGGGTACGTGAACACAATGCAGGTGGTACATGCATTGGCAGGTATCAATAAAAAGAAATGTATGGAGCATAATCATATTGGGATAGAGCAGTGGTTCCTAACCTATGGGTCGGGACCCAACTTATGGGTCGCCAAAGATCCACAGTGGGTCGCGAAGCCCTCTTGATTTTAAGGGGTTTCGTTTTAATACCATATAGCCCATGTTCAATATATGACAAAGTAAAGCTTTTAAACTGATATATGCATAGAGGCAACAAAATGTAAGCGACACATTAAACAGTCATTCTATATTTGACTGAAGACAAATTGAGGAATACAATTTTCTAATGAGTTTCCGCATGACTCCCTCTCGCCTGGGACTCCCTCTCGCGTGGGCGCTGGCATGATTGGGTCACCAAAGCTTACAATGGTAAAAATATGGGTCCCTGAAGAAAAAGGTTGGGAACCACTGGGATAGAGGAAGATATACAGTAGACTAGAGCATGAGGGAGGGGGTACTCATGGTATGACAAAAATGCTTAGGGGGTACATGAGACAAAAAAGAAGTTGGGAGACACTGTGTGATTGAAGTAATGCATTTCTTACAAGCTTGGGGAAGAATGTCCACTCCATGATTTGCAAGTTTAAAAAGCTGAACATAAGGGTGAATATTTCATTTTAATCTTTATGTCAAGCATACAAAACACCCAGATGTTTAGTCATAGCCTACTGTAGGCCAGCTATGTTTTACTAACTGAAAGGTGTTAACTTTGGTTTGTTTACCATACCGTCTACTTCTAAGAGTGATTTTGTATTCTGAATCTTTTCAAAAACTGGGGGGATCAGCAAAAAAATGGTCATGATGACTGCTCGACACGGCAATCTTCATCTTCAATCTTCCGGATGACAGCTTGGCGTCGAGGAGCCTTTCTTCAGCGTCCATGGTTTGTCTGTCAAACGGAAAGGTTTTGCATGTCATTTGATGCCCAAACATTCAAAGTTATTTACAAATGTCCGTAGAGGATTAACTTGGTGTGGCAGACACAAACCAAACAATATTTTACGCAGATGTACAACATGAAAATTGGAGCATTCTGAGCTCTCATACAAAAGCAATGTTGATACCGAGTATTGCTGACATGGATTATGTTTTGCCAAACGGTACGCCGACCCCAAAGACACATCTGCATGTTCTGTGTACAGCTCTGTTTGTAGCCTAACTTCCCATTTGTCTTTAATTGCGGCTACATTACAACGTGGTGAAGTAACTTATAGTATAGGTCTTTCGCCACTCGGCTGGCTCACGTTAGATGCTAAGCTAAAATTATTATGGTCATCATAACAAGCTCTTCAAGGTTTCGTTAACCCAAAGTATCATTTTATTAATAGCATGGTATATTTGCCATACTTACCGATCACCAGTTCCATTTGAACTTGTGTTGCTGTTTTTATGACAATCAAGGGTTTCTGTGTCGACCAGTTCCACAGCTGAAAAGTGGGTTCAATATTTCTGCTGGGGACGCCATGTCATATTCGGGTGGGAGGGGCGGGACATGTCTTGAAGTGTCTGTTTGTGGATTGGCCGGCGATGTCGACCTATCAGCAATGTAGCTCAACGTTGTCAAGGTGATTATTATATTTCCGCATTTTTGGGGCGGAAGTAAATCAGCCGCGGTTGCTTCAAAACCGTTGAATGGAGTTCTATCGAACTCCGCAGTCCAGTTATACTATACACGTCAGTGATATGTAGCCTTTACTTGGCATGTTGTGCAATTACATAAATACTAAATCAGAATCAGAATTAGTCCTGAATTAGGCTGACCACTACGCTGGGCTGTGTGTGTGTGTGTGTGTGTGTGTGTGTGTGTGTGTGTGTGTGTGTGTGTGTGTGTGTGTGTGTGTGTGTGTGTGTGTGTGTGTGTGTGTGTGTGTGTGTGTGTGTGTGTGTGTGTGTGTGTGTGTGTGTGTGTGTGTGTGTGTGTGTGTGTGTGTGCTAACTCCTCACCTCATGTCGATGACCTGGCTGACCACTACGCTGGGCTGCGTGGCCTTGCCCTCCCCCAGCTCATACAGGAAGAGTTTGAAGTCACACACCACCGCCAACGCCCGCTGCCAACCCTTCTTCACGCCAGTGGGCTTAGGCACCTGAGGAGAGGAGGAGGAGGAGGAGGAGAGGAGAGGGGAGGAGAGGAGAGGAGAGGAGGGGGAGGAGAGGAGAGGAGGGGAGGGGGAGGAGGGGGAGAGGAGAGGAGGAGGAGGAGGAGGAGGAGGAGGAGGAGGAGGAGGAGGAGAGGTGGAGAGAGGAGAGGACCGGAGAGGAGGGGAGGGGAGGAGGAGGTGAGGAGAGCAGAGAGGAGATGAGGGGAGAGGAGAGGAGAGGAGAGGAGAGGAGAGGAGGAGGAGGAGGAGAGGAGAGGAGAGGAGGAGTAGGAGGAGTAGAGGAGAAGAGAGGGGAGGAGGAGGAGGAGAGGAGAGGACAGGAGAGGAGCGGAGAGGACAGGAGAGGAGCGGAGAGGAGAGGAGAGGAGAGGAGAGGAGAGGAGAGGAGAGGAGAGGAGAGGAGAGGTTTAATAACCCTGTGTCTATATGAATCACACATCAACTAACTGATATTCTGATGTGTACACACACATGCAGAAACATACTTGTACAGACACACATGTGCGTGCGTGCATACACACACGCACACATACAAACACACACACACACACACACACACACACACACACACACACACACACACACACACACACACACACACACACACACACACACACACACACACACACACACACACACACACACACACACACACACACACACACACACACACACACACGATATTCTGATGTGTACACATGCACGCATACACACACGCACACAAACACGCACACATACAAACACACACACGCACGCACGCACGCCCAGCCTTACCCTGACGTGGCCCTCGTAGGCGGTCCCGATGCCCCTCTGAGGGTCGATGCCCAGGGGTCCCTTGGTCTGGTCGGGGGGCACGGGACACACTGCTGGGGCCTTCTCCGCACACGCCACGTGGCACGAGAAGTTGCACACTGCCAACGAACGCACACACACACACATTTTATCAATCAATCAATCAATCAATCAAGTAGGTTTATTAGGACCATGTGCAATTAAAACATAAATGTTTCCATTTCATGTATCACACCAGATTTAGCCTTGGGCTAGTTTTCATCAGTAGTCCTTGAGATTAAAAAATAAATAGTATACAATAGAATAATAAAGTAAAGCACCAGTCAAAAACAAAATGAAAATACAGATAAAAACAATAAACAAACTTTACTTTACTTGTATTGACAGATATACAATTATCATGGCACAGTCCAAATTTAGAAGAACTTAAACTTCTGTATAGCACTAAGTCTTCTGCTCATGATGTTCTAAGGATAAAAGTGGCACCTGTGTCTCCAGATGAAGAGGCTCCCTAATATGATACTGAACAGAATTTGGACAATTGTTTGGCCCTTCTTTTTGCCAGTCCACAGATCTGTGCAACACTCTTGTTGAGTTTTCAATGTTTTTCCGTAACAACACAGTCAAGCTACCTCATTAGGAGCAATGGAGTAAATGGTGCATCAGCTATATAATATCATATGCTAGAGTTGTACTTAAGAAAAAAGGAAGCAAAGGAGAGCACTCTTCAGATTTTTTCATTGTTTATTCGCCCACGAACATTTCGGGGAGAGCCCTTCCTCAGCGTGCTCCGCCCAAAACGTTTGTGGGTGAATAAACAAAGAAAAAATCCTCGTCCTTCGATTCCTTCATCAATTAATTTACGGTTTGTGTGGGATTCAGTACCCAGTTAAAGGGACACTGTGCAGGAAATGGTCAAAAAAGGTACTGCAACTATGCTGCTCATTGAAACTGGGCTGCCGTTTTTGATCTTTTCATGAAAGTTTACTAAGTAATAAACTAATATTTTCTAGTATGGCCCAAGTTATTTTTGCAGCTAAAATGGCTATTTCTGGAAATTCAAAATGGCGGACCATGGAGAAGATCCCCCTTTTCATGTATGAAAAGTGCAATTTTTCCAGTCATAATGAATACTTACAATTTCATGGTAGTGGTAAATATTCATGAAAAAGGTAACATTAGTGAATGGGTAGCATGAATTCTGGAAATAAACAACTAAAAATCTTACACATTGTCCCTTTAAGAACTGTGAGAATCATTAGGCGATAGTCTGACCGCGTCTTCTCTAGTTTAGAAGTGTTGTACTTACACCAGGAATTGACTTCTACTTTGGCCTCTGACAGCTCTGCCGCTTACCTTCACATATGCAGCCCTGTCGAATCAGGCCCACCATGAGCGATGTGCACTGGTTGCATTTGGTCGGCACGGTGAACGACTTCACCACAAACTGGTGAGCTTTAGGCTGTAGGAGGAGAGGAGAGGAGAGGGTAGATGTGAAGTCAAGGTAAACATGATAAAAGTCCACTTCAACCAGCATTTTTCTGTTCCCACTTTTTTGTTACTTTTTTTTTTTTTTTACCTTTTCATTTTTCGCTGTCATTTGGTTGTCCTGCTCTCAGGTCGGACGTTTTTTGGATGTGCTAGCTTTAACCCATTGTGTCCTGGAGCAACATATATGCTGCATTCAAGTTCTTGAGATTTTAGCTGTTTTATTAAAGATGTGGGTATGTTAGAGCTGAATGAACACTATACTAGTGCAAAATGAAGGTTCTAGATTTTAAATGTAACCTATTTCATGTTTGTATGTGCTTCGGAGGCTGAGATATTTAGGATTTAATAGGCAGCGGGCACCCTTTCCCAAAAAGGGCTTAGGACAAAATGGGTTAAAAAAAACATCCTTCATCTAAATGCAAGCCCACCACAAGCATTAGAGATGGTTCGGGGTTGGCACTTTTGACACATTATTCATTATTGCGTTACACTTAGATGCCACTTTTAACCAAAGTGACTTACAATTATTTGCAGGGTATTGGTTTCAGTCGCTGGAGCAATGTGGGGTCAGGTGCCTTGCTCAAGGGCACTTCAGCCATGAATGGAGGTGTAGAGAGAGAGGTAAGGGTGGCTTACGACCCTGCAACTCTCTGATCTTAAGACCACCTCCCTAACCACTAGGCTACGGCTGCCCCAATGCATTATGACACAATGCCATGTGATGCCAACAGTTCCGAGTATTGGGGGAAATTGGGAATCAAAACGCCTTCTGTAACAAGACAGCTTGAGAAAATGCCTATTATTACGTCAACAGTGTGTGTTTTAGGCCAGGATATCCGAGGCACTTGGACTACAGTTGCTTGTTTGCCACTGTGTGTGTGTGTGTGTGTGTGTGTGTGTGTGTGTGTGTGTGTGTGTGTGTGTGTGTGTGTGTGTGTGCGTGCGTGCGTGCGTGCGTGCGTGCGTGCGTGCGTGCGTGCGTGCGTTCATACCTTTGGAGAGGAGTGTCCCAAACTGCCATATCCAGAACGCATGGTGGGGGTGTGAACTCGAGAGGGGTGATCCATCAACTGTGGGGTGACACAAACCACATGCCATTGCAGCTCTGTTTCCTTACTGACTGCTGCAGTACATTAATACAGTGGTTCTTAACCCATTGGGTCCTGGAGCGACATATACACTGCATTGAAGTTCTTGTGATTTGAGCTGTTTTATTAACAATGTGAGTATGTTAGAGTTGAATGAACACATTCTAGTGCAATATGAAGGTCCTAGCTTTTAAATGCAACTCATTTTATGTTTTTATGGGCTTCCGAGGCTGTGATATTTAGGAGGGCACCCTTTCCCAAAAAGGGCTTAGGCTAAAATGGGTTAACTGGAAAACTCACAATTTTCCATGTCATTATGTTGTGACCAGATTTTTTGTTAGGCTGTCGGCATGCTTGCTGTAGGATACGCAAGCGCCTGCACGATTCGTTCATGAACTCGTTAACATGCATATTCAATGTCAAATTTGCGCGCGTTGGACACGGCAGCCGTACTGTATGCGTGCGTCAGGTGCGATATCTTCAAACTCGCTGATTTTGTTTCCTTGCCCAGGGAGCCCCTCTTTTTGTTTTTTTCTTTTCCTTGCCGTCTGTGTTCCCAAATTCCGCATTGCAATGCTGCACGCTCTCTGCCCCCCGGATGATACCGCCAGTATTTTTGCGTCTTGGTCAACTGCTTTTAAAGCAAGCATGTGCAGTCGGTTGCTCGCGTTGACGTGTGTAATTTGCGGCTAGCGTGCCGAGACCTTAACGCTATCACAATCCTCAAATAGCTGTGAAAAATATAACCATGCATTTGATAATATGCATCAGCATTTGCAGTGTAAGCTGCTGACATGCAACTAATTATCAACTAGTGTAGAGGAATGTTAACCATGTTGCACTCTCTCTTAGACATCACAGTCATGTCTTCAATACTGCATCTTGCTTCAACTTTGACAATGAGAATGAAAGGGTAAATTAATATTTACAACACAGCTCCGCGACCCACCCAGGACCCCTTTGAGATCCATTTTTGGGTCCCAACCCACCAGTTAAGAAACACTGCATTAATACTGCGGTACAATACTACACCATACATTTCCCTCCAAATGGAAATGACCTCTCGCATGTTTTAGGGTCTGTGCATTTCACATAATGTGTGTGTGACGACGACAACAAATGTAAAATAAATGTATGCGTAAACAGTGACTGTGTGAAGGATCATCAATAAAACAATTTCACACACTGTGGTTGTGGCCCGCGGCCCTGTGACTTTTGAAATTGAACAATTGGACTGGGGAGAGGATTGCCTAAACTTGGAAGACAGAGAGACACAAACACACAGACAGACAGACAGACAGACAGACAGACAGACAGACAGACAGACAGACAGACAGACACACCAGGGGCCTCATTTATCAAGCGTTCTTAGGCACATATCTGTGCGTAAAGTGTGCGTGCGATCATTCCTGAGCAAAGTGTGGGATTTATGAACATGTACTTGAACGTAGAAATGTGCCTAAATTTACGCACACCTCAGACCATGCGTGCGAGTGGAAGAAACACGAAATTGCAAATAATATTGACCGTGCAAGCTACAGTTTGCTTTGAATGACAATGGAGTATGACAGTGTGCTATTTTACAGTGTTTTCATTCATGTGTGTCTCCTTCTTTTACTTATTTTGAAACACGGTCCTCCTCCTGTCGAGAGCACCTCCACTTCTGCCACAGAAATGGTTCTATCTCCGCACTTCCCGCCAGCGCTTCGACTGGCGTGTGTGTCCGCGTGTGTTCATGTGTGTCGGAACAGGGTGGCGCCTTCGAATTAACATGGCATTTGAATATATTTTAATACCATATATGGTTACTTGGAGGCGTTTCGGGATGCTAATTACCCCGAATGCGCGCGTGCACAGTGATTTGGAAGGTTTATCATGCAGACGTGTGCGTAGGAGCAGCCAACGCACGTTTGATAAATCCCGATTTTTCTGTACTTGCGAACATTCTAAATTTCACTCCTAAGACACAATTTAGAAGACATTCTACGAACTGATGATAAATGAGGCCCCAGGATTGTACGAAATTCCGAATAGAGGAATTTCAATTCAAAACAATGCCATAATACGAGCACTAGGTGGTGCCATTACCTTGATTTTCTTTTCATTTAATCTACACCACCCATTGAAAGTACATAGAACACCACCACCTAGTGTTCGTATTATGGCATTACTTTGAATTGAAATTCTTTCCATTCGGAATTTCGTACAAGCCTGACACACACACACACACACACACACACACACACACACACACACACACACACACACACACACACACACACACACACACACACACACACACACACACACACACACACGAACACACACCTCAATGGGCTCCATGTCGCTGGTGGTGGAGGGGGAGTGAGAGCGGGACACACGCCGCTTCTCGTCATCATGAGACGGAGTGTTGGAGGGGGTGTAGTCCACAGAGTCCAGCTGGAGGAGGAGAGGAGAGGGGGATGAGGAGAGAGAGAGTGGGGAGAGAGAGAGGTGGGGGTAGAGAGAGAGAGAGAAAGAGGGAGAGAGAGAGAGAGAGAGAGAGAGAGAGAGAGAAGGGAGGGAGAGAGAGAGAGAGAGAGAGAGAGAGAGAGAGAGAGAGAGAGAGAGAGAAAGAGCAGAGAGAGAGACAAAGAGCAGAGAGAGAGAGAGAGAGAGAGAGAGAGAGAGAGAGAGAGAGAGGATAGAGAGACAGAGTGAGACAAAGAGAGATAGAGAGCAGCAGAGAGAGAGAGAGAGACAGAGCGAGCCAAAGAGAGTCAGAGAGCAGCAGAGAGAGAGAGAGAGAGAGAGAGAGAGAGAGAGAGAGAGAGAGAGAGAGAGAGAGAGAGAGATCCAGAGTGACAGGATGGTAGATGAACAGAGAGGGACAGAAAGAGGTAGAGCAAGAGAGTGGTAGGGAAGAAAGAAAGAAAGAGAGACAATGTGAAGGAATAACGCAGCTGTTCTGTTCCTTTTAACCCATACAGTAGGAGGGAGAAAGGTCTCTGAAGCAGAGCACGTATGCAGTGCACGCACGCCCACACGCACACACACGCGCAGTCACTAAGCAAAGCATGCTGGGATACGCCATCAGCAGAAGACCATAAACCAGCACAGCAGCAACCCACCAATCAGAATCAAGGTCAAAAAATAAACTGTCAGCCTCAAAACAGCAGATGTCTTGTTCAGTGTAATTGTCTGATCTGGATCCCCCGTTTCCCAAAAGCTAACCAGGGGTGCATATCTCAAAAGCGTAGTTGTTAGCCAGTTAGCAACTTGGGTAGTTGCCAATGGGAAATTGCATTGCAAACCACAAAGTAGCTAATGTTGTAGGCAACTATGGTTTCGAGAAATGCACCCCAGAATAGCAACTTAGTCAGTTGCCAATGGGGAAACTGCATTGCAACCAAGTAAGTGGCTAACTTAGTTAGCAACGATGCTGTCGAGAAACGCACCCCCTGCTTCTGACACTCCAGATAACTTCTATCATTTAAAAAACAAATCTGATCCAATTGGTCAAAGTAACAGGGGGACCATCGGTGGAGAGGTTAGAGCCATTGTTACCCCTGACATGACAATACTGTGCAGTAGGAACAATCTCCTGTGAAGACAAACACCAATCCATCTCACGGAAGACTATGGCAGCTATTTTCATTAGTAAGTTGCATTTAACCTGTTAAGATATGGCGTTACACATTTGCTGTTACCAGAAGGGCAATGACCAAGTTGTAGTGCATTACAAAAGACGCTGTGGAATATACAGGTAGTAGTGTAGTACTATGGAAGTTATTCACTTTTCAATGTGGCATGCATTATTGGGATACAATGACCACTTCTACTACGTCCCCCTGCTAAATTATATTTGAAATGATGAAGACACTTCTATTGAGGAAGTGGAGACTTTGATTCGGCTGGCTGGCTGTGCAAGAAGGGTTACAGGCCAAGCAAAGCAAAAAACAACAAATGCAGACAGCATGCCCCCACGGACAGACCAGGGGCCTATACTACAAAGCTGGTTCAGGAGTAAACCAGGCTTAGTTACGAGGTAAATCATCTAATAGAAGTCCTCCTTTTCTTAAGAAACCAGCTTTGCAGTATAGGCCCCTGGACATAACACCCAGAACACAAGAAACACTGGCAGAACGGGAAACAAGTTTCAATTCCACAAGCATTTCTGTTATCTTTCCACACTTAAAATCATTCTTGAATCCTGCTGTTGATTCAGTTTATGTTGCAGTGGACTTTGTGACCGGACACAGGGTAAACACAAGCCTCAACAGACAACAACTTCACTCTGAGTTAAATTATTGTAAGCATGAACGACGGTCAAACAGTTAATCGTCAGTTGTTCTTGTGAGATGCACATTGATAGCTCCCGGTCAGATGCTTTGAGGTGCGAGTTAGTCACATGTCACCATTTCTCCATTCCAGAGAATGCAAAGAAAAAAACGCATCATTTCCTGTCACCGAAACGTCCCCTGTGGAACCATGCACACCTGAAATACCATGTGAGACCATGCACACAACCAAAGACCTATGCAACACACACACACACATACACAGAAGATGCCCCCACCTCCAACCACGCACGCACGCACGCACGCACGCACGCACGCACGCACGCACGCACGCACGCACACACGCACACACGCACACACGCACACACCAGTGGCAGCAGGCATTGAGAGGTGAGAACAGATGCCATAATACTCCCAAGGCAGAGGAGGATGTAAGTAAGTCGGAGAAGAAACATAAACAAACAAATAAACAATAAACAAACATAAACAACAAACAGGTGCTTACACGTCGGCCTTTGCTGCCTGGACCCACGGAGGGGGAACGCTTTAGGGAGAGAAGAGGAGAGAGGAGGATCAGGGGGAGGGTTGGGGGAGAAGTGAGAGAGAGAGAGAGGAACAGGAGGAGGAGGGGGTGTAGAGAGGAGGAGAGAGAGAGGAACAGGAGGAGGAGGGGGTGTAGAGAGGAGGAGAGAGAGAGGGGGGGTGGAGGAGAGAAGAGAGAGAGAGAGAGAGGGAGTGAGAGAGGGGAAGAGAGAGAAGAAAAGGGGATAGGGAAGAAGGTGGAGAAAGATGGAGAGGAAGAGGAGGGGTAGAGGGGGTAGAGGGGGTAGAGGGGGTGGGGGTTAAGGAGAAGAGAGGGGTAAGTAAGTAGGGGATAACAAAAGTCTTTGGTGGGACTTTGAGACAGACACACTTTCTCCTGTGGGGGGTTGCACTTTACACAACAACAGGTTTTCAATTTCTTCATTTATGTCAGCCTACTGCCAGCTGGCAGAACTGTGTGTGTGTGTGTGTGTGTGTGTGTGTGTGTGTGTGTGTGTGTGTGTGTGTGTGTGTGTGTGTGTGTGTGTGTATGTGTGTGTGTGTGTGTGTGTGTGTGTGTGTGTGTGTGTGTGTGAGATCCACATTGAGTTTTAAGTATGCATGTGCTTGTGTGTGTGCATGCTTGTGTGTGCGCGTGTGTGCGTTTGCACATGCATGTGTGCGTGCGTGCTTGCTGTTGTGTCAAGACAACGGTTTACTGTAAATGAACACGTTGTTTTGGTGCGCATGTGTGTGTGTGTGTGTGTGCGTCTCCCCACGTGTGTGGGTGTGTTAAGTGCGCTGGGGTTAAATGAGGAGAGGTGAGGTGAGGTGAGGTGAGATCAGGTGAGGTAAGGTAAGGTGAGGCTACATGTTCAGGCTGGGAGTGAGACAGACAGACAGGCAGAGAGACAGACAGACAGACAGACAGAAAGACAGACAGACAGTCAGACAGACAGACAAACATGCAGAAACGCAGACAGAAAGACAGACAGACAGGCAGGCAGGTCGACAGACAGACAGACAGACAGACAGACAGACAGGCAGAGAGACAGACAGACAGATAGACAGACAGACAGACAGACAGACAGACAGACAGACAGGCAGACAGACAGACAGACAGACAGACAGACAGACAGACAGACAGACAGGTTGGGACACATCTGGTGCCTGCTCTTCTTCTCCTGGTGTGGAGTGATGCCAAACCTAAAATGCCACATCAACACCACACCCACCACAACCATGTGACTCATGAGGTACCAGAGGAACGGGCTGTAGGCCTACTGAGTGTGTGTGTGTGTGTGTGTGTGTGTGTGTGTGTGTGTGTGTGTGTGTGTGTGTGTGTGTGTGTGTGTGTGTGGTGTGCATGCACTTGTGTATGTACTATGCATGTGTATGTGTGTACATGTGTGTGTGTGTGCATGCGTGTATGAGTGTGCGAGGACACACGCTTGTGTGTGCGTGTGCGTGTGCGTGTGTGTACTTCCGTGATCACAAATGTGTGTGTATGGATGCATACCTGTGTTATTTTGCATACCTGTACATGTAAAGGGATTCTGTGAGTTAGGAGTGATGAACTTGATCAGAAAAGAAAAAGGAAAACAAAGAAAAAAGGCCAGGAAAAGTGTGCGTGTGCGTGTGCGTGTGCGTGTGCGTGTGCGTGTGCGTGTGTGTAGATAGGAGGCTGTCAATACTGCCAGCTGTGGCGTTCACAACTGGCATCTGAAGCACACAGTGCTGAGAGCAGATAGAACAAGGGGAAGGGACGAAACATAAACATGACCATAACCATAAAGTCAAACAGACAGAGACACAGACACATAGAGACAAATGAACACATAAAGAGACGCACAGACACAGACACAGACACATTGAGACACATGAACTGTTGAATAGTTTGTCCTGTCCTGTCTATTGTCATGTCATGTATGTTATATCTAGGTGTGTATTGTATGTGTTAAATCTTGTGTTTATCATGTCATAGCACTGATTCTTGAGAAAGCGGCTAAAACATGTCTCTGCAATTAACTGCCAATTCTGATGAAAATAAACTATATTTTCATGAACAAAATGAATCCAGGTAAAGACCCAGGGGTCTGTTACACAAATGTACAGTCGTTTGAAATATTTAAGTGTAATTGTATTACTTTTCATGGCTATAAACCTGCCCACACCCTGTAAAAACAGCTGTCCCAAGGACAGACATCATCATTTCAATTGACTTAAAATTTAAAAATCACTGATATTATTGAATAATATCACCATGATGTGAAAGTCCATATTGAAGTGGTTCTGCAGATATGCACATAGTGTGTGTAAAGCAATATTTACTACTATTTTCTGATTGCTCAAAGTGTGTCCAGCATATTAGTCACCACCGTCAGATTTTTAAAAAAAGACAATAAAATCAGGTATGCACAAGGTCATTGTCATTACTTAGGACCCCTTTTCAAACCTTTAGCTCTACTGAATACTTCACCATCACTGAAGCTCCTGTAAGTTTACTAATTTCTCCTCAATTTGTTAATTTGTTTGGACACTGGTACTGTCCCAACCATAAACTGTCAACACCGTCGGGGGTTTTAATACTATTATGTTACATTAATGTTAATTATATATACTTTTTCAGAAGCGGCATGAAGCCCCTAAGAAACAGAGCGAAAACGAAGTGGCTAATGTGAGCAAAAAATGCATAATATGTAAAAGAGTGTTTTTTTGTCTCACACCGTCAGATGTCACCACCGTCAGATTTTGTTCCGCTCATCATCTTGTTCCATATTTTACTAAATTGTGCTGGTTAATGAAACATTACCAGACATGTTAGTAATAATTGTGACCCAAACTTATACTCCAGCCTGCACTGAGGTGCATTTGGAGGGTTTTTTGTCACAAAACCTGACGGTGGTGACATCTGATGTAGTTCACAAAAAAGCATGTGTTTTACATGTTTTTAACAAGTTTTAAGAATATGCTTCCAATAAGTATCTACAATTATGTTGAATTGCAAAAGTAATTCACTTAAATACAGTAAGCATATTTTTTTAACTTCTAATTCTGTCTGACGCTGGTGACAAAACCAAGAGCAAGCCCATTTTATGAAAAATGTAAAACATGGGGAGCTTGGCCAATACATTCACTGCACAGCCAAGACCTTCATCTATGATAATACACCTCTATATTTTGGATTTGAACAACTTAAAACCTGTTTATGCCAAATTTTCAATAATCTAGGCCTACTTCCTAGAGTATCTAACAAATGAAGAAAAAACACATGCACAAACATACTGTGCACACACAAAAATAAAGTGTTTACACTAGATGTCATTGACTTGAGAGGGCTATTTATTTTGCTAAATGTAGGTAATAATTAGGTCACTTTCACCACCTTCAGATTACTGTCACCACCGTCAGTTCTTAAGTCACCACCGTAAGGAGTTTTGGACATTTTAAATGAATGTCCTTACAAAATTTTCCTTTGGAGTTGTTGAATTATCAAAGTAATAGCAAATTTAAGCCTACACGAATATTTGTGAAATTACAAAAAAATTGTTTGATCTATTTAGGCATTAAGTAAGCATTGTCTGACAGCACATATTTTTAAATTAGAACACATGAAGCAGTATTAAAATAGAATGAAAGTTAATTTTCAACATTTAAAGGCGTATGTGTGAACCAAAAAACACACACAATCACTTAAGAACTCCAGATACATATGCAACCAAATCAATACACTTTTTATTGCTTTTAATTGTGTCTGACGGTGTTGACAAAAAACAAGGTATGATCGGAGGAAAACCTGATTTCTGAAAAAAAAATCAAAATGGGGAGATTGGCCTTGTGCATTTCTGAAAAGCCAAGACCTTTGTCTACGAGGATATACCATATTATTTTGTAATTCACTTCGTTTTTTTCTTTCAAGATTACAACCTGTTTTAGCCACTTTCTCAAGAATCAGTGATAGGCAATACAACCTGCCTGATGTGTACCTTACCTGCTGACAAAAATGTCCCCATTGGGGATAATAAAGTTTCTAACTAAAACTAACACAATGACAAACAGACAGACAGACAGACAGACAGACACATAGCTGAGTGCCTGAGTGGTCTGGACAGACATGGGGGATGTGCTCCAGTCCAGTCTGCCCTAATAGCCTAATACAGGAACGGAAACACAGCACTGGCACTAGAGCTTGAGGCCCAGAGAGAGAGAGAGAGAGAGAGGCCAGGAGCAGACTTACGTCATCCCACAACTCAATCAAAGAGGAGGGCCACTCCTCTAAGGAGAAGCCAGAGAAAGGATCCTGGTGGACCACAGGATGGATGACAAAAAGGACAGAAAAAGACAAAGACAGACAAGAACTGAAAACAGAACAGAAAAAGACAAGTACTGAAAACATAACAGAAAAAGACAAGAACTGAAAACATAACAGAAAAAGACAAGAACTGAAAACACAACAGAAAAAGACAAGAACTGAAAACATAACAGAAAAAGACAAGATACTGAAAACAAAGAAAAAGAAGAGACGTAAGTATTAAGATTGGCCCTAAGGGTTGGACAAAAAGTGTGTGTGTGTGTGTGTGTGTGTGTGTGTGTGTGTGTGTGTGTGTGTGTGTGTGTGTGTGTGTGTGTGTGTGTGTGTGTGTATAAAGCCAGAGAAAGGCTCCTGGTGGACGAAAGGACGGATGACAAAAAGGACAGAAAAAGACAAGACAGACAAGAACTGAAAACAAAGAAAAAGGATCGAAAGCAAGAGTATAAAGGTTGGCCCTAGGAGTTGGACAAAAAAAGAGGAATACAGTGTGTGTGCACATGCGTATGTTTACATTTTACGTTTGTGTGTGTGTGTGTGTGTGTGTGTGTGTGTGTGTGTGTGTGTGTGTGTGTGTGTGTGTGTGTGTGTACGTGTGTGTGTGTGTACGTGTGTGTGTGTGTGTGTGTGTGTGTGTGTGTGTGTGTGTGTGTGTGTGTGTGTGTGTGTGTGTGTGTGTGTGTGTGTGAGGATGGGGGCTTTTAGGAGCTTGGAGGAGAGAGTATCATGTTGAATAATTCAAATGGCAGAAAATATCTCAAAATAACGCAGGGAGGCTTTTGACATGAGAATAACTCTCACCAATGCACAGCTTCTCTCACATAAGACGCACGCACACGCACACGCACACGCACGCGCACACGCACACGCACACGCACACGCACACGCACACGCACACGCACACACACACCCTTATTTGGCAAGGTCCTGGGCAAGTGAAGAGATGGAGAGCAAGTGAGTAAACGGCTTCCTATTAACTAGTAAATGACATACAGAATATAATGTTGTTACATTTGACGGGTGACTATATATATACTTAGTAGAGTAGAGTAGAGTAGAGTAGAGCAACTTAATTGATCGCTGGGGGGGGATTCAGGTGTCAAGTAGCTTACATAAATACACAACGTGCCCACAAGGACAAATTCAAGACACGTATAACACAGGTAATATCTGCCTGATGGTCTAAGGACCGAAAGCTTGCAAGTCAAGTAAAGCTTCTTTGCACAAAAATAGACCTGAAGTGTGCGGATTGTCTTCTTTTTATACAGAAATTTCTACTGAAATCTGCATCTTCTAAACAAATGAGCGGTGGCCTATCAGAACTTAAAATATCAGGGAGGGGAAAAATAAAAACTAAAGAAAATGAATAATAATAAGGCAATTGTGCACAAACATATTCTGTGAGTAGGTGTAGCTGTAGACAAATGTGCAAAAAAAAAAAAAAACCCTTACATCGAACTGGTCCAGTCCGGAGGTGGGAGCGTTCAGGAACGCCAGGAAGGAATTCTGGGAGTCCTGGTGCTTCACTCCTGGACACAGAAAAAAGAAACACGATTGGTGCGTCCCACCCATTTAACAGTGGAATATTAAAGGGGTATGCCACTATTTTGGGGCTTAATACAGTTAAAATCGTTGGCCAAGGTTTATAAAGGTGGTAAAGTGTCTTATTTTTCATGTAAGCCGTTGTCTTGCTTTAAGACAAGTTAAAAGAGGGAGCATGTCGCTAAGCTAGTGAAAGTCAATGGATCCGTGTAGCATCCATTGACTTTCACTAGCTTAGCGAAAAATAAGACACTTTACCACCTTAATAAACCCCAGCCAACAATTTTAAATGTATTAAGCCCCAAAATAGTGGCATACCCCTTTAAGGGGATTCTAGCAATGGGAAAATGGAACCATTTCGTCAACTAGAATTATACAGAAAAGGTTATGGGAAGAACGACAAGCAAAAGGCGAGAAATGCAGATGTAAGTATAGAGTATGGCAAAGAAGAGATAAGGAGACGGGAGGAATAAAGCTGAGGAATACACAGGCAAATAAGGATGGAAAGACAGGAAAACCACAGAGAAATTAGAAGAGAAGGAAGAAAACCGAGAGAGCATGCACACACACACACACACACACACACACACACACACACACACACACACACACACACACACACACACACACACACACACACACACACACACACACACACACACACACACACACACACACACACACACACACACACACACACACACTGCAGTCTCGGGCACATTTTGCCACAGGAAAGAGATGGGTTGGGAAAGACCCGTGGAAAAAATACAAAGGATGAAATGAGAATCAGGAAGAGAAAAAGAGAGGAAAAGAAAGAGAGAGAGAGGAACAGAGAAAGAGAGAGAGAGAGAGAGAGAGAGAGAGAGAGAGAGAGAGAGAGAGAGAGAGAGAGAGAGAGAGAGAGAGAGAGAGAGAGAGACAGAAGGGCTGTGAATGGGGGAAATCCAAGCCAGACAAAAGAAGAGATGAGGGAGGAACAAGAGGAACAGATGAGAAATGGAGATGCTAACCAATGACAAATGGACATGGGCACACACGCATACACACACACACACATACAAACTCACACACACAACCACACATGCTCACCCACAATGGGGGAGAGAGAGGTGGGAGAAAAACAAAGGAGTGAGAGAGAGAGAGAGAGAGAGAGAGAGAGAGAGAGAGAGAGAGAGAGAGAGAGAGGAGAGAGAGAA
>NC_085874.1:40044985-40049985 GCF_034702125.1 Engraulis encrasicolus | reverse complement strand
ATGCGCCATGTTGCTCGTTCTGTGAATGCAACCTGGTAATATTGTATTAAACGTTTTTATACACTTAATAGAAGTATGTATGGTGTGCCCTCATTTCCTGATATTTTTTTTAAATATTTTCTACCTGTGATTATCATTTCTTTACTCTGGACGCTTTGGCATAACGCCCACTGAAAGATACAATGGTGAGGCGAGCAGTAGCCTGGCCGCAGACTCTTTCTGGTGTTGAGTCTTGCTGGACAGTTACGTCATAGCGAATCTGAAGTTCACAATACAGTCAGTCGGTGTTGTTGGCTAGCTTGTTCACTTTGACTGCTACAAGTGGATTTCATAACAAAACTAAGAGCATTCTCAAAGTTGGATTTCCAAGGGGAAAATATGTGATAAAGAATGGAGGACCGACAGAGCTGAAGGGTTTGCTACTCAGGTGACCGGTCAGAATAACTACCCCATCATTTCAAAGTGAGTGGTACAACACTGCAGAAAATATTTGTTGTTTCCCCTGTGTCTTGTTTGCAACCGGCGAGAATGTGTGGAAGACCATTCGCATGGGATTTTACGACTTAACAATTTACTAAGGACTAAGGAGCCTCACGAAACACAAATCCTCGCGGCTACTCATATTCAATGCCAAATTGCTTTGGACGTTTGGGGCGACGTTTGGGGCTTTGGATGAACAGCACCGGCTAAAGTAACGTTAGCATGCACAACGCCAAAGTGAAGGAAAAGAGCGGCGCATGGACCTGATGCACGAGTTCAGGTAAGACCAATTTCCTATGTGTGTGAAGCCTGTGTTTGTGAGACCCGTGGGGAGAGAGAGAATCCGCCGTGATTCTGTCCAGTGTGGTAGCTTTTGTGATGGGCACCGGATTCTCATGTGCCCGGTAACTGTTTGTAAAGTTGAGTACAGGGTACCGTTGAGGTAAATCAAATATACCCGTGTAACTACAAGACTCTGATTTAATTCCAAGGTGTAGGCATAACAGAAATGACAGTCCCAAAATATTTGGTGACCATATCGAAGCGTGTAATATCTGTTTACGTTGACATTCGCTTCCTGCCACACCTTTGTCCCACATCTACTCTCCCCTCACCTCCCCTCCTCTTCTCCTCTCCTCTCCTCTCCTCTCCTCTCCTCTCCTCTCCTCTCCTTTCCTTTCCTCTCCTCTCCTTTCCTCTCCCCCTCTCCTCTCTTCTCTCCTTTCCTCTCCCCCTCTCCTCTCTTTTCCCATCTCCTCTCCTGTCCTCTCTTTTCCCATCTCCTCTCCTCTTCTCTCTTCTCCTCTCCTCTCCTCTCCTTGAGCTCCTCTCCACTCCTCCTCCTTTCTCCTCTCATCTCCTCTCCTCTCTCTTCTCCTCCCCTCTCCTCCTCTCTCATCTCCTCTCTCCTCTTCTCTCCTCCTCTCCTCTCCCCTCCCCTTCTCTCCTCTCCTCTCCTCTTCTCTCCTCTCCTCTCCACTACTCTCCTCTCCTCTGCTCTGCTCTGCTGTCCACATTGGTGATGTGTGGTTTATGTGAGACCACTGTTTGAATCCTGTGTGTGTGTGTGTGTGTGTGTGTGTGTGTGTGTGTGTGTGTGTGTGAGAGAGAGAGAGAGAGATCTAATAGCATTTTCTCTGCGGAAATGCAGTAAGCTTATGTCAAAATATGTAGGCCTACCTTATGTTAAGAAAGCTGCTATGACATATGGAACTTGTCGGTAGGCCTATTTGGCAATTATTTATTTGAAAATCTGATATTGAAAAAGTTGCCTCACCAGCCATAAATCCCAGCGCACGTCACTGATATATATATATATATTTGCACTTTAATAAGTTTTTTGAATCAACAGCAAAAACAAATGCATTGGCTGTGATTGCTGACCAAAATGTGCACACAACTACAAGTATCCTCACAGCAAAAGTGGTGCGTTAGGTTGGGACGTGCACACTCAAGAGACAGGCACACACAGACAGACACAGACACGCACGCATGCATAAGACAGTAATCATGCGTCGAAAATGGAACAGCATGAAACGTCTCAGCATGAAACGCCAGAGAGCCATTGAACTAAACTTGTGATCCATGTGATCATCTGATTTCATCTGATTTCATCTCCACTCCAGTGAAGCGTGTAGACTCGATGCAGTAATGGAATAGTTTCAAATCCGCCTTCAGAATGTCATAACCGTGCCAGGCGCTTCTATTCTCACTGCTGGTGTGCACTTGACACATGATTGCACTAATGACCTGAAATACCTGTCTGCTAGGGCACTATCGTGATAAACCCTTTCAAAGTTCTGTTACCCTTTGGTGCAGAAAAAAAACACATGATATGATCAAAGAGAATGGAATTTTAATAAAGAGGAATCAAAACACGCCCACCTGAATGCAAAAGTGTGTGCTCAAGTGAATGCTCCTAAGGGGGCATTGTTCCCTCCTTCTTGTCTTTTTGAGGTGTTTGCACAAGACGTGCCCTACCGCCATCTACAGCACTAAGAGGACTCCATTTATTCTCAGCCTCAGGACTCCGAAGGTCTCCTAACTGAAGGTCTCCTAAAGGGGCGTTCACCCGACATAAAGTGGATACCGGAAAAGAACGAGCCTGACTTATCTCCCTCTCATGTACCATTCTCTGATATGATGTAATGTTGATTTGAAGCTTGAAATCACCATCATTATTATTTGTAAAGATTTTTTTTTTAATTTAGTACCCTCTTGTAACCTATCCTACCAATAAACCATCATCAAAAAGATACATAAAAGAAATTGTGAGGTGTATCGAAACGTAGGTCAAAAATAGTGATGTGAACCGAATCATGAGTTGAGTGTATCGTCACAGCTCTACTGTCCGCTGATCCTGAGACAGGTGATACATGGACTCTGATGGAGATTGCTTCCCATCGAAACGTTAGTTCCTCATATGTTGTGAACTTGATTAAAAACGACAAGCTTCTCATCTGTGCTGCTCTGATGTCTTCTCTTTGTTCAAGAAGAGCTCTCTCTCCTGTTGATGCATCAGATGAAAAAACAGAAGCGCGTGGAACCCCTTTTCTACAGATGATACGTGATTGCACTAATGGCCTGATATACCTGTCTGCTGATCCTGATACAGGTGATACGTGATTGCACTAATGGCCTGATATACCTGTCTGCTGATCCTGATACAGGTGATACGTGATTACACTAATGGCCTGATATACCTGTCTGTCTGTTGAACCTGATACAGGTGATACGTGATTGCACTAATGGCCTGATACACCTGTCTCTTGAATCTGATACAGATGTTACGTGATTGCACTAATGGCCTGATATACCTGTCTATTAACCCTCTGAAGTCCGAGTGCCCATCAGAGGTCAATGTGTCTCCAAAAACAAATCTGTAACTCTGTGAGTTTTTGTCATTGAAACATATACAGTAAGTCACACCACTAGAAACCTCAGACCTTCCAGGTCCTAAATTTACCGTAAATCCTCTAATATTGGCCGGGGCCTGTATTTACTCAAGTGCATCTTGGACCAGGCCATAATTGGAAGGAGGCCAGAATTAGAGACAGGCCAATATTCCTATTTAAGCAAAACAGACTACCAATGGAATGAATAAAACCATGTGTCTACCGTATTTTGAACCAATAAAATACTTGGTTCATTTACTGAAAAAGTAGGCTACAGTTACCATAATAGTTACGGTATGGTGCGAATGACTAGGAGACCATCGTCGGTCCATTTTTTTACTCACGAGGCGTGTGTCCCTTCCTCTGTTTGTCTTTCCCCTGTTCTCGCCTTGAGTTTATGGACACGACATGCGGCAACAACATTGACATTGACGGTCGTATTCCAATATCTGCGATTGTTTCACTCCCTATTTTACTCCACTTCGCAAAGCAACCTGTTTCTTGCTGCAGCCAAATGTCGGGGAAATATAGGGTCCTCCAAAACCTTAGCAGCGGCCCTGGCTATCATGCTTGTGGAACAGCCGTGGTCTACATGCAATTTCTGTCTCCGGTCCGTAGCCTGAAGCAATCTCTATGTGTGAAGCGTACGTTACTGAAATATGAAGGTTAAGCGAGGTAGCCATATTATTGTCTAATACTGTAGCGTGCCTTCTATTTTCCTCCACTGGCAACGCATAGTAAAAGTTTGACAGCCAAATGCATTTACGACGAGGGCTCTCACAACTTTGCAACCAAGGCAAAATCTCTTTCTGTATGGGCGCGCTCTGCCTCTGGCTGTATTCCGGGCTCGTGTTGTTGCTATAGGTTACCCACGCGTCTTCAGGAAAGCTGACCGAAGCGGTCGCTCTCACACAGCTGATATTAACACACTGCTCACATGTAATAACTAGTCTTTGGCGTGTGCACCGTTTGTTTTATAGTAGCAAATGAGTCCTTTTTCGGAGTGAGGAACTATGTCTAATGTTAACCAGCTTAATGATTACAGTTGTGGATTTTGAGAACAACGTGAGATATCCGGTAAACGGAAAATAAATCATTGATTCTATTTTTAGACCCGGCCTGTACAAGAGACCGGCCCCAATTTACCTCCGCCGACCGGCCAATATTAGAATCCCGGCCAGTAATGGAATACAGGCCACAATTAGAGGATTTACGGTATATATATGAAATGAAAATACTTGAAATGTTAGGGTGGTGCAAGCAGCCTAAAAGCCTCTGAAAAGCCTTAGACCTCAGAGGGTTGAACCTGATACAGGTGATACGTGATTGCACTAATGGCCTGATATACCTGTCTGCTGAATCTGATACAGGAGGGTGAACTTCCCAATCTGCCCGTCAGATGATTTCAGCACAGGTGATTAGCGGATGCACACTGGCATGCATGTATTGCACACACGCACATTCACACATACCTGTGCAAGCACGCACACACACTTGCACCCACACACACACGCACACACACACACACACGCACACACACACACACACACACACACACACACACACACACACACACACACACACACACACACACACACACACACACACACACACACACACACACAC
>NC_085874.1:40037485-40039985 GCF_034702125.1 Engraulis encrasicolus | reverse complement strand
CGTGCACACACACACGCACACACACACACACACACACACACACACACACACACACACACACACACACACACACACACACACACACACACACACACACACACACACACACACACACACACACACACACACACAACCACACACAACCACACACAACCACACGCATACACACAAAACCACACACCATAAGAATATCCCTTACCCATTTTATGCCATGTTTTTTTTTCACTGCAAGCCGTAACAGCCTCTAGGCTTCCAGAAATAGGTTGTGTTGTGTTGCTCCTATCCTCCATGCATGCTAAGCATTTTCCATAAAAACAGCAGCCGTGTGCAACACTCCCTGAATGTCAAATAACCACCTGACTTTATTTAGGCTGGTAGACACCAGAACATTTCTCACACCAAATCATTTAAAATTGGATTTTATTTCGCAAATCTCAGCTGGAAGGTGCGTCGGAGATGGCCGATTTGGTCGCTCAGCAAACTATTTGAAAAAACTCCCACACACAGATCATTTCGCTGTTTTTCTTTAATGAACGATATTTCGGTCCTAGACCTTCATCAGGCACATTCGTTTGCCTGATGAAGGTCTAGGACTGAAACGTCGTTCATTAAAGAAAAACAGGAAATGGTCAGTGTGCGGGCGAGGGACTCACTAGTTTGACGCCCTCTCGTGACTTCACATGGTAATCAAACATTTCAAACAAGCGATTTAAGGTTAGGGTTAGGTTTAGGGTTAAGGTTAGGGTTAGGGTTAAGGTTAGGGTTAGGTTTAGGGTTAGGTTTAGGGTTAAGGTTAGGGTTAGGGTTAAGGTTAGGGTTAGGTTTAGGGTTAGGTTTAGGGTTAAGGTTAGGGTTAGGATTAGGTTTAGGGTCGTATGACGTAAGCGGTAAGTCACGAAAGGGCGTCGTTCTAGTGAGTCCCGTGCGGGCGACAGCCGCCATAGCCGATTAGAATGTCGGAATGCTTGCATTCTGCTTTTAACAGGCATGCTCAAACAAAACGAACACTAGGTGGTGGTGTTCTATGTACTTTCAATGGGTGGTGTAGATTAAATTCAAAGAAATTCAAGGTAATGGCACCACCTAGTGTTCGTATTATGGCATTATTTTGAATTGAAATTCTTTCCATTCAGAATTTCGTACAAGCCTGCTGTGTACATGTCCCACACACACACACACACACACACACACACACACACACACACACACACACACACACACACACACACACACACACACACACACACACACACACACACACACACACACACACACACACACACATCCGCGCTCCACAGAACCCAACTCACCGAGTTCTTCAGGCAGTCGTCGTCCACGTCGAAGTTGGAGGTGTCGGTGGGCGAGCTGACCTCGGGGATGTAGGGCGCCTCGCAGCAGCGGATGTTGTCCCAGTCGATGCCGCTGAAGAAGGGGTGCTGCTGGAAGTCCAGGATGCCGTTCTGGCCCAGACGGTGCTCGCGGCTGCAGATCAGACGCCGCATCAGGTCCTTGGCGTCCTCCGAGACGTCCGTCATCGCCGCCGGGAACTGGAAACGCTCCTGGAAACGCACCGGGGGGACGGAGGGAGGGATGGAGAGAGGGAAGGAGGGATAGAGAAGATATTTACTTTTTTTAAAGACTGCAGGAGCAGTTGGGATCAGTCAGGGTTAGACACATCCCGTCATCTGCATTGGGAACTGGAAACGCTCCTGACGGGGGGATGGAGACAGGGAGGGAGGGAGCGAGCGATGAGATTTTTAAAAAAAGAGTGACAGGGATGAGTCAGGGTTAGGCTTTTGCTGATAATTGCCATGGCTGAATGTTGGGGGCCCCTACAGAGGGGCCTAGATGTGATGGGGGCCCTTGGCAAATGCCTAGTCTGCCTTTTATTAAAACTGGCGCAATACTACAGGAGTTCAACCAATCATTCAGCCTCCCTCCCTCCCTCCCTTTCCAGTCTGGTTAGCATAAGTAATCTCTTCATCTTGTCCCTTTTATTTAAGTCACGCCAAAAGACACACACAGTATCAGCCTGAGGTAGGAGCCAATCCCCATCCACGCTCACAGTATCAGCCTGAGGTAAGAGCCAATCCCCATCCACGCTCACAGTATCAGCCTGAGGTAAGAGCCAATCCCCATCCACGCTCACAGTATCAGCCTGAGGTAAGAGCCAATCCCCATCCACGCTCACAGTATCAGCCTGAGGTAAGAGCCAATCCCCATCCACGCTCACAGTATCAGCCTGAGGTAAGAGCCAATCCCCATCCACCTTCACATAGGCAGACATGCTGGTCCCGCATAACAGGTGCATGAACTTTGAGGAATGTTACATTCTTTAGCTCTTTTTTTTCACTTCCTTGTTCGTCACGGCTGAATAATTAATGGAATCATGAGACATGAAGGATTATGGTAAATCATCGTTTGGAATGAGTCTTTGTTCCATTAAATTATACTAGCAAATTCTCCTTGAAACCTTTGTGGTTAATGATGTTGGAGAAAA
>NC_085874.1:40024985-40027485 GCF_034702125.1 Engraulis encrasicolus | reverse complement strand
TGTGTGTGTGTGTGTGTGTGTGTGTGTGTGTGTGTGTGTGTGTGTGTGTGTGTGTGTGTGTGTGTGTGTGTGTGCAGGCTTGTCAGTGCATAAAAGAAAAAACACAACGATCCCCCGTGTCTGTGTGAGGAATCTTTACACCCATTTAAATAGCCTGATTATCATCGATGTTCAAATCTCTTCGAGACTTGGTCTGACAACGAGCGTAACAATTAACATTTCCAAACGGCATGGTTGACCCGCCTCCCTTGGTTTGCTTATGGTTGTTTGCTTCCCGACAAAGTGAAAGGAGTTCCCGTATTTGCGGGAACTCAGAAAGTACTTGCATTGCTCTTGACCTGACTAGTTGCAACGCTGAAGGTGTTGCGTCGCTAGGAGGGCACGGCCTGGCAACCATTTACAGTTTTTCTCGATTGGTTTGGCTAATTTCTTGAAACCGAGATGACATTTCTATAAATTTTGGGTCATTTGGCTAAACATTCTTACACTTCTGCACAACAGTTCAGATAACTAGCAAAATGTCATATACCTCCCAAAATAGCTCATTCTTGCATCAGCACTAAACCTTCTCCCACATAAATAGTCAGTACCATAAAAATGGCATATATCCTTCTCAATTGGTTTGGCTCATTTGCATTCATTTAGTCATTCTGTCAAAATAAACTGGATGGTTCAGCATAACGCCATGGATCCTCATCACTTGCTCATATCACTCCAAAAACAGTTTACCCGTGTGTCGAAACTAAATTCCTTCCACAGAATGCCGTTTGAAAAAATGTCAAGAAATTAGCCAAATAACAGAGGAAACTGTAGTATACACGGTTGTAAAATTATTTTCTACAAACTAGTTAAAATACCATCTGGCCTGTTGAACACTGTCATGAATTTACTGTTTACAGTAAAGAAATTCTTAAAATAGTATGTCCTTGACTGTTTTGACAATTGTGTAGACTACTTTGCATATGATGACTCACACAATGAAATCATGCTGACATGTTTTGGAGAGGGCAACCATTAGACTGAGAATTGTCTAATTCGTTTAGATAAGACAGGTCAATTTATTTGGAAAATGTGCTAAATGTATGCTCAATGTGTCAACTGTAGGGTACTTGTATATAGCCATCTGCCGAGATGTACTAAATATTTGAGACATGTACAAAGCATTTGAAATTTGATGAAAGCAATGAAAAATGCCATTCTGTTGTGGGAAATTGTAAGTTGGTTTGGAGATTTGTCCGTGTTGTTTTGAGAATGTCATCTCAGTTTTGAGAAATTAGCCAAACCAATCGAGAAAAACTGTAATACCTCTCTGCATGGATGTCACAGTATACAGACAGCTTCTAAAACAGCGGTCAAAAATCTGCTCAATTTGCACCCAAACAAGTTTGAGAACCCCTGGTCTATACCAATAGGAAAGCAGCAGGACAGCTTCCTCAGCCAATAGCAGCACAGTAGCTTTCTCAGCCAATAGAAGGTGGCGATTCCGCTAGCCCAGGTGCCTGATGGGAATTCATCTGTACAGCCAGCTATCTCTGATGCCATTAGCAAACCCTCATACATATGAACACAATCATTCATAGCGTGTGTGTGTGTGTGTGTGTGTGTGTGTGTGTGTGTGTGTGCATGCGTGCAGACTTGTCAGGGCATGAAAGAAATATTGTGCGCCAGACGATTGGTTTTGGAAATGTCTGCATGGATTTAAGGCTTGTTCATCCTGTGGGGTGTTTTTTTTAAGCACCTTAAACAAAAATCTGAACCGCCCAGTAGGGTGTGCATTTCTTCACATCATAGCCTCTCAGCAGCTGGGCCATAGCCTCTCAGTGTGCCTTTGTTCCCTCGGACTTTCATCTTTTATCTACATTTAAGATTATTGATCTGATTGATTGACTGAGTCCCCATCACCCTATTTTGCTACCCCTCCCCCACCAACACACACACACACTCATACACACGCGCTGTCTCTCTCACTCTCTCTCTCACACACACACACACGCGCGCACACGCACACGCACACGCACGCACACAACACACACAGCCCAGTCAGCAGTTGGAAATGACAATTTTGCAAGCTACTTTGTCAGTGCTCAAAGCTATTTCATTGGCTCCTATCCGTATGCTACTGTTGAGTGCAGCTAACTATCAGTGGGCAAAACAGCAAGCAGTGTACGGTAGCTAGCTGCTATCTAGGACAATGACAAGCACCGATTTTTGTTGTAGTGTCATATGCTGAACATGCTAAGGTGTGTGCTAGCTACCTGTATAGAACATGGCAGCAGAGACTATTTAGTAGAGTAGAATACTTTTATTCATTTTATTAACATTAATTTATAAGGTAGAGATGAGTCATAAGGAGTTTCTTCCTTCCGGGTTCCATAGGACTTAAGTCTCTAACCTGGAATCCTGTGTGTGTGTGTGTGTGTGTGTGTGTGTGTGTGTGTGTGTGTGTGTGTGTGTGTGTGTGTGTGTGTGTGTGTGTGTGTGTGTGTGTGTGTGTGTGTGT
>NC_085874.1:40012485-40017485 GCF_034702125.1 Engraulis encrasicolus | reverse complement strand
GGCAGTTTAGTCAAGGAATAATCTTTGGGTATGAATTCTCTGACTAAGGCACTCCAAATCAAAATGTCTTTATCAATATGACAGGTCCTACAAGGACATTCTCATTTTTTGATCCTGGAAGTACTATACCTTGGACTTAAGAGCACCCAAACCCAAGAAGCCAACAAACAATTTGGATAAGAGCACACCATACTCTACAAACTGATTCATCTTTGGGCACTTTGGTCAAGGGATAATCTTTGGGTAGTTTGGACAAGCTGTCCTTACCACACAGACCCATGGGCATTTTAGTCATTGACGAGGCCATGATAGGCTAGCAAAGCAAAGTCACATGCCACGCACCATTGTTTACGTGTGGAATGTGAAAACCAACATGCATGGCAATAACAACAATACCAACGCATACCCCAATGGGTCCGCCAGTCTCATGCTTGCAGCAGTTTGAAATTCCTTCGGGGTTGAAAAAGCCAACTATTGGAAACATTCTTCCTGCCTGATTTGGTGTGGAAAAAAACTGAAGAGGTCTGTGTGTGTGTGTGTGTGTGTGTGTGTGTGTGTGTGTGTGTGTGTGTGTGTGTGTGTGTGTGTGTGTGTGTGTGTGTGTGTGTGTGTGTGTGTGTGTGTGTGTGTGTGTGTGTGTGTGTGTGTGTGTGTGTGTGTGCATCTCTCACCTGTGTACGTAGTGCAGCTGGTGTACGGAGTGGATGGCCAGCACCATCTCGGCCAGGTAGAACTTGGACATGTCCTCCGGCAGCCGGTCCTCAAATTTACTCAGCAGCGTCAGGAGGTCACCGCCCACATAGTAATCCATCACCAGGTACTGTCGACACACACACGCACACACACACACACACATTAGTCAACAGATCACCGCCCACATAGTAATCCATCACCAGGTACTGTGGAGAGAGAGAGAGAGAGAGAGAGAGAGAGAGAGAGAGCGAGAGAGAGACAGACAGACAGACAGACAGAGAGAGAGAGAGAGAGAGAGATGGACGGACGGACGGGCGGACAGACAGACAGACAGACAGACAGACAGAGAGAGAGAGAGAGAGAGAGAGACAGAGAAAGAGAGAGAGAGAGAGAGACAGACAGACAGAGTTGGGTCAGGCAAATATCATCATGTGAAATGGTGCGAACATTGTATGTGTGTGTGTGTGTGTGTGGGTGTTTGACGTTTAAGGGCGTAACGCAAAAAAAAAAAGTTTTTCAAATTCCTGAAAAAAATGATGGATTAAAATTGGAAAAAATAGAAAAAAATAAAGCACTTAGTGGTTTGTGGAATTTCACCTTATTTTGTTTGCCATTTTTGGGAAAATGTGTCTTGCATCAACACATTGCATAGGCATGTCACACCGCAGGAAAATGGAGTCACACCACAGGGAATTCACTGCATTATGGCCATTTTAATCCTTTTGTATACATGACTGACATCTGAGCTCATGCTAACTTGATAATGATATTGTGTTTAATCTTAATATGTGTTTTCATTTATAAAAAAACTTTTTTTCCTCCTATAAGAGCAGTCACACCACAGGACACCATAAAATGAACCTAAGCATTGCGTGACAGAAAGATTGCAATATGAAGACATATTAAGAGGTTAAGAGTCACCTTAAACTTCCACAGCACTCTCCAATAACTGAGGTACTGACTGGTTAGGAGCCAATCTAAAAGACCCTTGTAGTTGGCCTTGCAGCTGCCCATTCACAAACATTGACATACATGTCACCCCACAGGACGCAATTTGTGTTACGAAATTGAACTTGTAGTAAAGATTACTGTCTTGAGTTTTTTCACATTCACATATCTTAATATTAAGTTAATATTTATGCAATCATGCCAAATGCTTCATACATTATTCAAAATGTTGTTGGTTAATTTATATATATATTATATTCCAGGTTTCATTAATGTTACAGTCACACTGCAGGATATTTGACATATAAATCTTTACAGAAATCTTCTTCTCATCTAAGACTAATATGAAACATTGACATATGTTTTTTAAAGGAAAAATAACAGTTTTGTAGGTTTTTAACCAATGTTACGAAAAAACAAGGCGTCACGTCTCCAACCCGTGTGTGTGTGTGTGTGTGTGTGTGTGTGTGTGTGTGTGTGTGTGTGTGTGTGTGTGTGTGTGTGTGTGTGTGTGTGTGTGTGTGTGTGTGTGTGTGTGCGCGCGCGCACGTCCGTGTGTGTGCGCACATGCGTGTGTGTGCGCACGTGCATGTGTGTGCGCGTACACGTGCACGTGCGCGCGCGCGCGCGTGTGTGTGTGTGTGTGTGTGTGTGTGTGTGTGTGTGTGTGTGTGTGTGTGTGTGTGTGTGTGTGTTCCCTCACCAGGTTGTTGTCGTCTTGAAAGGCGTAGTGTAGGGTGGTGATCCACTGGCAGTCTCCATTCACCAGCACGTCTCGCTCCTCACGGAAACACGCCGTCTGCACACCAACACACACGCACATACACACATGTTATATTAGCTACAACACGCCGTCTGCACACCAACACACACGCACATACACGTTATATTAGCTATATTAGCGCCAGTTACGGATAGTCTTTCACATCGTGTTTGCCTGGTTATCATCGACGTTCAAAGTGTTGCGCCACTAGGAGGGCACAGCCTGGCTAGTGCCGTGTCTACTTTCCCACTTCGAGTTTAATTGTGTTGTTCGTATCTATTCGATCTCCAGCACAAAATAAACGGGTAGAACGATATGCAATAGCCTTTTCCCCATTGTCTAGTGTCTATTCCGTGCCCAATATGAATTAATTAATTATAATAATATACAAATATATCCAATGTTTGGACCATATTTTAAGACCCATATTCAAATTTAATTTCTGGGGAATGTTACCAGCCCTAGTTAGGACAGTCCTGGGTAAGTGGCTCAGGCGTCAGAGGATAGAGGATCCGTGGGCGGAGCCAGATTGAAACACTCCTTCCCATTAGGCCCATAAAAAACTGTCGGATCCTATTTGCCATCTGCTTTTATTGTTCAGTGTGTTGTTGTTCCCTGTGCGCTTTATATTTGCAGGTGTTGTATGCTATGGTTATGTCCTCGGTTGTAATTCGCTTTGTATAAAACCGTCTGCCAAATGTAATGTAAATACCCTGAGTGGCACACAGACAAAACATCAGCATAGCACAGCACCTCTTGTCCCATGTCAGATAAACTATTCCTCCATATTACCGCAATGCTTTTCTCTCATCCCACGTAATCTACTCTTGAGCCACTTGCACGGTATTATTCTCTCTCCCAGCACAGCAGAGAACCTCCTGTCCCATCCCGGATAAAATCCACCTCGCTATTATGAAAAAAATGTTTTTCTCTCATGACTCGCTGTTATTTTGTCCTGAGTGACTGTCTGAACTCGGAGGGGAAAAGTCTAAAATATGCAGGAATCCCCCCACACTGAGAAGAGAAGAGAAGAGAGAGGGAAGAACCCCAACTTCAGCCCCTTACAAGCCACAGACCACTGCTCTCAGAGACAACAAGCAACAGTTATGATCTTACAGTCGAATAAATCACAAAGACACTTTATACAGATGTGCTCAAAATAATAGCAGTGCCTTTACAAACGTGAGTAAATGTGTAAATGTTTAAGTAGATTGTACTTTTATGAGTACAAATGCATTGTGGACAAACACATTCACAACACATTCACTTCACTTCTATTTCAAAGCAAGAAAATTGAATTGGGAAAAGTAATTCTATTTTTTATTAACATGCATTTCTGTGCTTTCTGTGAAATATTATACAATTGAATTATTTTTTCCCAATTTTCTTGATTTGAAATGGAATTTGCAGTGAATGTGCAGTGTCCCCAATGCATTTTTGCAGTTTCCCCAGTGGATTTTTCCTCATGATAATACAATTTATTTGAAGAATCTTGACATTTACTCACGTCTGTAAAGGCCCAGCTATTATTCTGAGCACAACTGTAGTACATGTAATCTACAGCACTCCCTAGGCCCACAGTGGTTGTTGTTTGCTGACAATAAAGATGCCTTTGGCTTGATACCGGGTGGTAGGCCATGAAGTGCCCAGTGTATAGCAGACCATTTTGTTTTTGTGACATAACAAGTTGGTGGTGATACAGTAGTCAAATCAAATCAACTTATTTTTAAGGGACTTTCAAAAACAACCCCATTGACACCCAGCTCATTTGACAAGCAACACCAAATACAAAAATACATCATTAAAAAAAGAAAACAAAAATGGAAGTATATAAAGGAAGTAGCCCCAGCTTATCTGAAAGACATATTAAAGCCTATGTTGCTGGAAGAGAACTGCGCTCCTCCAGCACAAGCCGTCTGGCTCTGCCATCCACTCGCTCTAGGTACTCCCAGTCAAGACTGTTCTCTGTTGTTGTACCCAAGTGGTGGAACGGTCTCCCAGAGGCAGCAAGACTAAGCATTTCTTGCAGCCTTCAAGAAACAACTAAAGGCCTTCCTCTTTCGAGAGTATCTACTAGACCAGATGTGGGCAAACTCAGGCCCGGGGGCCACATCCGGCCTGCTCGGCCATTTCATGCGGCCCTCGGAGCCTTTCCCAGAAAAAAATGCAGACTCGCATGGTCACTCATTCTTCAATGCGCTACCTAAAACAAGGGTCTTGGAAACCTAAGATTACTAAAGTCTACATCTAGATACAATTAGCAGGAATGGCAATTAGCAGGAATGGTGTAATTATGCTGCCGTACACCAATTATTATTATTGGCACAGGCAAGTTGCCAACGACATCCGGCCCTTTGGTCAACTTTCTAAACCCAATGTGGCCCTTGAGCCAAAATAATTGCCCACCCCTGTGCTAGACTAATACTTGAGCTGGCCTTGCCCCAGGGCAGACTCTTGACATGATGTTTAGTTTAGTTTGTGTGTTTGTGTGTGTGTGTGTGTGTGTGTGTGTGTGTGTGTGTGTGTGTGTGTGTGTGTGTGTGTGTGTGTGTGTGTGTGTGTGTGTGTGTGTGTGTGTGTGTACTCGTTATTTACT
>NC_085874.1:40002485-40007485 GCF_034702125.1 Engraulis encrasicolus | reverse complement strand
GGGAAAATCCTGGTTCCTAGTACTATCCTTGGAGGACCTTTACGGCCCTTGGAGGAATTTGAAGTGGCTCCTTGAATGAAAAAGGTTCAACACCCCTGGGTTAGGGAGATGAGCTTTAGATCAGAGGGTTACAGGTTCAAATCCCATTCTTCCACTCCCTACCACACTCCATGGCCAAGGTGCCCTTAAGCAGGGCACCAAACCCCATACAGCACCAGGGACTATAACCAATACCCTAGCCTGTCAATCTCGATTCACAGGCTACGATTCGATTCAGGGACGATTCATAAAAAATATTTAGCGATGTCGATTCGGTGTGATTCAATGTTGTATAACGATAACCGATCCAAAATCGGTTATCTTTACACCCCTAATTAGCAGCCATTGGAAATGTAAAAAAAACAACCATCGTTAATGAGCTCATTATTTCTGCGGCCTCTAGGATAGCTCTGGATCTGGGCGAATTCCACTTTACTATAGAGCTGTGGTCAGAGTAAGCCAAGTTTAGAACGGCTTTCACTAAAATAGGCAAAAATAAACCACAAAATGCACATAATAAACCACAAAATAAACGGAATGACACGGAATGACCCATACAGAAGGCCATGGGTCTGAGTGGGCTGGGAATACAAAAGCACTGAGATTGAGAATAGCCCTCTTCTCTCTGCACGAATTCCCATTTCAAACTAAATATTCTCAGTGTTCTGTTTAAAACAAGTTCCCAACATTCCATTGAAGCAACGTTCTGCAACCGGAATATTCCCGATACACGGCCCCAATCGGGATGAAATGAGAGTTTACGTGACTGGTGCGCACACTGAGTGGATAGAGACACCATTTTGCCATCACTGTGTTTCTCTATTGCATGCACGCACACAAGCACTCACACAAGCACTCACACAAGCACGAACGCATGTACGCACGCACGCACGCACACAAGCACTCACACAAGCACGCACGCACGCACGCACCAGGGCTTGACACTAACTTTTTTACTTGCCTGCCATGTAGCTAGTGGTTTTCCTGAGTCACTAGACATCCAGCTATTCTACTAGCCACAAATTTTTTTTCTTTATCATGAACCTATTCATCTAACCTCAGAAGATGAGGTGTTAAAGCAGTCAGATGAGTGCATAGCTTTCTAAATGGAAATAGATCAAACAAATAGAGACTGAGTAACTGAGCTTTTTCTTGAACTTAAATAGAAACAATTGATATACAAGGCGTCAAATGCAGAATATATGCTACCATATGTCATACCATTGAATAAGCTACCTGCCAAGTTGGCTAGTGGCACTGTAATTGTTACCAGCCACAGCCAAGTTTTACCAGCATTTGGCCGGTTGGCAGGTGCCAGTGCCAAGCCCTGGCACGCACGCACGCACGCACGCACGCACGCACGCACGCATACACTTCTCCTCTTGAAGTGCTAAGCTAGTCACCCTGGTCCTTCCCGCCCACTGCTGTCTCAGGACAAGAGAGCCACCTAACATGGAAACGTGGAGTACAAGACAAGACACCTGGGTGGGATGTTATTCACCATCTTTATCTCTCCATCACACACAGCATTCACTTAGGGGCAGAGAACGAGAGAGAGAGAGAGAGAGAAAGAGAGAGAGAAAGAGAGAGAGAGAGAGAGAGAGAGAGAGAGATAGGGATGGATGGATGGATGGACACATTTCAAATGGGAAAGAAAACACAGAGACTTGGAAGCACACGCACACGCACACGCACACGCACACACACACAAATACGGTACACGTACACGCACGTTGCATGCGAGTTATTGCAAGGGCATGGCACACATACCTCTCCAAAAGCTCCTCGGCCAATGACCTTCAGGATCTCAAAGTCCTCTCTGCGCAGACGCATCTGCTTGACCTTGGAGGTGAAGGGTTTAGCTGTAGAGAGAGAGAGAGAGAGAGAGAGAGAGAGAGAGAGGAGAGAGAGAGAGATTAGATGATGGTGCTTTTATCAAGTCAAGTCACCTTTTATTGTCAACTGAAATGACTTTTCTCTCTTTTAATCAAAGTGCAAGACCGGACAAGTAACAGTGATGAACCAATAACAGCAAAATTATGAAGTAATATGAAGTAATTACACTGATGAAGTAATAACATAGTAAAGGGGCGTACACACACGTCGCTGCTAGTTACTCACTCAGGGGATGAAGTCAATAGAATGTCTACGTGTTCCAGCGAGTCTCGCTGGCGAGTAGGCGAGGAGAGTACAAGCGATGCGATGTGGGCGGGTTCCGAGATAAACTTATTTTATCTTCGAGCGACGCGAGTTAAGCGAGTAACCAATTGGAATGCAGAATACAGATTATTGACAGGTGACGTTGCCCCTGTGGTGTTCTGACCACCCAACTTCTGCACGCCATCACACTTCGGTTAAAACTTAAAAGTGTTGAGGAAAATACATACAGTGTACACCATCAAAGGCTCATATGCATGGTTGTGCACAGCACACGATCAACGTTAAACAGCATAGGCCTACATTTTGTTTCATACGGACGTTATTGGCGCGGACAGCGGGAACCATGACAACCAGTAAACAAAATCACCCAGAGTGAGTGGCAAGTAGGCGAGTGAGCAAGTAGCGAGTAAATAGCAGCGACGTGTGTGTACGGCCCTTAACATTTAAAACTGATGGGTAACAGTGAAGGACCAGTGAACCTGTGCTCACTTGTGCAACCACTATTGATGTAAAAATGGCGACCAGGGGGTGAGGTGACTCAGTAGGACAGCACAGTGTTTTTCAACCTTTTTTTAAGCGAGGCAGCCTTTCAATTCATGAAAAATTTCAAGACACCCCAAACCAACAAGGTGTAACATGGCATTGCATCCGATACCCCACAAGCTTAGAAAAGTAACACATTTGGAGACGTTCAAAGTTGCAGCTTTATGTCAGACGGGCTATGTGTACTGTGTAGGCCATACTGGGGTGAACTCAATTTACTGTACAAATATGTATTATATTACATAATTTAGTTACTTATTTTCCGTAGGTCAGTTTCACATACTGTCAGCCACGTTTCCGCGGCACCCCTGAGAGGGGTGTGCGGCACCCCAGGGTGCCACGGCACCACTGTTGAGAAACACTGGGATAGTACACCGTACCATTACACCGGGGACCCGGGTTCCATTCTGACCTGAGGCCATTTCCCCATCCTTCCCCATCTCTCACTCCACTCATTTCCTGTCTCTCTCACTGTGCAGTCTTCATTTACTACGTTTTTTTGGGGACTTTTAGCCTTCTTTAGAGACAGGACAGTTTGAGAGAGAGAGTGAGAGAGAGAGAGAGAGAGAGAGAGAGAGAGAGAGAGAGAGAGAGAGAGAGAGAGAGAGAGAGAGTGAGAGAGAGAGAGAGAGAGAGAGAGAAAGAGAGATGGAGAGTGGTCGGCAAAGGACTCAGGCTGGAATTGAACCCAGCCGCGTAGCAGACGAGTGCCCTACTGTTAAGCCACGGTAGGGCCATTGACAAAGTTTTAAAGCCCCCCCAAAAATCTTTCTGTAAAAAACTGACAACCAGGGTGTCACTAACTATTTGGTGACCGTCTACACAGATGAACATCTTCCAGACATAGAACTGAAAGCCATGATTGACTATAAGCAAGGACAACACACAGGGCCTATCCCATCCCAACTGAATACCAGATGTCAGAGTACAGGGTGTGTGTGTGTGTGTGTGTGTGTGTGTGTGTGTGTGTGTGTGTGTGTGTGTGTGTGTGTGTGTGTGTGTGTGTGTGTGTGTGTGTGTGTGAGAGAGAGAAGAAGACTGCAGTGTGTGTGTGTGTGTGTGTGTGTGTGTGTGTGTGTGTGTGTGTGTGTGTGTGTGTGTGTGTGTGTGTGTGTGTGTGTGTGTGTGTGTGTGTGTGTATTCATGTGGACAAACATGTCCATCAGCATGCTCACTGCCACGCCCTGCAGGTGCCATCAGAGTGCAGTAAGACTTAAGGCTGGTACAGGGCACCCTAATACACACACACACACACACACACACACACACACACACACACACACACACACACACACACACACACACACACACACACACACACACACACACACACACACACACACACACACTGCAGTCTTCTTTTTCACACACACACACACACTGCAGTCTTCTTAAAACAAACACACACACACACACACACACAAACACACACACACACACACGCATACACAAACACGTGCACACACACGTACACACCCTGCAGTCTTATTCACACGGATGCACGCACGCCCGCACGCACACCCTGCAGTCTTCTTCACACACACACACACACACACACACACACACACACACACACACACACACACTCACACAGCCATGTGAGGAGCAGGAGGCATGAGGCGTGGGCATGCCGTAGAGCTGGTATAGGGCAGGGCAGGGCAGGTGGCACCCTGATGCCCACGGGCACACATCTGCTACACACACCCCTGCCCTTTCATCACACACACACACACACACACACACACACACACACACACACACACACACACACACACACACACACACACACGGCTGCTGCTGGGGGGGTGAAAGGTGTTACAAATTCTAAGGGCCCAAGTACTGACAGCATTGACAGGGGCCCTAAAGGGGGCCCAAAATTTGAAATGTTCATGGGGCCCAACATTTCTGGCGGTGCCCCTGCACGCGCACACACACAGACACACAGACACACAGACACACAGACACACAGACACACAGACACACACACACACACACACACACACACACACACACACACACACACACACACACACACACACACACACACACACACACACACGTGTCTATGTTAAAGACAAAAGGGTAGGGAAACACAGACACTAGGAGAGGGTCTAAAATGCAGTAGAGTACAGTAGGCGTGCATGACAACTCACCAACCAACCGTCTCAACTGTGTGGCTAACGCTTTTTGATGTTTAACAAATATCACCTGCCATGCCCCACCTGCTCTCAGATCTTTACACTACTCTACCTCTCCTC
>NC_085874.1:39967485-39997485 GCF_034702125.1 Engraulis encrasicolus | reverse complement strand
AGAGATAATGTGCAAAGAAAAATGGGCAAAAATATTTTCTACTATATGCACAAACATTGTCATCAACTAAAAGAAGCATCTGACCTCAGTGCTAGACAACTAGGACTTTGCCACAAAGCACTTTATCTTCTTTTGCTAGAGGGGTCAAATACTTATTTGCCTAAATTAAATACAAATAAATTAAAATATATTATTTTAAGTTATTCTCTGGAATTTCTTTTTGATATTCTGTCTCTCCATGTTTGAATACATATTATCATAAATTTATAGACTGATCATGTCTTTATTAGTGGGCAAACCGGCAAAATCAGCAAGGGATCAAATACATATTGGACTCACTGTAGCAACGGTTGCCATGACAAGCGTGGCGTCGACCAATCAGAAGCATGCTCCAGTCAGGTAGGGCCCTTCTGACTGAAAAAAAAGCATGTAAGACAACTCTTCCCACTGCACAGTGGCCTCACCTAAAGGGAGGAGGAATTAAATGGTATGTTTCATGTCCTCTCGATCTCCCGATGGGAGAGGTGCATTCAATTTTGGGCTGCTCGATTATGAGAAAAATCAGTATTGCAATTATTTCTGTCAATATTTGTTTAGACTATATTTCTTTTAAAGACATGTAATTGTGTTAAACAATTCACAATCTTCCTTTTCTTCGGCAGTGTGAGTGGAGGGCCATAGAGAAACACACGGTGGTGTTCTGCACGAGTGTCGGGTGGCAAGTCTGCTCTGTGCTCGCAAGGGCTCAAGTGGAGGGGAATGTGTTGCGCTTAGCGTAACCTACCTTTTGGCAGAATAGGCAAATGACAAAAATAATTTGATATTATGAAATGTAATATTGTTTGACAGCAATATTCACATCACGATATGAATCCTATGTATTGCACAGCCATAGTTCATGACTGTTGGACGCAGCTCTGCAGTTTCATAATGTGTAATCTGCTGCTACTGGGCACGTGCAGAAATGCCTGAGAGGTGGCTGGGAAAACGCCATGGCCTCACCCTGAAGCGCGACAGGTTTGTGTGTGTGTGTGTGTGTGCGTGTGTGTGTGTGTGTGTGTGTGTGTGTGTGTGTGTGTGTGTGTGTGTGTGTGTGTGTGTGGGTGTGTACATGAGTGAAAAAAGACATGACTCATGAGAATAGGGATTCACACACCTTAGCAAAATGTTACAGAGAGAGAGAGAGAGAGAGAGAGAGAGAGAGAGAGAGAGAGAGAGAGAGAGAGAGAGACAGACAGACAGAGACAGAGACAGAGAGATAGAGAGCATGAGAGAGAGAGAGAGAGAGAGAGAGAGAGAGAGAGAGAGAGAGAGAGAGAGAGAGTCTTTTAGCGTCTCCATATGATACAGGAGATTTAGTGCTAAAGTACATGTCTGTGTAAAAAGAGCTGGGAGAGAATATGCAAGTGTGTGTGTGTGAGTGTAAGTGTGTGTAAGTGTGTGTAAGTGTGTGTGTGTGTGTGTGTGTGTGTCTGTGTCTGTGTCTGTGTGTGTGTGACTCCCACAGTCGCAGCTCCATTGGTGCACTGCAGAGGACATCTGGAAGCCATAAGGGGGGGGGGGGGGGGGGGATTATTTACAGCCGTGCTGAGCTAACCGCACAAAAATGCCTCTCGCCCGCCCGGCCGCCTCCCGCCTCCTGGATGCAGAGGATTCCCAGATTCCCAGATCCCCTCTCGGTCAGCCGGCACTCCGACCGAGACCTGAGGATGCCCTTTTCCCGCGGAATACTATGGGATTCATTGACCTGTCCATGCCATGCCCCTAGGTTGACCATCTCCATGACAGGAAAAAGGAGGACATATTTCAGGACGGGGTGTTTAAGGGTCCTCCCCCAAGAAAATGTGCGTTTCTTAGATGCAATTTCATGCATTTTAATGCATTTTTGTCCGGCTTAAAGTATGCCACTATTTTGGGGCTTAGTACAGTTAAAATCGTTGGCCGGGGTTTATAAAGGTGGTAAAGTGTCTTGCTTGCTTGCATGCTACACGGATCCATTGACTTTCACTAGCTTAGCGACATGCTCCCTCTTTGAACTTGTCTTAAAGCAAGACAACGGCTTACATGAAAAATAAGACACTTTACCACCTTTATAAACCCTGGCCAATGATTTTAACTGTAATAAGCCCCAAAATAGTGGCATACCCCTTTAATGCTGTGCCTTACGCCGGACAAGGCACTGAAAAGATGGACGGTTCGTCCTTAAGACGGGCGTCTGGCCACCCTACGTGCCCCCCACCTAACCAAACCTGCTGGAATACCATTCCGGCATACCACGGAATACCATACCATTGATGTCTGTACTTGCCGACACCGAATGCCGATTATACTTTTAAGACAGGCTGTTTATCAAATCACATGCAAGGATTATTGATAAAGAGCATCATTCAAAAAACGTGTCGGTCGTGGAGGATACCCAGATGGTATTGTGAAGACGACGGCAAAACATACCAGCTGGCCAGAGTCAGGTTAAGGGTATATAGTATATCATCATTGTTAACCACATTGATTTCAAATACTACTTTCTCAAAGGTAATGCTAGTAGTACATTATACCATCACTGCTAACAGCTAAAACACACTCATTATTCCTACGCCGAGAGACAGACAGATGGACACTTAAGTCATCGTCCCAATGGGAAGGTAAGGAAGTCAAGAAATCATGTCATGCTCCCGACCCAAACTAAGAAAAGAAGGAGCCTTCAGAAGAGCTCAGACTGCCAAATGCATTCTGGGTGAATGACATTTAAAGGGACACTGTGTGAGATGTTTAGTTGTTTATTTCCAGAATTCATGCTACCCATTCACTAATGTTACCTTTTTCATGAATATTTACCACCACCATGAAATTCTAAGTATTTATTATGACTGGAAAAATTGCACTTTTCATACATGAAAAGGGGGATCTTCTCCATGGTCTGCCATCTTGAATTTCCAGAAATAGCCATTTTTAGCTGCAAAAATGACTGTACTTGGGCCATACTAGAAAATATTAGTTTATTACTTAGTAAACTATCATGACAAGGTCAAATTTGGCAATAGGCGACACAGTTTCAATGAGCTGCATAGTTGCAGTACCTTTTTTGACCATTTCCTGCACAGTGTCCCTTTAATAGTCGCACATGTCACAGGATGGTGAAACCACAGCTAATAGAGTAGAGTAACTTTATTGATCCCCAGGGGAAATTGCAATAGTTAGTATGCAACTTTTGTATGGAGTAAATTATGTTTTTTGTTTTAAGTGGATTGTCGAATAATTCATGGCAATACATTAATTACCAATTATTAATGAATTTATGGACCTTCGCTGACATCAATGACACCACCTGACTTCTTACCCCCCCAAAAAAACTTCATTGTCCCGCCTTCATCCGTCAATGTCAATGTTGTAGTTTATATCACCAGTGAAGCAAGCATGCGTAACGGAGGCCAACTAGCAGAGTGTGGTGAGGAATGTTAGTAAACCTCCTTACCGGAGCCTCATACAGTATCGGTAGCACTGAGCTAATGGGACTGGTCTTTTAGCTCAGCTGTATCGTGCTGTGCTGTGCCTCCCATGCCCAAACTGGAGCGTTGACTAGTAGGAGGTGGCGAGTTTGAGTCCCAGGTGGCAGACTGTACAGGAGGGATGGGGAACCTATGTCTCGAGGGCCGTTTGCGGCCAACCAGCCAAATGCTGGTAAAACTTGACTGGGGCTAGTAACAGTTTCAGTCTCACTAGCCACTTTGACAGGTAATTTATTCTTTTGGGGTGACAAATCAGTAATTGCATCAATTGTTTGTATTTAAATGCAAGAATATTCTAAAGAAAAAAAAAACTGACTACACACTCTGGCTAGCAGAAAGGCTGAATGGCTAGTATCTCGGGAAAACCACTAGCCGTAGTGGCCGGTGAGCAAAAAAAGTTAACGTCAAGCCCTGAACAGCTTCACATGAAATATGACATATTTTGTAAAGGAAACTTAGAAAATACATTTGCAATACAATTAAGTTATTCAGGGGACCTAGAGAAGGTGGGTCTGTTTCAAAAGGTGTCTGCCTTCAATATAGGCCTAAAGTGCAGGGGGAAAAATCGCCCTCGGGGGACTTTTACGGCCCTCGGATGAATTTGAAGTGGCCCCTCGAATGAAAAAGGTTCCCCACCCCTGCTGTACAGGAACACCTCAATTACACATGTCAACCCCAGCAGGGCCCCCAGTTACACATGTCTATGCATGTCTCTGAGCACTCCTGAAGCACTTGAACTCCTCCCATCCACACGTCTAGTTGAGGGAGGGGCGCTGCCCGTATCCACACGTCTAGATGAGGGAGGGGTGCTGAAATGTTTAGCAAAGCCATGAGACAGATGGATATGTGTCAAGCAAAGCAGGTATCCCACAGGCTAGGCCAACAAGGGTGCTGAGCCAAACGCCATAAACATGTGTGTGTGTGTGTGTGTGTGTGTGTGTGTGTGTGTGTGTGTGTGTGTGTGTGTGTGTGTGTGTGTGTGTGTGTGTGTGTGTGTGTGCGCGTGTGCGTGCGTGCGCGTGTGTGTGTGGGTGTGTGAGTGTGTGAGTGTCTCGTCATGGCTAAAACATGTGTGATAATGGTGAATGCTGAGAGGAGGTTTTAAATCATTCATAAGGATTGACACATAAAATGTGTGGAAGCGATTGCTTACATCCCAAATGAAGTGGTAGCCAGGCGTTCAATTGTCTTTGACTGGACCCCCCCCCACACACACACACACACACAGCCAGCAATATGGGGCCCGGCCCCCAGTCTCACACCATGTGACCTTAAAATGACTCCCACATCCCCCAAAACACACAGACACAGACACACACACACAACAACAAACACAAACACACAAAACAAACACATCATACACACACGCACACACACACACACACACACACATGTACACACATACAAACACAACAACACAAGCACACATACAGGGGCGCAACTAGAGTATATGCGAAGTATGCATTGCAGGGGGGCGCCAGAGAGAGGGGGCGCCAAAGAGAGGGCGTTAATAGTTATTGCATACCCATCCCCCCACCCCCCCCCCCCTAGTTGCGCCACTGCACACACACACACAAGTGCACACGCACACGCACACGCACACACACACACACACACACACACACACACACACACACACACACACACACACACACACACCTAGAGAAAATTAAAGGTTACTGAGGCCATGGTGGGTCGTCATGGCTAAAAAAAAACAAATTTCTGTCGGCTCTAGTAGTGTAAACACCACCAACAGGATATTAGCAAATGAAGAAAGACAGAAAAGCCAGGCTGAAAAGAGAGAGAGATGAGGTAGAGGAGAGGTGAGAGGAAGACAGAAATGTCAGGCTGAAAAGGAATAGAGATGAGGAGAGGAGAGGCGAGAGGAAGACAGAAAAGCCAGGCTAAAAAGGAAGAGAGATGAGGAAGGAGAGGCGAGAGGAAGACAGAAAAGCCAGGCTAAAAAGGAAGAGAGATGAGGAAGGAGAGGTGAGAGGAAGACCGAGAGGGCTGTACTGTACAGGACTAGCCAGGCCGTGCCCTCCTAGTGACGCAACAGCTTCAGCGTTGCTACTAGTCAGGTCCAGAGCAATTAAATGCAAGTACTTTCTGAGCTCCCGAAAAATCGGGAACTCCTCCCACTTTGTCAGGAGGCATACAACCATTAGCAAACCAAGGGAGGGGGGTCAACCAATTCCGTTTGGGAAATGTTAATTGTTATGGTCTTGGTCGGACCAAGTCTCGAAGAGATTTGAGCGTCGATGATAATCAGGCTAGGACAGAACAGAGCGTGCGACAAGATCAGGGCCGTGTGCAGTTCCTGCCGAGAGAGACTACTGTGCAAAAACTAACTCATTCAACAAGCATGCAAACACTGGGGACGGGCCAAGTTTCAACTGAGCGAGATTGGATAAGTAAGAAGAGAGAGAGAGAGAGAGAGAGAGAGAGAGAGAGAGAGAGAGAGAGAGAGAGAGAGAGAGAGAGAGAGAGAGAGAGAGAGAGAGAGACACACACACACACACACACACACACACACACACACACACACACACACACACACACACACACACACACTGTATGTGTGTCTCTTTAAAAGCAGGGCAGCTATGTTAAAAATGCACCTAGCAAGCAAACGGACAAACAGAAGAGTGAGGAGGGTGAGACAGCAGGGGTCCTTCAGGAGCAAAGCTCCACTCCACACAGACAGACACTGATGGTGGCTAGCTATCTTGCAAGGGAGCGTTGGAAAACATTGATGTTTGTCCTTTACACACCGGCGGCAATCGGTACAAATTAGCCCTGTTTATACTGCGGGCCATTGGCCCAGGAACTTAGGCCCAGGAACTGAAGCCCGGGAACTTAAGCCCAGGGCTAGAGTTCCTTGTGTGTTTATACTGCAGACCAACTGAAAACTCTAAATGGAATGGCAGCTGTGGAAACCCATTCAAAAATGACCTGTAAGCACCAGGGCTAACTGGTGGCCCTGGCAGTTGAGGAGGGTCTGTTACCTGGACAACAGTTCTTGGTTTGGCCCAGTTCTGGCCTAGCCCAGGCAGTATAAACTGGTACAGGGGCTGGGCTTAAGTTCCTGGGCTTAAGTTCCTGGGCCAATGGCCCGCAGTATAAACTGGGCTCATGACTTTCAATTCTGGATCCCCATTTCTCGACAGCGTGATTGCTAAATAAGTTAGCAACTTTCTTGGTTGCGATGCAATTTCCCATAGGCAACGAACTTACTAAGTTGCTAACTAGTTGGCAACGACACTGTCGAGAAACAGGGTCCAGTAGGGGTAAAACAGATTGCAAAACAAACAAACAAACAAACAAACAGACAGACAAGGAAGCCATTGGATTCCAAAACTCCGGCTGTGTTGGCGTATAAGGAGTTCAGAGTCTACCCGACAACATTTTTGTGGTGGCGACGAAAAAACAAATGCCTGGGGACGGGGACGGGGGGTCACAAATTAAGGGAGATGTCAAACTATTTTGGGAGAGTGAAAAGGGAATGGGAGAAACTCAGGGGAAAAATTGGGAAACAACGGTTCTCCTGAACCATTTTGATTTTTGTTTGCCCCACCTTGGAAGCTAACTGCGTCTTATAAGACATTCAAAGTGTCCTATTCGAACTAGACAGCTATAGGCTGCTACTCCAAATCTTGGGTAACACTTTACTTGACGCCGGTGTCATATGCATGTCATTACAGTGTCATAATTGTGTCATAAACATCATGTCCATGTCAAACATTTTAATGACTGTTGGCCTTGAGAGACATTTGGTTATGGCAAAGACATAATGTTTATGACACGTGCATACCTGTACCATGAAACTGTTATGACACTGTAATGATATGCATATGACACCGGCGTCAAGTAAAGTGTAACCAAATCTTGTTATTACATTACATTTCACCTTAGCTGACGCTGTCATTCAAAGAGACTTATTTTTGTTATTGTCATTGACTTATTATTGACGGGGCATTGGTTACAGTCCCTGGAGCAGTGCAGGGGTTGGGTGCCTTGCTCAAGAGCACTTCAGCCATGGAGGAAGGAAGAAGGGATTGGTAAGGGTGGGGATTGAACCTGCAACCTTGTGATCTACAGTCCAACTCCTTAACCATTACGCCACGGCTGACCATGCTATAGCACATGAACGGCTTTTTACTCTATTAAGAGTTGAAGAACCAGTCAAGCAGTGGTGGAAACATAATTTTAAGGTTTTTAAATTACTTAGCATCGCTAAGTAATTACTTTTAAATTACTTAGAATTGCATTCATACACACATACCATCATCTTCTTCCGCCCCATGAAAACACCCAGGAAGAGAATATAAAAAAGTTATTAAAAGTTACTTAAAAGCTATTGAATGCAGTGCAATAACATCTTGGCAACCATGACACAAAGACTCTTGTTGAGAACTCAAAACGTTGAGGAAAAAAAAAACACGGCTCACATAATTAACTTGTGTTTCTAAAGCCTCTAAAAGTTTGCCGTTTTGAAATAGGCTAACCCTTAACTTTGCCATAGACTCTCCAAATACAACAGGCGCTGCTGGACTGGATTTGTGTCCGACTAGCGACTGCCAAGCCAGCTGCACATGCAGCCTTGATCCATTCTTTGGCAAACTTTCACGCACGCACGCACGCACGCACGCACGTACACAGAACAAAATCCCAGACTGAATCGTTAGTCATGAAATCCTCCTCTTCCTCTCCTCACAACAAATCACTCTTTTCCTTCACAGGAAGGGAGTGCGCTACCAAGCGTCGCCACGTGAACAAACAAAGTGAACAGACAAATTCCCACCACTGTAGTGCAAGCAGAGGCAATTCTACAGTACGCCCATCAGTAAAAATACACTGGTGTCTGGAAAACCGCAAAAAAGACTTTCATATTGGCCCTGCCGTGGCCAACGGGTAGGGCACCCGTCTACCATGCGGCTGACCCGGGTTCGATTCCCAGCCCAAGTCCTATGCCGGCCCTTTCCCGTCTCTCTCTCCCCACTCGCTTCCTGTCACCACCTTTACAGTCCAATCATAAATAAAGTCAAAAAGAAAGAAAAAAAAAGACTTTCAGATTGTATAGTGCTGCGCCGCATGTTACCCTTTCTTACTTTTTTTTTAGGGGGGGGGGTGGTGTTAGTATGACAACGGTCATCAGGAGGCCTATGGGTCCCTACTACAGTAGTTCCCTACCATGCTGCTTCCATTTTGTCCTAAGCCCTTTTTGGGAAAGGGTGTCCTCTTCCCATTAAATCCTAAATATCTCAGCCTCCGAAGCACATACAAACATGAAATGAGTTACATTTAAAAGCCAAGACCCTCCCCTTGCATTGTAATGTGTTCATTCAGCTCTAACATACCCACATAGTATCTCCAGGACACAATGGGTTAAGACAGGGTTTCCCAAACTGGGGTGCGTGCACCCCTGGGGGTGCGCGGCCTGCCATTAGGGGGTGCGCGAGCTGAATAGAGCAATGGTGGATATGTGTGTTTTATATCTAGCATTTAATGAATATTAATTTGTTTTTAATTTTATGGTGAATTGTATACTGGAAGGGTCCATCTGAAGTGCAGTTTAACTCCTTGACTATTGGAAAAGAGGATTCTCCAAAACGACTGTGCATAATGTGCAGTGAATGCTCAGTGAAACATACTTGTTGCGTGGCCATCAGCACACCATAAATTCGCTTGGGGGGTGCGCAAACCACATTGTACAAGGGGGTGCGCAGGGAAAAAAGTTTGGGAACCACTGGGTTAAGTGATGACCTGCGACCGCATTATGACATGGAGTTCTACATCACTACGACTGGTGTCAGCATCGAGATCACCGTGTTAAGGTCAACACCAATGTTCATCATTTACTCAAGCGCACAGTTTTCACCCCGCGGCACAGGCAGGCAGGTAGGCAGGTAGACAGGTAGACAGGCAGGCAGGCAGGCAGGCAGGCAGGCAGGCAGGTAGACAGACAGGCCATAGGCAGAGAGGCAGAGAGGCAGACAGACAGGCAGAAACACAGGACAGGATGACCATCAGACAGGCAGACAGGCAGACAGACAGAGAGAGAGAGACAGACAAACAGACAGACAGACCCAAAGACTGACAGACAGAATGGCTAGGTTGACTATTCTCCACTGTGCACTGTTTTAGCGTTCCACAGCATACCACAGACAGGTACAGACAAGAAAGGCCACAGAAAGACAGGCACACAGACAGACAGAGAGACAAACAGACAACACAGACAGACAGGGAGGGACTAGACACTTTTCTAGCAGAACGTAGCACTCATCTCACACCACAGACAGACACACAAAAACCAGACAGACAAACACACAGACAGACAGACAAACACACAGACAGACAGACAGACAGACAAACAAACACACAGACAGACAGGCAGGCAGCCAGTCAGACAGGCCATCAGAGACAGACAGGCCAACAAAGACCAATGGCCGGCTGCAGGCCTGTGAGTGATGGTGGCAGCTGGGCCTACCTGCTGTTTTTACAGTCGGGAGCCGGGGGGTTGCGGATGCGGAGGAGAGGCCCGGGGCCTGGTTGCTTTTGCAATTAGCGTAGAGAGCAGCAGACAGGAGTGTCACTGCTGGGTCGATTCTAGAAGCCCTGGGGCCATCATCTACAACAAGTCATGCTGAGGGCAAGGGTGCCACAGTGCTGTGGTGGCTGCCTTGCTTTTTATTTAATGTGCCGCTGTGCTAAGGTGACTGCATAGAGCTTGAAAGTCCCGCCCCTTAGTTCCGCATTTCACGGGACCTAAGCTGACCATCTAACAACATGGTAGCGAGTAAATATCTTCTGATCTCAGTCATTATATGCGCTGGTCAACAAATATGCTGTTGAAGAGGCTAGATAAAGATTATTCATGCAGAAGTATCAATGTTTTGTTCTGAGGCCGTCTGCATGAAAAATGTGAAGAAACACAGCTTTCTAAAATGTTTAAACAAAAATATCAGAAACAACATATATGGAGCTCGTGGCACAACTCGAAGGGGATCGAAATATCATTTTAATACCGCCATTGGATTACATGCTACGATTTTCGGCTAAAAACGCTGCTGGGGTTCCATGAAATCGGGGGAAGTGACGTCACTTTCAAGCTCTATAGCATCACTGGTTGAGAGGTGATGTGAACGTAGAACAATGGCTGATCATCCTTTTATATCAAAAAAACAGGGCAATTAAACACGGTGACAGTAAATGAGTGGGGAGCGAGAGATGAGGAAGGATCGGGAAACGACCACAAGGTGGAATCGAACCCGGGTCCCGGCGCAATGGTACAGCACACGGGCCGGAGCCCACCAAGCCACGTCACTCCAATAGCTGCTCATCTATGAGAAAGCTATGACCAAAAAGTAGGGCTGTAACGATATTTTATCAAATCGAGAACTCGTGATAGACAGAGTAGCGATACTGTATCGTGATGCAAGAAGGCAGTATCGTGACACGCCCTTCCAAAGTCCTGTTACCCTTCAGTCCAAAAAAAACAACCACATAATATGATGTGAAGGTGCTTCCAACCTTCAAATCAACATCAGTATTATTTAAAAACTTTTTTTACATTATTAGTGACCTCTTGTAACCTGTTCCATCAATAAACGATCATCAAAGAGATACATTTTTTAAATTGTGGATTGTATCGAACCGTAGGTCAAATATTGTGACACAAACCGAATAATGAGTTGAGTGCATCATTACAACGCTACCCAAAAATTAACTAAGTTGCTCATAAATGGGTTTGTGAATGTGTTTAGAATGTACTAAGTGACGCTTCTGAATGCCGCCACACACACATGCACGTATACACACACGCATACACTCACGCATATACACACGCATACACACACACACACACACACACACACACACACACACACACACACACACACACACACGGTTAGACATAGAGTATGCGCACACACACATGTAGACTCCTAAAACAACAACACACACATCCACGCACACACAGCCTGCAACTCGATGACCATCCACCATGGCTGTTTACGTTTGGAGGACGACCTCTTTGAGCAATACCAGAAAGCACTGAAAAGTGACACACAAATATGTGCCCTTTTCATCTCTCTCTCTCTCTCTCTCTGACATTCTCTCATTCTCCTTCGCTCCCTCTTCTTCCTCCCTCCCTCCCTTCATCTCTCTCTTTCTCTCTTCACATTTCTGTCTTTATCTGTCAGTGTGTCTCCATCACCCCCATCTCTCTCCGCACCAAAAGTCAGTGCTGGTCACCTTTCAACTGTATTTAGGGTTGAGGTCTGCAGTTGAGGTCACCCTCTCTCAGCCAAACTATCACATGAAAAGACGTCTCTTTTGATGAGAAAAGTTGGGCATGTTGGGCCTCAATCTGATTGGACACAACAATTCCGCTCTTGTCTCATTGGACAGAACAGTTCCTGTCTGTCTTCAGGGCCAAGTAAACAGCGTGCCACTCAGGCCAATAATTCGATTCCTCCAGCATGACATTCGAGTACTGTTTTAGCACAAACCAGATTGTGTGTGTGCCTGTGTGTGCCTGCATGTGCGTGTGTGTTTATTTTTTCACATTCAGTCTTTTTTTTTCACCTCGTGTGGCCGCTCTGAGTGAGAGGTGGAGTATTGCAGGCACATCTGACACTGAGGACAGAAATGCAGCACAAGCCACAAAATCACCACTTTCAGCAAACGGGAATACATGACAAGCACCAACAAAGCATAGTATAGTATGCAGACGCACGCGCTCACACACGCACACACATAAACTTATACACAGATATACACTCAAATGCACATATACACAAACATGCACACGTAGACACACATCTAAACCTAAACACACATATTCAAACACACACACACACACACACATAAACACTGTAGCTCTTTGCTATAGACTTTCTAGGCCACCACAGCCAGTCCCTTTAGGCGGGAGGGAGACACGACTACTAATTATAACCCTCTGCAGTGTACTGTAGGTGTGGAGGCCGGGGCCTGCAAGCTTAGCTAACGAGCTAGCTAGCCACGAAGGCAACAAAAATGCATTACAGCCAGACATGTTCTAACACGCCTCTGAATAAACACACGCACACGCACACGCACACGCACACGCACACACACACACACACACAGAATGGGGTTTCATTTCACTTTCAAAGACAGAATACAGAAAAGACAGATACATAGCAGAGTATAGTGAGGAGAGGAGAGGAGAGGAGAGGAGAGGAGAGGAGAGGAGAGGAGAGGAGAGGAGAGGAGAGGAGAGGCATGATACTGACACTGAGACATGCCACTGCAGCCAAAAGATCGCCAAAAGATTAGGGATACTGGATTTTCAACATTGCATCAGATCATCAAGGCATATTACTGTTCCAGCACGGCAGAGAACACTGATGGAGCAACATCAGCATCATCATGTCATTTGACCTCTGGTGGTCATTCAGTGGTATGCCATGGCCCAGTGGTTAAGGAGATGGGCTTAAGCTGAGGCTTTAGATCAAAGGGTTGCAGGTTCGAATCCCACCCTACCGCTCCCTATCTCACTCCATGGCTGAGGTGCCCTTGAGCAAGGCACCTAACCCCACCCTGCTCCAGGGACTGTAACCAATACCCTGTACTTAAAATACCTGTAAGTCGCTTTGGATAAAAGTGTCAGCTAAGCAAAAATGTTATTTTATATGCTAGCAATAAAGACAGTTGAACCCTTCATAAAACCTGATACGTGAACTCTAAACAAAAGAGAAGCAAGCGAATGTCAGACCCGTTTCAGTGCGACACTTTTTGTTTCACTCAAGTGCACTCAACTCCAAACTGTTTTCTACAAGATCTTTGTATGGGAGAGAACAGATTCATAGTTTATGCAGAAAAGCCACACTCTTCTAGACTGTGACTCTTGTATTTTATTTTAGTGGGTTCAGTGTGACACATGCCAGACAAAAATCTGGAAAAAAAATCTATACGCACCCGAAAAGGATCAACACGTTTGATGTATTTACTTTTTCATACTGATTCCCTAGCTCAGTCACCATGTCTGGGAGCCTGGGAAATCCCATGATGCTTTGCACAATCGTTCCGATCTGAAAGACAGCATGGAGTCTACCCCTCAGCGAAGGTACCAGATCATGGTCCCTGTCTCTCTCCAATCATAGGGTCGGGACGCATGGAAAGGTGATTGCTGTAGTTGTTTGACTGACACGATTGGCTATGAGTATGACTACGTACATTCCAAATGATACACATTCGTAACGCAATTGTAAACCTCACACCCCCTGCAGGATTTACAGTAGGCAAGTCTCCGGACCTTATCTCATTTGTGATTAGGTCTGGTGATAATAACCCAACCAGGTAACACTGCTCCCCAGGGGCGGTCACATGCCTGGGCTGGGGCCTTCTGTCACAATGCATACCAGGGGGGCAGGATTTGGCTGGTTAGCTTCGCCGATTAGCAATTCGCCATTTTCGCATTTCCGACATCCACTTCGCTCAATTATGATTGGTGGGTATGCGAGTTCAGTGTTGGGCGCACAGACCTTTACAGGTCCATGGTTGGGCACCTCCATGCATCCAATGCCCATCTTCCATATAGCTTTCTGGTCGACCGTAAGTCAATCCGTAACGTGACACGTAATTGGCTGAGTAAACTGGCGGCGGAAATAACTTTGGAAGCTGTAAAAACGTTCAATTTTGGCTGAATTCACTAGCCTAGCCTTTCCCATTGAAATGACTGGAGGCGGGACTTATGCACTCTCTCCAGTTCTTATACTACCTCCATGATGCAAACCCCTGGATGGTCATTGGCAACATGAACAATGGACCATGTCCAGGCTTTTACACCATCCATCCACCTTAAATGAAATGCCTTCCCCATCCCCCCCTCTGCTGAAACCACAGCCACCCTCCTTTCACCACCACACTCTCTAGGGAGAAAGGCCATTATTCAGAGGCTGTGTGTGTGTGTGTGTGTGTGTGTGTGTGTGTGTGTGTGTGTGTGTGTGTGTGTGTGTGTGTGTGTGTGTGTGTGTGTGTGTGTGTGTGTGTGTGTGTGTGTGTGTGCGTGCATTGGAGAGGCTAGGCCCAATGCTCCTCCAAGACAGATGTATGTTATGACAGCTATGCTATGCTATGCTATGCTATGCTATGCTATGCTATCTCATGGAAGACACACATGTGAACTATACATTGACAGTCTCTTTCCGGAAAAGGAGGAAAAAAAATCTCAATGAATGGTCCCGACTGTACAACAAAGGCTCCATTTGTACTGAAATGCAGAATGAAATCTACATGTTTAAAAGGGATCAGACTAATGTTAAGATACAGGCGGGCAAACAAAGGCCCCTCTCTCAGACAACAGAGAGCCCTCTCAGCTGGTGGTGGTAGCGGTGGTGGTGGAGGAGGAACAAGCTGCTAGACTGGTCTAGTGCAGCAGACTGTGTGTGTATGAACATGTCAGTGTGCATATGGTTGTTGGCTCCAGTCCCACATTGTAAAACATACTCGATTCCTCGAACAACCCTCAGATCAAGTGACTCAAGGAAATCAAGTGAAAAGGGAGCAGATCAAGTGAAAAGGATGAAGTCAAGGTAAAGAAGAAAAGGTAGAAGAAGAACTCTTACAAGATGTAATAACAACACTAGTGGTATGATATTACATGGTTTCAACTTTGCAATATCATGCTACTAGTGTTGTAATTAAATCTGCAAGAGTACGTCTACTTGTACTTTATACATCGCGCTGACCCCTGATCAGGGTTCTTTGAAGAACCTTCCCATTTAGGGCTGGGATGATTAATCGACTAATCATGACTTATCGACTATAAAAATTCTTCGACAAGAATTTACATAGTTGACTAATCGTTTAATTTAATTCAATGCTTTTTCACTTACTTTACTAATGCTTTATTACTTTATTGAAACCTAAAATTGCTTTCCACTACCAGTTCTACATTACATTGCATTGCATTTGGCTGACACTTTTTAACCAAAGCAGCTTACAATCGAGGACATAGTCATAGTCATCATCACTAATACATACTGAATATATATTACATAAAAAAAAATTTTTTAAACTACATTAACAAAGGGTTCAGTAGAGTACGCACTAGGGCTGGGCGGTTCTGGAAAAAATGTGTATCACGGTTTTCTTGATGAAAATTAATATTACGGTTCTCTGCACAATTTTTTTTTCATCAGTGGCGATTTTCCCCCACATCTCCATGTTTCTGAAGAAAAGGCTGAAATTAAACTTAAAATTGAAATAAAATCCAGAATTTTAATTCATCTCCATTTCTATTTTAATCACTTTTTTAGAATAAAAACAAAAGCAAAAACCTTCTCTCATAAAAAAGTGAACCTTGTGTAGGTGAAAACCGTTATCACGTTTTTTTAACGGTATACCGCCCAGCCATAGTACGCACACAAACACATCAGGCCATAGACTCTGACCCGGGACTGGGGCAGCTCGTGCAGTGCTGTAGACTCTGACCCGGGACTGGGGCAGCTCGTGCAGTGCTGTAGACTCTGGCCCGGGACTGGGCCAGCTCGTGCAGTGCTGTAGACTCTGACCCGGGACTGGGGCAGCTCGTGCAGTGCTGTAGACTCTGACCCGGGACTGGGGCAGCTCGTGCAGTGCTGTAGACTCTGACCCGGGACTGGGGCAGCTCGTGCAGTGCTGTAGACTCTGACCCGGGACTGGGGCAGCTCGTGCAGTGCTGTAGACTCTGACCCGGGACTGGGGCAGCTCGTGCAGTGCTGTAGACTCTGACCCGGGACTGGGGCAGCTCGTGCAGTGCTGTAGACTCTGACCCGGGACTGGGGCAGCTCGTGCAGTGCTGTAGACTCTGACCCGGGATTGGGCCAGCTCGTGCAGTGCTGTAGACTCTGACCCGGGATTGGGCCAGCTCGTGCAGTGCTGTAGACTCTGACCCGGGACTGGGGCAGCTCGTGCAGTGCTGTAGTTAGTAGATAGTCACGAAAGAGAAGAGTTTTAGTGGCCCTACCGTGGCCTAGCGGTAGGGCACTTGTCCACTATACGGCTGACCCGGGTTCGATTCCCAGCCCGGGTCCTTTGCCGGCCCTTCCCCATCTCTCTCTCCAAACTCGCTTCCTGTCACTATCTTCACTATACTATCATAAATAACGTCAAAAAGACCAAAAATAAATCTTTAAAAAAAAAGAGAGAAGAGTTTTAGTAGCGTTGGGAGTGTCGTGGCCTTTGGAGGGTGTGGGAACAGTGGAAATGTGGCTGCCAGTGATCCAAACACACTGCTGAGCTGAGGCTCGTAGTCATCAAGTTAGAAAAAGAATGACGACTCTGCTGCTTCGGTTCCCTGCCAACATGTGTTTTGTTTTGTAGAAGCAGAGTAGAGTTATAGACCGCCTCACAAACACCAAAGAACAAACACGCACGCAAGCACGCAGGCAGGCAGGCACGCACGCACGCAGGCAGGCAGGCACGCACACAAGCACGCAGGCAGGCACACACGCACGCAAGCACGCAGGTAGGCAGGCAGGCACGCACGCATCGCACACACAAACAAACACGCACAAACACACACACACATGCACAACGCAATACCAGTTCTTATCAGCTGTTCCCAGGCTCCCAAGGATAACGTCAGATCTGTCTCCTCTCTCCCAGCTTTCTCCTCAACAAAACTCATTTCCTTCTGAAAACTTTTTTTCAAACAATGCATTAATTTTATTTAGCAACCATTTCCTGAGCTAGCCTCTCCTTCACAACTTATCAACACACAAACACAAACACACACACACACACACACACACACACACACACACACACACACACACACACACACACACACACACACACACACACACACACACACACACACACACACACACACACACAGAAAGACTCACAAAAGAACTGCACACACGCACACACACACACACCTGCTTGTCGTTTATCCACATTCACAGACCCTTCTTGTCCACACTGGCTGACACTTGGTTTCCACTGCGGTATTCACTGGGCCCAGGTCAGAAGATGGCCACCAGGCGCTTGGCTTTCTTTTTCTCTCTTTTGTGGTCTTTTTGACTTTATTACCTCCGCCAAGGAGGTAATGTTTTCGGTCGCGTTGATTTGTCTGTTTGTTTGTCTGTTTGTTTGTTTGTTTGTTTGTCTGTCTGTCAGCAGCATAACTCAAAAATGAATCAACGGAATTAGACAAAACTTTGTGGGTTTGTTGATAATGACTCAAGGAACAAGTGATTAAATTCTGGTGGCGATCCGGATCACGAACCGGAACCAGGACTTTTCAAAAGATCCTTCACCATCTAGACGCCTCCTAGTGACCAGAAGTCGAATTGCGGGAACACCACAAAAACAAGGCAAAAAGACTTAGGGTGTAACAGTCAATGTTCCATAAAGCAGCTTCCTTGGCGGAGGTCTGCGCTCTCTGAGTGCTTCTAGTTTACGACAGGACAGTGAAGGCGGTGACAGGAAGCAAGTGGGGAGAGAGAGACAGGGAAGGGCCGGCAAGGAACCTGGGCCGGAAATCGAACCCAGGTCAGCCGCATGGCAGAAGAGTGCCCTACCGTTGGCTTTCAGCAAATAAAAGCTGCAAAGTCATTCATTACCCTAAAAATATTTGAGTACTTAAGGGGCGGAACGAGCTCTGTGGCTACGGCTATGCTAAACTACATTTACTGTAAGGTCTCTGACTCTCAGCACACCAAGTGAAGTGCGAAACCACCGTTTAATCCAAACACAATGTGGAGGTAGGGGAAGAGAAAGAGAGAGGGTAGGAGTAGGAGAGAGAAGAAGACGTTGACAACATCTTTGGCTGAAAAGCTTTCTGTGCTTCCATCAGATCAGTAATAGTAAGCAGTCAGTAACTAGTCATGACAAGATCATATTTGCAGCATAACTTTTGAAAATAAACAACGTAAATGATACACTGATCCTGTAATGGGTAACCCTCTGCTCTGACCCTCACAGGGCAGTCATGGGTAAGCGGTTAGGGCGTCAGACTTGTAGCCAAAAGGTTGCCGGTTCGACTCCCGACCCGGCAGGTTGGTGGGGGAAGTAATCAACCAGTACTCTCCCGCATCTTCCTCCATGACTGAGGTACCCTGAGCATGGTACCGTCCCGCCGCACTGCTCCCTAGGGGCGCCATTGAGGGCTGCCCCCTTGCACGGGTGAGGGATAAATGCAATTTCGTTGTGTGCAGTGTGCGGTGTTCACTTGTGTGCTGTGGAGTGCTGTGTCACAATGGCAATGGGAGTTGGAGTTTCCCAATGGGCCTTCACACTATTTCACACTATTCACACCCAGTCTCTGATGATGTGTGGATCCAAATAAACCAACAAGGACTGCAGAAACGTCCCTGCCTGGCAGAGGAGAGGAGTGGAGAGGGGAGAGGACAGGACAGGAGTGGAGAGGGCAGGAGAGGAGAGGGGAGGAGAGGAGAGGAGAAGGAGAGGAGAGGAGAGGAGACGGGAGTAGAGGAGAGGAGAAGGAGTGGAGAGGAAAGGAGAGGAGAGGAGAGGAGAGGAGAGGAGAGGGGAGGAGAGGAGAGGAGAGGAGAGGAGACGAGAGGAGAGGAGAGGAGAGGAGAGGAGAGGAGAGGAGACGAGAGGAGAGGAGAGGAAGAGGAGAGGAGAGGAGAGGAGAGGAGAGGAGAGGAGAGGAGAGGAGACGAGAGGAGACGAGAGGAGACGAGAGGAGACGAGAGGAGACGAGAGGAGACGAGAGGAGACGAGAGGAGACGAGAGGAGACGAGAGGAGACGAGAGGAGAGGAGAGGAGAGGAGAGGAGAGGAGAGTGATGATGACCAAACAGGATTTCCTGCATCGGTACCGAAGGTAGCCTATACCACACAAACACACTTCCTCAGACACACCTCAGCACAAGTCCGCACGCACAAGCACACGCGCACGCGCACTCAACACTTCCACAGCCAAAAACCCAAGCCGACACTTCCTGAGTCTTCCGGATGGAAGGAAGCGCTCATGGACGACTTGGCTGACAAGACAGGCAGGAACCACGGACCACCAGCGCGTAGTGCATCCATTCTCCGTAGAGACCACTGTAAAATGAATGGAGAAACGAGAAACGCACAGCGGCGCGAGTAGTCAAGGGAACACACTGACTGCGTCATAAGCAGTGTTGCCAGATTGGGCTGTTTCCCGCCCAATTGGGCTGCTCAGGATGGCCGTGTGCGGGTAAAAATGGCATTTTGCAGAAAAACCCTCCCAATTTTTGCCATAGAAATCAATAGAATTGGGCGGGATTTTGTGCTTCTAGGCGGGTTTTGAGCATTGTTTGGGCTGGAAATCATCAGACTCAGCTGGCAACCCTGGTCATAAGCTCTGTCTCACTAGAGGAATGCAAGCAGGTCCTGATCCACTGTGCAGCTGGCGGACCTCAAATTAAAAGCACGAGACTGTTCTTCAAACAAGCACATGGAGACAATTGCATGTTAATACGACCATACATCACACACGCACGCATACACACGCATACACACACACCCTCCTTTAACATCAAGGCCTGCTTCAAGACGCACCACATCAGACACCCTGTGTGAACCATGATCCTCTTCTGACAGCAGAGTACACTACACACAATATTGTGGTTATCCTGTCATCTGCCTACAGTGCACAGCATAGTGCACACAGCTGCCAAAATGGCTTCCATGTTGTCATTTCATCTTGTTATAATTTTCATAAAAATCTGCAAAAAAATCACTAATCGTGATTAATAATCGTGATTACGATTTTGACCAAAATAATCGTGATTATGATTTTATCCATAATTGTGCAGCCCAGGGGTCCAACTCAGTATCTATCCTTCTGTCTTCTCCTTTTGCCTGTGGCCTCGTACTTTGCCTCAACGCCTCACCTTCGTGAAGAGAAAAAACAATTAAGTTCCCCAGCTGTCAGCCTTTTCCCTATTCAACATCTCGCTTGAAAATGACAAAATTACCCTTGAATTGTGCTTTTGCAAGAATAAAACATCTATCGCCACCAATGACGTCTTAGCCTCGCATCACGAGGCTTGAAGCAAAGGGAGAGGATGGTAGGATAGATATTGAGTTGTTGTGGCCCATTAGTGTCGGGCTGCTGCTAGCTAGCACCCCTGTACTAGCCCCTTTCAACATTAGCCCCCTTTTCCACAGGGAAACAAAAGGCGGAAACAAGAGTGGCGATGGAATAAAAGCAAAAGAATGGAGGGACACAAAAAAGACAGAAAGAGGGGGGGGGGGAAGAGGTGGATGGACACAAAAAAGACAGAAAGAGAGAGGGGGAGAGAGAGAGAAAAGAGGAGGACAAAAGAGTGCAGTAGGATGGATCAACATCTGTCATGGGGAGTAGCCGTCCCTGCCTGCCTGCCTGCCTGCCTGGCCGCCCGGCACCTCTCCTCTACATTCCTCAGGCCAGCTACCAACAGCTCTACAGCAGCTCTGAATCAGCAGTTTCTGCCCTGCCTGCGCACACACAAACACACAGGCACACACACACACTCACACACAAACACACAGGCACACACACACACACACACACACACACACACACACACACACACACACACACACACACACACACACACACACACACACACACACACACACACACACACACACACACACACACACATGCAGTGCACCACTGCACAGCACAGCACACGGCACAGCAGAATGCAGGGATGCTCCTGCTACGGCAAGCGCAGAGTGCCAAAAAAAGAAACTCTCGTGCGCGCGCACACAAACACACACACACACAAGGGCTGCAGATGATATGGCAGACGGAGCTAAATGACAGAGTTCCACAGAGGGACAGGACAGTAGCCCGCGCATGAGGTAAACACAGCTAGCGATGACTGCATGGCCATAGACATGGCGCTGACAGACAAAGAAGACACAAGCCACCATCAACACATTAGAAGATTTAAGTGATGTTTATTTCTGGGAATGTATCCATGACAGACAGTTGCTGTGTTTACACGACGGTTTTAATTCCAAATTAAATAGTTCCGTCGAATTCCCTTTGATCTTTCATTTAATTACAAATTAAAAAGTGTTTACATGCCGTTTTCAAAGCGGAATTAAGATTCATTCCAAATTAAATGGAGTTAATTCCGAATTAAATGTCTCATGTAAACGTAGCCATTGAGAGGTAATAGAAACTCCATGAATAAGTGATAAACCTGGCCACAGTGGCCAAGTTGACCCACATGAAGTGGTAAACCTACTAATAGATAGCATATAGTTCAGAAAACCAGCACGGCAGGCTCCTCTATTAGATGATTTACACAAATGTTAAGGTTACCTCAACTTGGTTTACTACTGAACCATATTTTTGGACTATCTGAGTTGTACTGGCCTACTATAAACGGCAAGGCAAAAAGGGAGCGTAAGAGATCAGTGACATGGCTGCAAGTTCTATTTCTCGATTATACACACACACGTGTGCGCAACGACCGCATGTGCTTCCTTGCCAAAAAGGTCACTCCATGCCATATCCTGCAATGACAAGAAACGCCATGTGGTCATATCCGGCAGTTGCTGGGCAAACAACAATGTCTGATATGAATCGCTTCAGTAGAACATATAAGCGTTTGAGGTTAAAGCGCTATGACAGGACAACAATACGCCTCATAATGAACGGCAAGAGAAAGCTGCCTGTGCCACACACACCCGCCAAACTAGTTTAGACAAGGACACATGGGGAGGGACACACAGTTCACAGGCACACCCTCGCTGAAACTGACATGGCCACCGCCTCATGGCTACAAGACACTACAATGCCTTCCCCACCCCCCCCTGTACATGGATGACTACACATAGGCCTACTGTGTACACAAAACGTATCAAATTAAGATATCGAAAGCGTCTTCCAACTCAGTGATGCAGCATGTCTGTGGTCTATGTGCTAAATACACCAGAAAAAATATATATGACTAACTACTGCAAGATGGAGGACAGTTTGCCATCAGGGTAACACTGTGCAGTGGGCTAAAACTGATAGACATTACATTACATTTAGCAGACGCTTTTAACCAAAGCGACTTACAAGGAGGACATTGAAGCATGTAGAGTGTGGGGTCAATACAGAGTACAGCAGCATAGTAATGAAGAAGAGATAGAGAGCAATAGTATATGGGTGGGAGACGTGACACCTTGTTTTTTCGTAACATTGGTTAAAAACCTACAAAACTGTTATTTTCCTTTAAAAAACAAATGTCAATGAAAGAAGATGTGGTACATGATGTTTCATATTAGTCTTAGATGAGAAGAAACATTTTTGTTAAGATTCATGTAAAGGTTTATATGTCAAATTTCCTGCGGTGTGACTGTAACATTAATGAAACAATATATAATAATATATATATAAATTAACCAACAACATTTTGAATAATGTATGAAGCATTTGGCATGATTGCATAAATCTTAACTTTAGATTAAGATATGTGAATGTGGAAAAAACTCAAGACAGTAATATTAACTACAAGTTCAATTTCGTAACACAAATTGCGTCCTGTGGGGTGACATGTATGTCAATGTTTGTGAATGGGCTGCTGCAAGGCCAACTACAAGGGTCTTAAAGACTGGCTCCTAGCCAGTCAGTACCTCAGTTATTGGAGAGTGCTGTGGAAGTTTAAGGTGACTCTTAACCTCTTAATATGTCTTTATATTGCAATCTTTCTGTCACGCAATGCTTAGGTTCATTTTATGGTGTCCTGTGGTGTGACTGCTCTTATAGGAGGAAAAAAAGTTTTTTTCATTAATGAAAACACATATTAAGATTAAACACAATATCATTATCAAGTTATCATGAGCTCAGATGTTAGTCATATATACAAAAGGATTAAAATGGCCATAATGCAGTGAATTCCCTGTAGTTTGACTCCATTGTCCTGCGGTGTGACATGCCTATGCTATGTGTTGATGCAGGACACATTTTCCCAAAAATGGCAAAAATAAGGTGAAATTCCACAGACCACTAAGTGCTTTATTTTTTTCTATTTTTTTTCCAATTTTTATCCATCATTTTTTTCAGGAATTTGAAAAACTTTTTTTTTTTTTTTGCGTTACGCCCTTAAATGTCAACCACCCATATAAATAGTGGAGGACCGTTTAAGTGTGGTGCAAGTACTTTTTTTTTTTAAAGATATTTTTGTGGTCTTTTTCGATGACAGGACAGTGAGAGGTGGACAACAAGCGAATGGGTAGAGAGATGTGGAGGGGTTGGCAAATGACCCAGGCCGGGAATCGAACCCAGGTCGGCCGCATGGCAGACGACGAGTGCCCTACAGGTTGGCCACGACAGGGCCTCGTGTGGTGCAAGTTCATGCCCAGGCCTAGAGCGGAGTAGAGCTTGTTTTGTTATGCCTGGAAGCTCTCTCGGAAGAGATGGGTCTTCAGAAGCTTCTTGAAGTTTGAGAGGGATGATGACCCTGCTCTTCTAGCAACTGGTAGCTCATTCCAGCATTGAGGGACAATGACAGAAAAACGTTTGGACTGGGATCGCCTTGTGTGAGGAGAGGGAAAGGCTAAGAGACATCAGGCAAGGCTAACAATGAGAGACAGACAACAGGAACAGGGAGTGTATTACAATATGCGCCCTTGCCTCCTCCACTTGTGCTTGTCTCCTCGTACCAGGAAGTAATATGTCATGATGACATCACTGACAAAAGCATTACATTTCAATATCTTGCAAAAGCTCAATTGTAAAGTCTTTTTCCCATTTGCAATTGGGATGGTGAATGAAAAACAGTCCCTCAAAAGTTGTTGTGGCTAGGCTGACAGCTGGCAAACTTTATTGTTTTCTCCACGGAGGAGGGGCCAGGAGGCGGGGCGAGGCCACAAGCAGAAGTGGAGGAGGCAAGGTTGCATATTGTAACGCACTCAGGGTAACCATGTGCAATAGGCTAACGCTAAGAGACAACAAGGCTTATCATTCTTTTATGCTAAAAAAAAAAAATCCCACACTGACCAAACAGCCCACACTCAGGCAGTTAATAGCCCATCGCCACCGCACCCTAGAGCATGATGGGAGCAAAGCATCCTGGAGTCATCTGGGACATTCTTAGGAGCCTCCCACCATCCTCGAGTGTGTGCATCTAGCCAGTGTTGCCAGATTGGATTGGGCTACTTGGGATGGCCGTCTGTGTGTAAAAATAGGAAAAATTGGCCATTTGACTGTTTTTTTTTCTGCAGTTTTGTGCCCCTAGAAATCAATGCAATTTGTTGAAATTGGCCGAATTTAGCGCATTTTGGCGTTTTATAATAACCTTTTCGGCGGGATTTGATCAGACACATCTGGCAACACTGCCACCATCCTCGAGTGTGTGCATCTAGCAACCTAGGCTCCATCTATCGCCACTCAAGTCCAACTGAAAGTGTTGAGGGGAGGCTGAGACGTTTCAGCCAACTGGCTCTGGTCCAGGAGGCTAGGCAGAGAACTGTGCAATAGTGTCAGTGTGAAAACTAAAGAACAAAACAAAATAAATCTCATTGCATGCCACTTGATTCTTGGTCGAAAAAAAGGACAAAAGCTGCCAGAAAGCATTTGTGCACTTGTGCCAGTCTACTGCTAAGGCAGCAAAACACCTCTTGTATGGCAAACCATTTCAGAACCTAAACAGTGTCAGAGTATAACAAGAGAAAACAAAATACATCTCATCCCACACCACCTGATGATAGGGTCAATAAAAATGGAGAAAACAACTTCACTTGTGCCCAATCCAAAGCCAAGACAACAAGAACAATACAAGATGTGCCCGTGTCTAAGAGACAAACAAAATACATTGCATTCCATGTCACTTGATAATTTAACAGTGTTCAAAAAAAAACAGCAACAATAAAATGTTGGCAGAAAATGTATTGTTCACTTCTGCTCGTCCCAAGTGCACACAGTAAATGTATATACCATTTCAGAAGTAAAAAATAGTGTCAGTATCTACAGAGAGCAAAACAAAATACATCTCGTTCCATGCCATCCGATTATCAGTCCATGTTGGTGTAAAAAAACACAGAAATGTGGTCAGAACACAATTGCACACTTGTACCACTACCAACCAACCCTAAAGCCAATATAGCACAAGTTACGAAGTATGTACCAATTCAGAAGTCAGTGTCTTAAAAATATTTAAAAAAACATTCCACCTGATTATCGGCCGGTGTTGGTGAGGGGAAAAAAACACAATGAACTGCTGCCAGAACACAATTGTGTGCTTGTGAATGGCACAGTGCGCCGCGGCCGTGAGCATTCCACTCGATCTTCCACCCTTCCGGCACATTCTACACATTAGAGCCTCTTATTAGCGACCATGCTAAGCCCATGTGACTCTGCTTGGCGGCCAGCAGATAGCCACGGCTGCCTGACCTGGGTGAGGACAGGAGAAGAGGAGGAGAGGAGGAGTGGAGGACAGGAGAGGAGGAGGAGAGGAGAAGTGGGGGACAGGAGAAGAGGAGGAGAGGACGAGGGGAGGAGAGGAGAAGAGGAAGAGGGGGAAGTGGAGGACAGGAGAAGAGGAGAGGAGGAGTGGAGGAGTGGAGTACAGGAGAAGAGGAGGAGTGGAGGACAGGAGAAGAGGAGGAGTGGAGGACAGGATAAGAGGAGGAGAGGAGGAGTGGAGGACAGGAGGAGTGGAGAGGAGAGGAGAGAGGAGAAGAGAGGAGGAGTGGATGACAGGAGAAGAGGAGGAGTGGAGGAGAGGAGAAGTGGAGAGAAGAGGAGAGGAGGAATCGAGGGCAGGAGGAGTCGAGGGCAGGAGGAGAGGAGAGGAGAGGAGAGGAGAGAGGTGAAGTGGAGTGGAGTATAGATAGGACAAGAGGAGAGAAGTAGAGTGGAGAAGTGGAGTGGAGTATGGAGAGGAGTGGAGAAGTGTGCAGTGCAGAGTACAGAGAGAGGAGAGGAGAAGTGCACATTTAGAACTGGCCAATGCAGCAGACCCATTTCTCTCTCTCTCTCTCTCTCTCTCTCTCTCTCTCTCTCTCTCTCTCTCTCTCTCTCTCTCTCTCTCTCTCTCTCTCTCTCTCTCTCTCTCTCTCTCTCTCTCTCCTCTCTCTCTCTCTCTCTCTCTCTCTCTCTCTCTCTCTCTCTCTCTCTCTCTCGTTTCCCTCCCCCTCCCTCCTGTAAACAAGCATGATCTTGTGCTAACCTTGAGTGCTCTCGATATAGGCCTGCCCTGCTCACATCTGCACAGTTGCTGCTGTGACCCTGAGAACACAAGCAAGCGCCAGGCTAGCTGCAGCACAACACTCAGCCAATCACCAAATGTGTGTGTGTGTGTGTGTGTGTGTGTGTGTGTGTGTGTGTGTGTGTGTGTGTGTGTGTGTGTGTGTGTGTGTGTGTGTGTGTGTGTGTGTGTGTGTGTGTGTGTGTGTGTGTGGTGACTCCAGAAACTAAAGGCTGCAGACAGCCAACTACTGTATGTGTAGCCAACATGGCTTAGGTGAAGCATGGCTGTTTGTCTGTGCAGCAGAGCTCTAAATTAACACCAGCCAACCGGCCAAATGCAGGTGAAAGTTCAGTTTGGCTGGCTGGTAGAAAAGAATACTTGATAGCCACTTTGACCCATTCATAAGTGTGCGTTTGGCTAGTAAGATGAACTAGATGTACTAGCCATTTTGGCCGGTGATGAAGAAGGTTCATTTAAAGCCCTGCTGTGCTATGACCTCAAGGGACTGCACAGCACACCGCTAGAGCACATCTAGCAAGTGGGAGGCAGGAGTGTTAGTGTGTGTTGTGACCTCAAAATTGCATAGACTGCATAGCAGAACACTACAGTCAACATAGCAGGAGTGTTTGTGTGTGCTGTGACCAAAAGTACATTAGCCGCATAGCACCACACTATGTAAAGGTGTTCTCACACAGTCCATACCCCTCGGGTCTCAACACCTCCTAGTCAACGCATCGGTTTGGGTATGGGAGGCACAGCACGATACCGCTGAGCTAAAGGACCAGTCCGATAGCTTAGCGCTACCAGTACTGTTTGAGGCATCGAGGAAGGTTTACTAACGTTCCACGACACACTATATAGCCTACCTAACAGTTGAACCAGCAGTGTGTGTATGTGCGTGCTGTGACCTCAAGGCTGCATTGAGTGCATAATAGCATCACACCATAGCCAACCTAGCAGAGGTGGAGGCATGACCTCCTAGCTTCAGAAAGGAGGACCACAAGCCACAACAATCCTGCTGCCATGCATCTAACTTCTACTTGCAGACAATTGAACTAGTAAGCCGGTCTGTTTATTTGTGTAGCAACTTACTTGACTACCTATGGGAATTCGCATTGTAACCAAGGAAGTTACTAACTTAGTTAGCGACGACATTGTCGAGAAATGCACTGGTGGTCGCACTAAATACCTACCGAGGTTCGAACTTTCCGAGAGCATCTCAACCACTGAATTCTGCACCATGTGACAATTGTATTTCAGTGACAACTGACCCATGCTCACATATGAGGCCTCGTGAGCTGTCATGCTAAAAAGTGGCACAGAAAAGACACAACACAACATCACAACACAACATCAGCAGGCCCGCGCAGGATGTAGAGAGCAAAACAACACCGGAGAAGAGAAGAGAAGAGAAGAGAAGAGAAGAGAAGAGAAGAGAAGAGAAGAGAAGAGAAGAGAAGAGAAGAGAAGAGAAGAGAACCTAAGAGAAGAGAAGAGAAGAGAAGAGAAGAGAAGAGAAGAGAAGAGAAGAGAAGAGAAGAGAAGAGAAGAGAAGAGAAGAGAAGAGAAGAGAAGAGTAGAGTAGAGAAGAGAAGAGTAGATAAGAGAAGGTAAGAGAAGAGAAGAGAAGAGAAGAGGGCCATTGTCATGCTGCTGACACACAGTCTCGAGGACGCTTTCCCTTAATGGTTAGTGGATGCAGAACCGGAGGAAACAACAGCAAAGATAGGCCATCAGTACTCCATACAGCTGGAAGAGATGGTAGAGAGAGAGAGAGAGAGAGAGAGAGAGAGAGAGAGAGAGAGAGAGAGAGAGAGAGAGAGAGAGAGAGAGAGAAAGATGACAACTAATGACAGCCATAGAAGACAAGATGAGCGAGAAAGAGAGGGGAGGAAAGGAAAGGAGAGGACAGAGGAGGAAACAGAAGGAGGAGGAGGAAAGAGGAGAGGAGAAGAGAATTGAGTGAAGGAAAGGAGAGGAGAGGAGAGGAGAGGAGAGGAGAGGAGAGGAGAGGAGAGGAGAGGCAAAGCCAGGAGAGGAGAGGAGAGGAGAGGAGAGGAGAGGAGAGGAGAGGAGAGGGTGAGGGGAGAAGATGAGAGGAAGTGAGAGGAGAGGAAGATAGAGGAGAGAAGAGGAGAATGGAGGAGAGGAGAATGGAGGAGAGGATAGAAGAGGAGAGGAGAGAAGAAGGGAGAGAAGTGGAAGATAGAGGAGAGGAGAGAGGAGGATATAGGAGAGGAGAGGAAAAGAGGAGAGGAGAGGAGGATATCGGGGAGAGGAGAGGAGAATGGAGGAGAGGATAGAAGAGGAGAGGAGAGGAGAAGGGAGAGAAGTGGAAGATAGAGAAGAGAGGAGAGAGAGGAGGATATAGGAGAGGAGATGAAAGGGAGGAGAGGAGATGAAAGAGAAGGATAGAGGAAAGAGATGGATAGAGGAGAGAGGAGAGGAGAGGCCACGGGGGAGCCATGTTGAGGTGGAGGTAAAGCAGAGCCACTCACACACTCACTCTACTGGGGCCCTATGCAGCCCATCCGGGCCATAAAAAGCGGACTTATCAACACACACACACACACACACACACACACACACACACACACACACACACACACACACACACACACACACACACACACACACACACACACACACACACACACACACACAGCCATAGATTAGACAGCACCAGCAACCAGCAGCCAGGGACTGACTAACACACACACACACACACACACACACACACACACACACAGACACACAGACACACAGACACACACACACACACACACACACACACACACACACACACACACACACACACACACACACACACACACACACAGCCAGGGACTAACAACACATTAGCTGGGAATGTGTGGCATGATGAACCCTAAAGATAGAATGCAGCTGGAGCACAGTGTTGCCAGATTTGTCTGATCAAAACCCGCCCAAAAGTTTCTCAAAAACCGCCAAAATGTCCGCCCAATTTCAACAAATTGCATTGGTTTCTATGGGCACAAAACTGCTTAAAAAAAAACGCCAAATGGCCAATTTTTCCCGTTTTTACCCGCAGACGGTCATCCCAAGTAACCCAATTGGTCGGGCAACTGCCCAATCTGGCAACACTGCTGGAGAGGGCTCTGGGGTCTCGTGGCGTAAGCCCCCGCTAAGACCCCTGAGGAGACCGGGGAGCCCCATTAGATGCCCTGACCTGCCTAGTATAGTGTACAAGGGGGCATACAGGGGGCAGTCGGTTACACTTTACTTGACGCCGCCGTCATAAGTATGACATAAAAGTGGCATAACAGTGTCATAATAGTGTCATTAACGAGCCCCATTAGATGTCCT
>NC_085874.1:39917485-39962485 GCF_034702125.1 Engraulis encrasicolus | reverse complement strand
GGTGGCATCCATGGAAAAGCATTTCTAACAAGGAAGCTGAAAACAGAGTTGTCTTGTGAACGTGAAGGGTTTACATTCATACGCTAAACACATTTGTAGGTCGATATTCAGTATGTTTATTCAACTTCCACATTAAGAAAAGGTAAATAACTAAAGTAAAGTATGCAACACGTGAAAGGCCCCGGGGAGCTTGGTGGGATTATTAGACTTGGGGTCTGGGGGGCTGCAAGACCCCTGTTGGTTACGTGCGCGGCTGCCTAGTTCTAGTGTCCCGTGTCAACACGGGAAATGTCAAAATGAAGTCATTTCTTGGCAGCTCGCGCGGCACAGTCTCTACCTTGCTGCCTGTCAGCGCCACAGCCGAGGGCCTGAAAAAGGTGAGTCGGTTGCATTCCACATTCGTGCACAAACCAGTCCAGCAATGATGTCACCTTCTGCCGTTTCTCTCTTCTGTTGCTTTCTTCTGCACAACCAAATACTTTGCTGTCGTTTGCGGATGGGTCACGCTGTGTGCTCCTCGTAAGAGCGAATAATAACAACATGTCACTTTACTAACCAGCAGGTAAACGAATTGCCTATTTGCAACAATGTTACCCCAACAGCGTTTCCGCATACCATAACATTATCCCCCTGAACAAGACCCCACCACCGACCCAAGAGGAGAGTCAATTGACTTGGGAGGACTAGCCTATGCCTGAGAAAAACCTTAGGAGAAAACAGGGTTATGACACTCAACGTCACGTGTTGTTTATTTTACCATTCAACAGCAAGACACGGGTTTGTTAAAACCAAATGTCACTTACCCCATTCTAGAAACTCTTGGATGTTTTTCTCTCGTCTGATCGGCGAGCTGCTACATTCGTCGTAGAGGCAGACAAGTATATCCAGTAATGTTTCCACGCTGATACATTGGCCGTTGGATTGAACTGGGCCATCCAAAATCAGTTTTTCCAATTTCTTCAAGCGGACTTCCCCCGACATGATTAAAATGGTTTTAAGTTGACTAGGTAGCGAATTGTGTTAATATTTACAGACTATAAGCCTTTGCTTTGCAGGGATAAAGCCACGCCGGCGACAGAAACAGAAGGTTCAAAAAAAAAAGTTCCAAGGAGAAGCGGAGATGAGATGTGGAGCTAAAGGAAATCAATCATACCGCTCGCCGTGTTAATGTATCAGCAGCGGACGCAGTATGTGTGTGAGCCACATCATTATCTGTACATTTCCCTTAATGTCCACTCCAGAGAGGCCGAAGAGAGACTTCCCAATTGTCGACCCTGCCCCGGCCCGGTGGTGGATTTTTGACGTAGAGCTCTAAGCTAACAGAGTTGCTTGTAGTATTTCCTTTCGTCTTTCAACTCCTTTCCTAGATGTCCCGAAAAGGACACCAATATGTATTAAAACGCATTTGAAAAGGATCTGCCGATTTTCTGCGATGTGAGGATATCCATTATGTGTTCTCCAAAAAATGCATCAATTCAGGATCTGCAATGCTACAAAAGCTCCAATGCCCCTCCTCTGTTGAGACTACAGAGGACGAAAGGCTTAGCCCAGCTAGTTTCTTCCTCTAAATTCCATTCTTCGCAAATCATCCGCCAGCCCCGTTCCCCAGTTGAAAATGGTCAGCCGTGGACAATATCTTCATGGATAACAATTACACAACGTCGAATGCAGTTGGGTCGTCGTCTGGGGGCACACTCATTTGCAACGCCAGAGAGAGAGAGAGAGAAAGATCTGTGGCTCATTCCAATCCTGAACGCTGCCTTTCCCAGCCTCCCCCGGTCGGTGGCTTGCGTCTCAGCTCCAGCTTGCTGCTGCAGGCTAAATCCAAGCTCATCATGGCGGCCGGTAGGCTACACACCGCCGTCACAGCATCTGCTACAGAGAGAGAGAGAGAGGGGGGGGGGGGGGGTATGGTTTGGGGTGAAGTTAGGGGGAGGAGGGGTGTAAGGACTGGCAATGTGTGAATGGAAACTGTGGTCGGTGATCGGGAACTGTGTTCGTTCATTGAGGAATGTGGTCGACATCGCTCCCCTGTGACAGACTGAAGAGTTGTGCATGTTGCATGTTCGTTTTAAACAGGGCCTCACTTTTGACTATGCTGGTTTAGCTCACAATGTATCGCTGCACTTATTGCGCTTTCTTGTTATCCTAAGAGGTTAAAATGTCTTTCGTTATGCGTAATATCCATGCGTTATTACTCGTGCGTTATGCGTAATTACGCATGCGTTATGCGTAATTATTTAATAAGGATGCTAATTTAATCCATGGAAAATACATTTGTGACTGGATGGACATTTGCCACGTTGCCATAATAAAAAACATTTAATGTTTATTTACAATTGTTTTGTCGAAATGGTTGTAACTGTGTATACAATTCACAAGATTGGATCAATGTGGGTTTTTTTTTTCCAGTTGAAGGCCTAGTCAGCTGCAGACGTGTTCCCTTCCTTTTCTCTTGGCGAGTGCGACTGACACATTTTGAGTTGTACAATGGCGCCCTCCTACGGCCATCTACGTCGAGTGCATCCGGCTGAGACATGCAATGCGAAATTGACCTGATCGACAGCTATTCCCCCCACAACTCTAAAGCAAAAATTAGACTCCACACATTAGCCATTACCGAGGTCTTGCGGTTGCACATTTTACAATGACTTAAAAAGTGATCAGATCCATTAGGCGAAAAAGAACAGTGGATCTGAAATTTGGGAAGAATTGTGTGTTGATTGGTGTTGTTCATTTTCATCAGACATTATTGTGGACTCACGCAGACTATATGAGGCATCAATCAGCGTAATATATGTCCAGTTATCTTTTGGTCATTTAATTAATTAGTCATTGTTTCCGTGGGGTTCCTTGTAATGTTTAGTGGCATCAAAGCCGCAGGGCGATAGTCACAGCAACTGGCGTGTTTAGCCACTCCTCTGGTGTAGTGACTAGTGATCACACCCGCCGAGCTCTCACTCCCAATCTGACAACTGCCACACCAAGGTTAATAAGGTGCTAAACGCGTCTTTCATGTCTTCAAATATTTGAAGTTGGGATAACGAGACTTTCAGCAGGAAGTTGACATGACGATTAATAATGATGCGCAGACGGTAGCCTCCGCTTGGCAAACCGCATGTTGGTGTAATGCGCCACCCTAAAAATCTTCCTCACATGGCACCACAGAGACTGCGGATACGTGCTGGTGACAGTTGCAGCGTCACCGTGCTTACAGCAACAGCGGCCAAACCACTGTCAATGCATAGGCTAGGGTCAACCTGTGGTACGACTGCGTGCTAGATTAAAATAAATATTTGGATTCCACGCGGAGTACGTTTCTGTGGCTACTCTGAAATATTGATTGAATGATTGATTGATTGGTTGGTGGGTTGATTGATTGATTGATTGATTATTGACAACAACACACCAGATTCCCCTTTACAGGAGCTCTGTTCTTCCTATGTTCAAATACTGTAGGCTACTTCTCAACAGTCGTCGCCAAAGTAGCGTTCAGTTAGGGGAGTCGTTCTAATGTTATTGCGAGGTGCTAATTAACGCGGGAGTTGTTGATTGGGAGGATGTATCTGTCCTTTGATTTGAACTGCCAGGATTGTACCAAAGGAGCTGTTACTAATTGCCATGGGAAGGGAAGACGACTGCGCCATAGTTCACAATAACGCTTCAGACCTGCTATGCACTAGGTCCTAGATAAAGCATTATGTGTATTGTGCAGTACAGACAAGGCCAATAGAGACACTCAACGCAGATTTTTTTAAAATTGTTTTGATCTCGAAATAGACTAAATATAGGGTTTAGGGATACATCAATAGGCAAACGCATGTTTATACATTATAGTGTATTACATTTAATCCACTCTCCATGTCATAGTTTTCTGTAGGCCTATTAGTTAACTTAGGCCTCGGCTGCATTAGATTTATGCTGTCCAATATGTGACTGTCAGGACTCCCTTGCACAGTCTTTTAACCACTTTTGAATCAGTCACAGTCTTCTGTCTCTTTTGTATTACTATTCAGGGGTCTGTACTGTAATTGAAGTGTTATTAACATATTATATTATATCCTATTATATCCTATTATATCCTATTATATTATATTATATTATATTATATTATATTATATTATATTATATTATATTATATTATATTATATTGTCAGGTCAGAAATCAGCACAAAGATAGCACAGTACATACGATGGTAATGAGATTATTTCACAAATCTAAAAACAGTTGTTCAAAAGCATTTGTTGTCTTTCATCTCCAAAGAGAAGGAATTGCCCCATAGATATAAACTGACACTGTTGAAATATGTGATAGTCTACTTTGTAGACAGTTCCTTTCATTTTCTATTCCAACCTCTGAGCCTTTCAACGTGTGTGTGTGTGTGTGTGTGTGTGTGTGTGTGTGTGTGTGTGTGTGTGTGTGTGTGTGTGTGTGTGTGTGTGTGTGTGTGTGTGTGTGTGTGTGTGTGTGTTTAAATTTAGACCCATTTTATGAAGTTATAATTCACTTCTGCACCTTCCTCTGTCTGACTGTGTCAGGGGTGGGGAACCTATGTCTCGAGGGACGATTGCGGCCCTTGAGTGCGTCTTATCCGGCCCCCTACATAGTTTTAATGTTATGCAGTTTCACGTTTCATTCATGAAATATGACATTGTCTGTAAAGAAATGTTTGAATTTACATTTGCAATAGAATGAAGTTATGTTTTCGGGGGACCTAGTGAAGATGGGGTCTGTTGTAAAGGTGTCCACCTTCAATATCTACACCTTTAAACGAGGCAGGAGGAACTCCTGATGTGTGTTCATAGTATGGCCCTTGGAGGACTTTTTACAAAATTTGAAGTGGCGGGCCCAGCCATGGCTCAATCAGCGGGGGCACTGCACTGCTACACCGGCTGCCCGGCTTAAATTCCGGCCCGGGTCATTCGCCGAGCCTTCCCCATCTCTCTCTCCCACTCACTTCCTGTCACCTCTCATACTGTCCTATCAAAATAAAGGCAAAAATGCCAATAAAAAAAATAAGTTCTTTTTTTTTTTTTGAAAATGGCCCCTTGAATGTAAAAAGTTTTCCCACCCTTGGTGTATGGAGTTGCTGTGCTCTGCTCTCCTCTATAACTCTCCAGTTGTCCACCAAGTCCTCAGCCTTTCCTTCCTGTGTGTTCCTTTGGTCTGTCTGACATCTCGGGGCAAATAGAGACCCAATACACAACCGCAGACACTGGGCCCTCGGTGCCAAGAGTGCCTCTTCTCTTCTTATGTTTGTGTGACCAAACAAGGGGGCAGCAAACTCTGCAATGGCATCAGATAATCACCAGGCTGTGAAGAGGCTCCCCAATCCACATCCCCGCTGGCCCAAACCAGGCTCCTGGATTAACTGTCTGTTTGGCTAATAATTTTAATCTGTGGGTGGGTATGGGGGGTCTCTCACCGGGAGGCGGAATTGCCAATAAACATTTAATCCCCATGTCCCCATGTATCTGCCCAGCGCTTTATCAACCTCCACTGCTCCTCCCCATACGAATAATAATACAAAAAATCGTTGCATACACAAATACGTGTATCCCACCCCCCAACCTTAATGCACCCTTAAACCTTGCCCCATCCCCCCCCCCCCCCCCCTCCCTCCCCTCATGCTTGTTGCAGAGGTGGATGACTGACAGTCTGCCCCCCAACACACACACACACACACACAGACACACGCACGCACGCACGCACACACACACACACACACACACACACAACTGTACAGTCTGGTCCTTATAGTGGCATGCTTGTGCCCCCCACCCCCCTCTCTCTCAGGACTCAGCTGTCTGACAGAGCCTTGCCAGACAGGACTAGACTTAAAGCACGCAGGGGAATGTACACAAAGAGGACAAGGGTGTCACACACACACACATGCAAGCTAGACAGGAGAGGAGAGGAGAGGAGAGGAGAGCTTATGTGAAGCGGCTGTCGTGAACCACTTGTTCAAATATCTGTGTCTGAGTCAGGTTTTAAAATGAAATGGCTTTTCTCACAAAATAATTATAAAATAATAGTAATACAAAAGAGTTGACAATAAAGTTTACAATAGTAAATCCATATAGAGTTATGGATCATCTGGTTAACTGGCTATATAGGCCTATACCGTACATAGTCCTACATCAGATGAGGAAGGTACTTAAAATGAATTGCCAACTTTCAACTTTACAAATTAATGTCAGCAATTGCTCTGTATTATTGCAAATGATTCTTTATAAATCATGTCCTTTCATGGGCGGAAAGGAACTGTACTTTAAAAGCAAAGTTTGAATCTATCATCTTAAGGATGACACATTTTCACATCCTATTCTTTAGTAGACATGGAAATCCTTTGATATTTCTTGAGGATTATTTATTGTCATTACAGAGAAAATCGATATGATAATCATTCTGTAGGTTGTACTGCTGCATTCAGCCTTAATGTGCCCGTGAAACAAGGCTTTCATGTTGCACATGCACTCTGATGTTGGTAACCGCCCCCCTGCCAACGTGTGAACGAGTAGGGCGTAGCGAGCATATAAGCACTGGCTGAACGACCGTCAGAGTCACACTGTCAGAATCGGATACCACAAGACACAACTCTACACGTCTCTCTTTCTCTCTCTCAAGGACTCAAGGGAAAGCACAATGGCAATTCTTCAGGTATCGTGCGCTCTGTGCGTCGCGCTTCTGGTTATCGTGGAGGGCTTCACCCATGAGGACATGAAGGACGCGATGCTGCAGAAGCTGGGGCTCGACGAGGTGCCAAGGATCCAGAAGAGGGATTTGGAGAACCTGGTTATCCCAGCGCATATCAAGAACAAGTACCTCTCCATGCTCAAACTGCACAACAAGAGACGGCGCCGTGCGCTACCAAGCCTTGCTGGAATCCTGAGAGGAATTCATGGGAATGCAGGTAAATACTCTTCTGTAACATACTTACCTGCTTCTCTCCAATATGTCCTCGTTGCGTATTAAGTGACCATATAATGTACATAATGGGAATAGTTCAAGGCGCAGGCTCTGTTGCGCTTCGGGGAGCTGCGCAATGAGCCTATTCTAGCATCTCTGTATATTCTATACCCTACCCACACCGCAGGATATTACGTGCAACTTTGCAAGACTTAACATTTTGCTTCGCTGTGTCTTTTCTCTCAGACATCTCAGGTGACTTCGTTTACTCCGATGCCACTCGTCAGCGGATAGTCTTTGACATGGAGGCAAGGATACCAGAGAACAGCGAGGTCACCATGGCCGAACTCAAACTCTACAAAACAGTTCCAAGAAAACGTTACACGCCTGAAAGGAAGCACCACAGGCCAGTAAACAATGCCAGGGTCAGCATCTATTGGGTGGATGTCCTGGAAAACGGCTCCAACAGAACGTCAGTTGTGGATTCAAGGTAAGAGTTGCAGACGCTTCCTGACTGTCGCCGTGCGCAATTTGCGTATTGGCTGTTTTAAGTGTAGGCTATTTTTTGAAATGCATATCATTAATCATTTTCATTATCTCACCAGGTTGATCCCCATCCACGAGACTGGCTGGATTAGCTTTGATGTGACTCAGGCTGTGCACTATTGGTCGAAAAGGCAACAGAAGACCCCAATGCACCTGGAGGTGTGGATAGAGGGCGAGAGACCCGGCAGCTACGCGGCGGAGATGGCAAAGGGTGTCCATTTTACCACTCAGGACCCCAGCGAGAACGCCATGGTGCGACCGGAGCTTGTCCTCTACACACTCAACCTTGATGAATTTGGGTAAGGCACGATTTACACTAAGCCCAATTATGACATAGCTGCAAAGTGTAACTCCTGCAGTGTCAACGTGTTGTAGTCTGTGACTGTCGCATTTTTTTTTAACACGTCTCCTCTTGTGCACTACAGGGCAAGTGGCGACTGCGAAGCCAACACCGACAAGCCAACCTGTTGTCGTGAAAAGTACTTCATTGACTTCCGAGCCCTCACGTGGACCCAGTACTGGGTCATCGAACCAGCAGGGTACCAGGCATTCCGGTGCACTGGCGCGTGCAAACAGCCGAAGCGCAACTACGGTTACGGAGAGAGGAAATGCGCCGTGGTGGAGAGCGCGCCTCTGCCAATGATGTACCTGGTGAAAAAGGGCGACTACACAGAGATCGAAGTGGCAGAATTCCCTAATATGATCGTGGAGAAGTGTGGCTGCGCAATGGACAACATCTCTGTAGTCTGAAGTGGAGACGTTTGAACTATGACTAACCTTAAGTACTTTTATGGTGGACGGCAGAAGACGAATTATTCCGCCAGGGGACTTCTTTATCCTAAAGCACTTGAACATTGTAAATAAAGAAGATTCGTGTCAGAGGAGTGCATTTTGTAAACCCAATGGGGCCACAAGGAAATATCTGATACTCAGAGTATATTTTTGACCTGTAAATAGTATGAATTTGAGACATATTTCACTATGTTTTTAAATAAATTATTTTTCATTTTGAAACGCTATTATTTCCTCATTGAGTAGGCCTAGGCCTAGGACTTTGGGGGTGATGCGAGAATGTAAATTATTTCTAATACTTCATTTGTAACGTACATTGTTTCACACTTAGTTGCTGACCCAACTGCTTAAGTCGAGTTGTCTACACTTTAGCTGACCAAATAATGATTTGCATAGCCTACTCCACAGGGAATCCACCAAGGGCCACACGAATCAACGTAGGGCCTATGGCTGTCTGGCGAGTCACTATGCTATTTGGCAAAGAGTAGGCCTAATAGGCTAGTCAAACAACAATGACATTTGCAAATGGACTTGAAAACTCGGCAAAACGCATAGCTCATTTATTTTAATTGTTAGACTATTGAGCCTAACAATAATAGGCTACCAACTTTATGTTTGGCGGCCAGAATGCTGACTGGTCAAGACATTTAAAGACCAAATGTTGTATTTGAACGACCCGTTAGACACATTGAGTGATTTCTGTTGATATTTTCACACCAGACGAAGTAAGGCTTTAATGACCACAAGGTTAACAAGCAAACGTTTCAGACAATCGTCTGATCATGAGAGACAGATAGTTCAGAAAAGAATTCCAGCACTTGACACGTGATCAGACCGCCTGTTTATTGTGTTGTCTGCGAGACGCTGTTGTTCCAAAGATACAGTTTAACCGAGAAATAGCCTATGCATCAATAACACACCTTTAGAAAAGCATATTACTCTGAATAGTCGCTGATCATTTTAAGAAAAAGACAAAAACACACACAGCTCTACATGTCCTGAATATTGAAGCTCGTTGAGTTAACTGAATTAATTGCAGGCAAAAAAAACAACACAGAAACCTGGCCGTCTTGAACAGATGACATTTCATTTCAAAGTAACACTGCATATCGCAATGGGCTCACTTCAAAGACATAATTCAGTTGTGCATTAAATCTGAGCCCAGTTTCCAACATGGTACTGCAGGCAATATGCCACATCATGGCAAAAAAGGAGAGCTATATCTGCAGGCTGCTTTGGATAAGAGTATTAAAGTATAAAAAGATTACAGATGAAGCGATGCAAGTAGAATGTAATGCCGGCAATACACTGTTGTATGACAACTGAGCCCTTTTGCGGTTAAGATTAAAGAGAGGATTTACATGGCTGTATACTAAATGTGGGAAGTAGAATGGGATGTAGAAGTAGAAGTACTCTTGCAGATGTAATTACAACACCTGTGGTGTGATATTACATGGTTTCTTTCATCTTTGCTATATCATACTACCAGTGTTGTAATTACACATGTTAAAGTACTTCTACTTTGTACAACTCTGCTCCTGTGTGTGTCATGTTATGTTATTGAAAGCCTTTGTCACTTTGGAAAAACATGACTAGGTCAATGTGAAGGTGTATATCTGAAAACTGGCCTCTGTGTATTGTCATATAAAAATAGCTGCCATGGAGAGGAGGGTTGATCACCACCCTGTCGGTTATTTTGTTTTGTTTGAAATGGAAACAAGTACAGCTTCAAATACGAACACTTGGTTATCTTCAAAACAATCAGGACTCTAAATTAACAATTTTCATCACCACCAACCAAAATGACTAGTAGTAGATGTTAATATTACTAGCCAAACACACTCACTAATGGGTCAAAATGGCTGGTGAGTTGGTCTTTTCCACCAGCCAAACTGAAATTTAGCCAGCATGCTGCAGTTAATTTGGAGTCCTGATAACAACGTAGTGCAGTCCTTAAATAGCCATTGCACTGTATCTGCAAACACAAATATCATTGAATGGGTCATACAATAGGCTACCCATGCATGGGCGCATTTATGCTTTTCATACCACAGATAGTAACATCTTGGAATTCAACAAAAGAAAAAAAAAGAAAAAACACTACCTATGTACTTAGTCATTTGTGCAAATACAAAAATCAAAAGCTGCTGCAGACCACATAAACCTTTAAAATGCAAATACTTTCCATTCTCTTTTGTCACATCATACACATCAATAAGAGGACATATACATTTGAGAAAAAAGACATTTATCATTCTCTAGGAACCTAAAGGGAGTGTTTGGCTAAACTTGTATGGAATGGTAGATTATGTACTCTGTGTCCATTCCCAAAACCCATGGGTTCTAAGCCTCAGGATGAGGTCGTGGGATCGTATGATGCGCAAGCCATTTCTCCTTTCCTCTGTCTGTGCAGGTGACTCAGATCTTGGGGCCTATACTACAAAGCTGGTTCAGGAGCCAACCTGGTTAAGTTAAGAGGTAAAGCATCTAATAGAAGAGACTGGAGTCCTCATTTTCTAGAAAACAGAGACTCCAGACTCTTCTATTAGATGATTTACCTCTTAACTTAACCTTAACTTATCCTAAACCAGCTTTGTAGTATAGGCCCCTAGTCTGCTTTTTATTTGACATTCATCGATCACTTAAAACATGTGACCTACCTAAAAACTAAAACTGGCCAAACCATCTCAGAAACAGACATTTCTTCACGTACCACAAGGATTCATTTTGTGTTTGTAGCTTAAATGTTACATAAATGTTTAATATAAAGCTGGGCAAGTTAACAACAAAGGCAGAGGAAAGAAGGCTAACTTGGAGGAACTGTTTGCATTCATGATCTGCCCCCTGAAACACCACTGTCATCTACATCTAGGGGGTCTGTGCCACTGGCTGCCATTCGAGAGGCAAAATCTAATTTTTACTGTTTTTATAATTATTTTTAAAAACCACTGCCATTCCCAAGTGAGCCACTACATGTTTTCTGCAATACACTGTAAAAATCTTGAAGATTCTTCAAAAAAAACAAAAAAACAAAACAAAAAAAAACCCCTCAGCTGATTCCAGGGCCGCTGCTAAGGTTTTGGAGGCCCTAAACATAACGGGTCAGGAGACCCCCTTACAATTTATAATCTATTTTTTGAAGAATTTTTAAAAAATCTTTTTTTAGGCTTTATAAGTGACAGGAAAACGTTTTGGGAGAGAGAAATGGGGAAGGGTCGGCATAGGACCCGGGCCAGAATCGAATCTCAATTTTGGAGGCAGAGTGGTTGAGGCCCTAGGCGCTCTGCTTACTCTGCTTTTGCCTAGCGGCGGCCCTGGCAGGTTGATTGGGGACCCCAGAACTTCCCAGAGGAACCCCTATAGGTTCTTGGGGTACTCAAAGGTTCCTCAAAGCTCCCCTACACAGTTGCAATCAAATGGGTCGCATCTGTGGAGGAAGCCTTTAGAAAATATTGCCGTTCTTTCGAGCAGCTACAATATCAGATAACTTTTCAGGGGTCTCCCAGAACAACTGAGGATTCAAGAAAACCTTATGATGTTTACAGCGTACACAACGAACTCTGCTGCATTACCTTCAAGTGTTTCCAAATAAATTAGCTTGTGAATTTCTGAAAGCAGTCAAGATTCTAATTTCAAGCCTGGTCTACATTATTATTTTTTTAAATATAGTGACTCCTGAGATAAATACATAGAAAACACATCACTTTTAAAAACAGTAGTAGGATGCCTTAGTCATGAGTGAAAGAAACATGTTGCCATCTGCATATCCCTCACGGTCAAGCATAATTCTTTTTGCTCGCTTTACACCATTTATACTGGTATAGAGTTTACTAGTGTCTTGACGGCACTTTGATCAAACACTGGCTGATTTGGGGCGTCGTCCTCCCCGTTTGGTGGCATTAACCTTTAAAAAGAGTGTACCGTCACACTGGTGTGACGGGAATGTTTGGGCAGTGAAAGTTCTATACAATTCTGGGCATCATTCAATACAATTTGGAATTTTAGAATCTTGCATTGTTCTAGAACACATTCTTTTTATAGAATGTTCAAAAACCCACTCTTAAGTGGGGGAGGGGAGACTTCTCCGACAGGTAACCCCACACACACCCCATCCATCCCCATACAGCAGGTTAACGTGGGGACACAGGGGCCAGAGAGGAGTGGTCCTTCCTTCAAAGACTTGTTAACATCTTTGAATTTTATTGGGATTTTACAATTAAAATAAAGAGAATGGACAAATCAAATCAGTCACCACCAGCCATTCAAAGTTTGTAAAAAAGCAAGGTCACCCGTTTATTTGTAAACTATGTAGTTTAGCTCCAACAGGCTTGACATAATAATCGTTTTTTTCTTTTCTTAACAAATATTTCAAAAAACACTCGTACACAAAAAAGGAGCAATCTAATTTTTGTGAGGGGGCACGCACACCTTCATCCGTTTACAAAGGGCAAACTGCTGAAACACTACAGATTTTAAGTTTGAACTCACAACGGCAACATGCACTTAATAAAAAGGGCAGAGGAGAGGGAGAGGCTTTTATGGGGATGTCTATGCATTTCCAAATCAAAAAAATGGGGGAGGTTTACATGACCAATACTGATAACTAGGAAAAGGGACAAATAATTTACATTTCATTCATAAAATGACAGTACAGGATAAAATACACAACCCTGAAATTCTTTGCAAAGCCTTACTACCCACCCCCAAACCCCACACAAGCACAGAGTGTAAGTGAACGTTGAGACTTGTCGCCTTGCTGAATAAAAATAAACAAAATAGGGCCTGGGCCATTAAAATTACAACAAAAGCAAAGCAAAAAAAAAGTATATTCCAATAAAATGTACAAAAATAAAATGGAAAGAAGGTGAAATCCATTCTCTGTTTGGGAGGAAGAGAGGCATAACGGGAGGAGGAGAGGAGAGATGGAGGGATGAGGAGATGGAGTGGTGATGGAGAGAGGGGGAGAAGAAGGCCGGGCTCTCCTCCTTGATGGTCGTGGAATGCATTTCCCCTCCTTCGCTTCTTGAGAATTTTAAAAAGCAGACTTAAAATAAAAAAATAATTAAAAACAAAAAACAAAATAAAACAAAAAAGGCGGAAGAAGGACCAGGCGCCCATAAGGAATAACTGGAGCGAGCGAGTGGAGCGAGTGGTGAAGAGGAGCAATAGGGGGCTCTATGGATCAGGGAGGGTCAAGCAGTCTCTAAGAGAGAGGCCAAGGCTCTCAGTAATATCCAGGGTGGTACTGCTGGCTCCATGGCTTCTGATTCCAGAACTACAACACAAACACAAACAGACAAACGCGCAGGAAGAGTTAGTCACCAGCAGAGGGAGACAAACACACAAAGGCACACCATCACACCAAGTGCTGCAGTACATTCAGAACCCCTAACCTGGGCTGCGTTTCTCGACAGTGTTGTTGCTAACCAAGTTAGCAACTTACTTGGTTGCAATGCAATTTCCTATTGGCAACTTATCGAGTTGCTAACTGGTTAGCAGCGACACTCGAGAAAAGGGGTCCAGCTCATTCTTTCAGTGACTAAACACCATCAATGCACCTGCCCCGTCTTCCTCCTCGAGCCGTATTCACATTGGGCTCATCTGTGATGGCGCATGTACAGGGATTAAAGCAAAAAAAAGTAATCTGACTGAACTTTTTTACCGGTTAGGTACCCGATCGAGTATCACTCCGTAACCCTACGAAAACCAATGTAGCCAGGCTCTGCCCTCGTAACGAAATATACACTGGTTTTACGCAAGGAATGGTGTCAGAGGCTCAGAGCCAGCGCTAGGCAGACAGGGCAGTCGCCTAGAGCAGAATAGGCCTATGTCTTGAGGGTGCTAGTAATACCAAAAACTGCCACAAAATCAGAGCTTCAACCAACATAAAACTTTACACTTCACATTAACAATGAATATTCATTATACACTAAGTAGGTCTGTATACACTCAATATGAATGTACCTGTAGGTACTAAATCAGATGTAGGCCTACAATGCTATGCTTACAGATGCCAATTCCTAAATACAAAAAAAGGGAAAGAGGGAGAGGGGGCAGGCCTAGGCCACCAGATTGCACTGAACTGCAATTTGGGGCAGGTTTTGGTTATTTCCTCTTATTTCTACCCATTATTTATGAATTGTTCACAACATTATGCAGAATGGATTCACAATGAGTTTTGCTTCAAAATGGTAGCTGATCTCACAGAATTATTGACTTGGAATTGCAATGAGTTGATACAGTGATCCCATTATGGTTTTTGTTGTTTTTGTAGTAGTTGCAGGCTATGGTATATTTTGTCTTTCACATCAGAATGGGCAAACACTGTTCTGGTGAAAGCACTGGTGCGCATTGCTTGCGGTTGTATTTCTTACATTTAAAAAACAATGCATTGTCTGGTCATAGCAATCAGAGGGAGAAAACTAGTTGTTGGTTATTTGTATGTTTTTCACCCTTTTTCACTATTCATCCTGTTACGAACAACTTGTTGACGTTTACAAACAGGGTGCGGACGGTAGTCTGCCTCTGTGTTCTACCGTTTTGAAAACCTATGGCTACTTTTTTGCCTCTCGATGTGCGGTGCCAGGCACACGCTTACCATTGATATATAAAAAAAAACGTCCCCAACTCCTGCACGCACTCGTGTTCTCTCATACAAGCTGACACGACGCACGCAGACACGACACAGTCACAGCCAGACGTCTATCGTTTAACAAAAGTAACACACTTTCCCAAGCTTGTCGCGCAACTTTCCACTCGAATCAAGGCAAATCGCCCACCCATCAGCCCTGTGCGCAGTGCGCAAATAACTGAACTCAAACGAAACGCATAGTCCGAGAAGATGGACACAGACGTTGAGCCACTCAAAAACAAGCACGCACACACAACTGTTGCTGCACACTATTCCAGTTAGCAAAAATAGCATCAAACAATAGCCTACAACAAGCCTTGAAAGTGCAACAAACATCGAAACGGCATTTATCGACCATGAGTCCACCCATCAGGACACTGCTTCCCAGAACAAGACGTGGCATAAAATATTGGCTCTGCCTGCGATAGCAACAGTGACTCCTGTAAAATGCAACCCATGTTTAACTTATTTCTTGAATATATATCGGCAACAACAAAGTTAATCTGCTATGATTACAGATGAGACAGTAAAGTATCCGTTGTCAGAAAGACAACTAGAGCTAGTTCTATCATAGCCCTTTTACGCAGCCAGTCAAACGCGCTAAACTTTGAGGATGAAACGCGTGGTAGCTGCCAATTCATTGGGGCTATGAATAATGTTAGTAAAAGCCACAATGCTTAAAATGCAAACCCTTCATGAAAAATACATCATGCGCAGTCGAAGTACACTATTCTTTTTTTCTAACAATCTGCCCCGGCAGGTGCAACGATAATGGAAACGTGTCCTACCGTGTCCATTCCATGCACATGCATTATTAGCCCATATTGGAATCTCAGTCCAACTCCTTTAACGATTGTCATTGCACTTTAAAGACATAGGCCTAGTATTACACTTATTTTCTTTTCTGCCATCAGCAACAATGTTGGCTTTTTTTTTTAGTCTCTCGCGCTGCACCGCCACCGAATTGTTCACCGCTCGTGCTGTACTTCTTTTTTTTTTTTTTTTTTTGGAAGAACGGGGAGCTCAAAACTACTGATGAGTGAATCTGTTGTAGGCCTATCACACCAGTGGTGGAGTGTATAACTAAATCTGTACACCAAACACCTCTTGTCACCTTCTCATGACCAGGAGTGCTCTCGATTTGTGTTCAGTTGGAAAGTAAAAATTGTGAATTAATTGACATAAATTATACGGACGGAAATCCGTCCAAACGAACATCCAGTTGACGGAAATCCGTCGTAGCGACGGAAAACTTTAATCCCTGCATGTGTACTAATGCAATCACACTGCATTCTGGCTAGATATTCCTAATCAAAATGCATTGTCATTTTGCAGTGTGCATTGCGTGCTGTGCAGAATTTCACCGCATGCGGCATTTCAAACGGGGCCATTAGGATTTTAGGTCACAGACACACACACACACACACTCCGACCTACCCCTTGCTGCCAGCTCTGGTTGAAGGCCTGGGCTTTGTTCATGCCGAAGTTGCCGCCGCCGTTCTTGTTGCCGCGGTGCTGGTGCTGATGCTGGTTGCCACCCCGTCCCCGGAACTTTGGAGGCAAAAACAATACAAACAAACAGTCGTTGTTAGCAACTCATGCCATTATTAGAGTATGCAATGCATGGATAAATAAATAAACCAGTATGTGGTCATTCGAGTTATGGCTAATCCAAGTTATACAGTCTTAAGTCACCATCTGACAATCACATCCTCTCAAATGCATCATCTCTACTAGTACAATGCATGCATCTACTCTACCGTGTCTAGGCATACGGTATGACCATTTCAGTGATTGGATGACTGGTGTGAAATTCTTGAACTAGCTTTGGCCTTCCTTTTATTTGTTCCTCTGACAGTCACTAATCCATTCTGACAGCTGTGACAGGAGTGAGGATCTGACCATGGACTAATTTGTCTAAAGTAATAGACTCGTTTGTGACAACGCAGTAAGATTTTTGCTAGGCAGTGGGCATGCGCACTTTGCCATTTTGATGCATTGTGGTTAGAAAATTCTAACCAGAATGCAAACTGGTTAAGTGCGCATGCCCACTGCCAAGCAAAAATCTTACCGTGTCGTCACGAACGAGCCTAATAATTTCCTGATTATAACAAGGCTTTCCTCCTCCTCCTCCTCCTCCTCCCTCCCTCCCTGCTGCCCTGCCCACCTGGTTGAAGTTTCCGCCTCCTCCTTGGCCTCCTCTGTGCTGTCCGCCTCCTCCTCCGCGGTTCATTCCTCCTCCTCCTCCTCCACCTCCTCCCATGCGGTTCATCTGTCCTCCGTGGTGCATGGGCCTGCCGCCGCGGTTGCCTCCACCCATACCTCCACCGCCTCCTCTTCCTCCGCCCATGCCCCCTCCCATGTTGTTCCTCATGGGGCCTCCCTGCCTGTTGCCTCCTCCTCCACCTCCACCTCCGCTACGGTTGGGCATGCCTCCTCCCATACGGTTGAAGCCTCCGCGGAACGCAGGTGGGGGCAGGAAGCCTCCCCTCGGGGGACGGCCGAAGGCTCCGCGAGGGCCACCGGGCACTGTGAAAGCAGACAAAAAAACACAGCGGCTTTAATACCTAAGCACCAATCAACACCATATTTGACAACTTTAGCTTTCTTTTTTTAGAAACTAATGCAAAGATTTAGCCTAACCCAACACACTGCACATTGGTCATCACACCTATGTAATTAATTCCTCTCTCCCAAAATAGCAGGGATCCATATCGATAAGTTAAAGGGCGAGTTATTACTTATTCTATGTACATTGAAAACAACCAGCTCTATGGCATGGCTCCTCTGCAATACATGACGTAACGAGGCCGACAGGCGGACAAAGATGCGTCCGATGGCGGCAAAGATCGTGTTTTGGCTGATTGAAAGAATGCTTTGACGGACAGACCGACATACCCCCTTACCGGGCGAATACACCGGCCGTGTCGCGATTGAAGCGGCAGAGAGTCGCTCGCCTTGGTCTTGTCGCGGCCGGTGTATTTGCCCGGTTATAGAGATGCTAGGAAGCATCTAAAAACTGGGGTCATGCCACAGAAAAAAAAAAACACACAACCTTTAGGACAGACAACAGCCTAACACTTTTTTCCAAATCACTCACTTCCTCTGAATCCGCGGTTCTGGAAGCCTCCTCTGGGTCCTCCGCGCGGGCCCCCGGGGCCTCCTCCGCGGTTCTTTCCGCCGCCTGGGCCGCCAATGCGGTTGCGCTGGCCCTGGTTGTTGTTCTTCTTGTTGGGCGTGGAGCCGCCCTGGTTGGGCTTCTTCTCGGGAGGCAGGTTGGCCTTGCTCTCCTCCTTGTACTGCTCCAGCACCTTGCCCGCCTCCTCCTTGTCCAGCTCGGCGAACGTCACGTCCACGAAGCAGTCGCCCACCTCCGGCAGCGCGTACAGCCCTAAAAACACAACAAAACACAGCAAAACGATTATTTTACAGAATGAGCAAAAAACAAACAAACGAAATCATCTTTCAGACCTTTCAGAACATCACCCCTAATCACAGCCAAACAGTTATTTACAGAACGAGGGAAAAAAAAAAGCGAAACAAAACCAAGTCATCCTTCCTGCCAATTTGTGAATTGCCCAGATGTAAAGGCACCATCTGTAACTTTGGCATGGCCCCATGAGTCCAAGCAGTGGAGCATTTTAAAACATAATATATACATGTTATTATCTGAAAGACTTGGCCAATTAAACCGCGAGAGGGGGGCCTCACCCTTCATCTTGAGCACAGCGTGTTCGGGCACGTCTTTGCCGTCGGTCTCGGCCTTCTTCTGGGTCCTCTCCTTGTACTGTTCGTCTGTGGGGCACACCACCACGGCCTTACGAATGTAGTCGGCAAACAAGCACATCTTCTTCCTCTGGGCAGGTGCAGAGATGTTCGTCTGAGGGGACAGGCAGAGAGAAACAGGAATGTAATTAGAAAAAAACGGCTTCATTCAGCTTTTCCAAGTGGGTGAAATATTGCCTTGCTTCATTTTATGCGGCATGACTAAGTGGTGGTGTACTTAATGACAGCTCAATTTGCGCTACCATAAAGGGTTTTACGTTTTCTTTTAACGGGTATGCATTTTGGGGGCGCTCTGGCGCTACGTGCTTGCATGCCCATGGGGACCCGGGCTTGAGTACAGCCTGCAGGGTCATATCCCAACCCTGCCCCATATCTCCCTCTCCTACTCTCTTCCCGTCAGCCTTCACCACCCATCAGAAATAAAGGCCCAAAATGTATATATATACATTTTTTTTATAAGTGTAGGGATTTTGACTATTGGGCCCATCAGGCTCCCGTACCTGGTCCAAGATGTAGTTCCTCTTCTTGCGGGCGGCGATCTCAATGAACTTGCCCAGGAAGAGAGGTGCACGCTGGGAAATGGCGGTGAGCTTAGTCACATCCTTATTCTGACGCTTCAGGCTGTTGATCTACAAAAAAAAAATAAAAAAAAATTAGCAATCGTCTTGTAGCAATTGCAAAATATTACAATAAAACCACAATATTTGGATGTTATAGCATCCCCATTGTCAAAAGATGGTTTGGCCTCTTTCCCCCCACAAATAAATGTCATGACGCCAACTAAAGTAGGCACTGGTCCTCACAACAGGATGGCAAATGTTAAATGTGTATAGGTCAGCTGCTTTGTGAATTTGTGAGATCGACAGAAAACACTCGCGGGCACTTCAGACACTCAGCAATTTTTAACAATAGAAATAGAGAAAAGAAAATGTGAAAACTTAATTCATACGAGCACTCCCTCAATCAAGTTAAAATTGTGTGTGTGTTTTTTAAGGGAGTGTGTGCAGTTAACCTTAAAGGGACACTGTGCAGGAAATGGTCAAAAAAGGTACTGCAACTATGCTGCTCATTGAAACTGGGCTGCCTTTAGCCAAATCTGATCTTCACATGATAGTTTACTAAGTAATAAACTAATATTTTCTAGTATGGTCCAAGTACAGTCATTTTTGCAGCTAAAAATGGCTATTTCTGGAAATTCAAAATGGCGGACCATGGAGAAGATCCCCCTTTCATGTATGAAAAGTGCAATTTTCCCAGTCATAATGAATACTTAGAATTTCATGGTGTTGGTAAATATTCATGAAAAAGGTAACATTAGTGAATGGGTAGCATGAATTCTGGAAATTAACAACTAAAAATCTCACAGTGTCCCTTTAATCTAGTATTAAAGCAAGGAACAGATGTTTGCGCCTGGTTTCGTACTCAATGCCATTATCCAGCAGTAGCCCCACAGCTGCACAATGTGACAGCTAAGGAGTGTATGTGTGTGTGTGTTTGAGTCTGTCTGCGCGTGCGTACCATCATCTTCTCCAGGATGGCGTTGGTTCCCAGCAGGTTGTACTGGCCTGGGTTCTCCTCCATGTGCTTCTTGGCCCAAAACGTCTTACCGGCACCAGGCAGGCCCACCATCATGATCACCTGCAACAAGCACACACAACGTTTATACTACTGCCGTTGGACGAATAGAGAGGTTTAACCTCGACTCATTTATGCCTGAAACGCCTGCAACAAGCACACACCATGTTTGCCACACACTGTGGAGTTGGCCAAATTCAGGGGGGTTACCCTCCATAAAGCATACTTTAACCCAGTTATGCCTAAAACGCATGCTAAAAGCCAACGTCAATTGGCTATCGCCCAAATATCTCCAGATCCATAGCACAAAAAACATGAAATAGGTTGCATTTAAAAGCCAAAGACCCTAATCTTGCATTTACAGGGTGTCCCAAGGTTTCACCACATAAAATTTAAGTCGTTCGTTTCCAGCATTTAGGTTCAATTTTGATGCATGGAATGCTGACAACCAGCCACATCTAGACATCAACATCTTTAGTCATCCTGGTTCTCATACCTCGCAGTCCTTCTTGGTGGCCAGTATGTGGTTATCAGCTCGAGATATTTTTGTAGAATTTTGACATTGCTCTGACAATTGCCCACTTCTAAACACCAAGACCTTAGGTAATGCATCTCATTCTCCCCGGCCTGTACCTCACAGTTTTTTGATATTATGTAATGCTGACAAACAACCTCTTCTAAACATTAACATCTTCAGTTATGCATGTCACATCCTATGGCCCAGACGAAGAAGCTGGTTCAGGAATAAACCAGGTTAAGTTGATAAGTAAATCATCTCCTGGAAGAGCCTGGACTCATTTTCTTCAATGATCAGTCCAGGCTCTTCTATTAGATGATTTACCCCTCACCTTAACCTGGTTTACTCCTGCACCAGCTAGTACACCCCTCTGATCCCCGTACCTCGCAGTCCTTCTTGGTGGCGGGTCCCCGGGGGCCGCGGACGCGCTGCTCCAGCTCCACCTGCTGCAGCAGGGTGAACCCCTCGGGCGTGGGGAACAGCGGCGCCTCCAGCTGGCCAAAGTTGAACTCCACGGCGCAGTTGTGGCACATGACGTGCGGGTAGAGCGGCTGGTCACCCAGAGCCTCCTTGGACACCGTGAAGGCCACGCCCAGCTCCGCCCCGTTCTTGGTGAAGGACATCTCCACCTCCTCGCCATCGAAGTTCTACCAATTAAAAAACAGAGTAAAGATTATAGCTACAACTTATGATCGTAATTCATTTTATTCAGAAGCACCTTTCAAGAAACTTAAGGAAAACCAAAAAGTTGGAGCAAATACATTTCAACTCCTTAAATCAGAATCCAACAACAAAAAGACCAACTTCAGTTCTTCAAAAGACAAATAAACGTTTATAGTTATGACGACTTAACAGCAAATAAATGGCAACGACTATAAAGATCCAGATCCTGAAATAACCAAAATTCCAAATCTTGAAACATTTGTTACTGGATGGTCATAAACTTCAGCAGGTTCAGTTTCTCACAAGATCAGCTGGTTCAATGTATTTTTTTTTTAATATATAGGATACATTTCTCAGAAGAGCAAAAAAAACTAAATGTTAGACAAAATGCTTTTTGAGTCTTGTATTATTGAGCTTATAACAGCAAAGACGCTAAGAGATCAAAGTAAGCCTTACGATGAAGCAGCCAACCACGTCGTTCTCATCAAAGGTCTCGCCAAAATCCTCCGTCTCGCAGTTGGTGGTCTTCTTGCCTCGGCCGGAGTAAGCGAAAGAGTTCTCCTCCTCACCTGTAAGACACAACCTGCCCATTAGCTGGGACGACCGTAATGTTGCGCCAATCTTAATGTATATGAAACTAATTTTTTTTTTTTTTTTACCTTACAATACTATACCATGGCGCAATAAATTTAAATAGTAACTCTGAATGGAATGATGGGAGTTTCCTTTTCTAGGTACGAGACATTCAACAACAGAAGACAATGGGTCTAGTCTAAACCTCGAGTTTTTAATTTTGTGGATACTGGGATTACTGGTTAATTCATCTAAATTGATCCCATTCTAAGGCTAATCCAGTTTGGCACTTAGCATCACTGCATTTATCCACCAAGCATCACTGTTCCATTTAATACACATCTTAGAATAAACAAATTGCAGCAAACCAACCACTTATTTCAATGGAAATAAGTTTGATACAGAAAACATAACTGAAACATATTCATTATATTTTATTTTTTAGATCACCCTATTCCACAACGGCACTAATTGGAGCAGTGGGCTGTGATGAAGCAAAGTAAGCCGCTCTCATGCTTAGGTTCTTGCCTTCAGGTACACCACAGACATACTCAACATCCATCATGCATCCATGTATATGGGTCAGCTGCTTTGGGAATTAATGTGATCTGCACAAAGCGACATTAGAGGGCGTCGCAACCACTCTAGGACTTCATTCACTACCATGGCCATGGCTCAAGCAGCTAAGGTATTGTTGGACTGGGTTAATGGGCTCGATTCTGGCTCAAGGTCATTCCCAGTCATCTCTTCACCGTCCCAAAAAATATAGCGAAGTTCACCGCACACTTATTTGACCTTTTTGCTCGTTTATTCAGAGCGAACAACGCCGCAGGAAGTCATCAGGTTCGCTCAGGCATGCTATAAATTTCAAGTATTGAACACCTGCATTTACCAGCACCTAGAAAAGCGATTCTCAACGGGGCTGTACTGCCCCCCAGGGGGCGTTGGGGTGCCCTAGGGCAGTGGTTCTCAACTGGAACAGTCTTGGGACCCACCATTTTCCACTCTCATTCGGTCGCGACCCAATTTTTTTAGCGTTAAAGTCAATTCAATGCAATTCTCAAAATATAACAAAGACTCGAATGACTGGTTGCACGCTATCTATCTCGCATAAACATTCAGATGTATCTATGACGACAGATGACACGGAGTTCACTAGCCTATCAACATAAAAGTTGTAAATTGTTGCAGGAAAAGTTGGATATTTTTTTTTTAGAATTAAGTTTTTTTTTACACCAAGGCTCCGCGACCCACCCATGACCTCTCCGCGACCCACTTTTGTGTCGCGACCCACCAGTTGAGAAACACTGCCCTAGGGGAGCGTTGAGAAGGATACAGTTGAGAGGGGTTGGGGCTTAGATGTAATTGGGGGCAATAGTCCATTTCTTTTTTTTATTTTTTTTTAGCACCAAGGGGGTGTTGGCAAGCTTAGGATGAGGTTCAGGGGGTGTTTGTACAAAAAGGTGGAGAGCCACTGACCTAGAAGCTGTGCATGGATCTTTGAACTGTTGCATAGACAAAAGTTGACTCACCTAACAGAAGGGTGCTGTTGGCCAGAGACCAGCCCACTTGCACCTCGTGGATGTCATGGTTCTTGTTGGAGATGTGCTTCACTGGAATCTTCTCAATGATCTAAGACACACAGAGAAATAAGGATGCTGCTGAACAAATCATTTCACACACAATGGTGGAAAACAGCAACTGGCAATGTGTTCACACAAGTTAACTACACACATTTTGGGGCATTGCTATCTAGTTATGAAGTTCTGTTGGGCAGGCACATAACCATCAATCGTTTGATGCATTTGTTAACCCCAAAAGCTGGCTGCAATTGACCAGCAGAAATGGACACAAAGATAATAAAATGAGTAATAACAGAAGATTTATTTCATTTTATTGCCACTTCACCACAGCTGATAGTAGTTTGTTGTGGCACGTCCCCAACAAATACATATAACGGACAAAACGCACAGCAGCAGAGCGCATCAATATGGGCTGACAGCTGGGAAACACAGAATAATTTTATTTAACCTTTTTTTTTAAACCAGGAAGTGGTCCCATTGAGTTACAATGACTCTTCTGCCAGGGAGTCCTGGCCAAGAATAAATCAATGGTATAATAATAATAGTAAATAAAAAAAACGGTTGGTGTGGGTTACCTTCATCTCAAAGCCAGCCTTGCCCTGGGCCACGCCATAGGAGGCCCGGCCCCCTGCCCACAGGTAGGCAAAGCTCTCCATGGTGAGGCTGGAGGCACTGTAGCGGTCACGGGACACCTTGAAGTGCAGGTCACAGTTGTCTACAAGGGGAGGGAGGGAGCAAACATAAACACAATAGCAGTGAGCAGAAGGCACGCACATCCAATAAAACAGATGGCAAATGTGAAGAACTCAAGCTTGAATCACTTCAAAAACCACTGCATTAGCAAACAGAACAAAACTGTGATCTGGGATGTGCCCAAAGTCGGGGCCGGGAACCCCTGGGGGGGGACGGGACGCAAAGGGGTGCAAGGGGGGCTGCGGAAGGTTGGAAGCAAATAACAATAAATCAATGTACACCAAAAAAAAAAAGCAAAAATAAACTAAGCACTGTTTCCATTATTAGAGATCCGCATTATAATAACCCATTTCACCTCCGAATTCTGAATTTTATAAACCCCAAAGAGGCACGGTCACACAGACCGAGACTATGGTTGTGAAAGAGTGCACAGAAAAACAATAGTCTGGCACAGCCCGTGTCAGGGGGGCCTTGGCTGGAATCTATCGGTATATGGGGGGCCTCGTCATGGTTAAGTTTGGGAATCCCTGTGCTAATTTTTTTGTAACTTTGCCTAATTTTGTTATAGGTTTGTGCGTGTTTCACAAGCCGCACAAAACCTGCTTTCCATGTGGATTGCAATTTACAACACACACTTTGCAAAATGTAACAAAAACAATCCAGTGTTTCCCATACATTGAGGAAACTATGGCGGCCCGCCATAGTTTAAATTTGGCCGCCATAGTTTACGAAAATGTAAAAAAAAAAAAAAAAAAATGTTAAACTTTTTTTTTTTTTAACGATATCCGTTTTGTTAAAAACGATTTGAATTACGATTTCCACGGTAACACAGAATGAGGGGAAAGCATTAGGAAGTGACCGTAAGGGTATTACAGTTGATTCATGTGTGCACACGTGTAACATCGGGTGAGTAACAGAACATGTGCGCAACGATGCGTTATGACACGCCGATATGCGAGGATCTTCGTCCAAATCGCTAGTCGCATGCATCATCGCTAACTGCGTTTACATCGCGTGCCGCGTGTAAGGGAAATGTTAGTTGTTGACATGTATGGAATTCACTTCAATTTGTGCTGTTTCTTGCTTCAGTTGTGGACAAAACGATTGGCCAAACTCACAATAGAAAGCCTTTGCTGTGCTACTGTCCCAGAGAGCTGAAAAAAAAACCTTCATAGAAGAAGTCACACTTAACAGGGGTGTTAACCAATCCAATGAGTTCTCTCATTGCTCTCTCTCTCTCTCTCTCTCTCTCTCTCTCTCTCTCTCTCTCTCTCTCTCTCTCTCTCTCTCTCTCTCTCTCTCTCTCTCTCTCTCTCTCTCTCTCTCTCTCATAGTAGCCTACTATTTACCCATAACAAATGGTGAATTTCTGAGCCCTTTTTAATTTGTAGCCTATACCACTGAAGGCATGATAATGCTTCATCATATTTTAGAAATAGGGCCTATGTGCCTTTTATATACCAAATGTTTATCATTTTGAAATTGTTTCAGTTGTTTATGACTTGTGTATGACTGAAATTATCTCTGCATACTATCAGTGCTGCATTGCTTTGTAAAAATAGGCTATTCAACACACTTTAAAAACACACTGAAAAGATACGGCCATAGTAGCCTACTGAAAACATTTTGTTCATAATAATGGTGATTAATAAATGGTGATCTTAAATTTTCATACTGACATCCTTGAATTTGACTTGGTAGATCACGGCAGACCATCAACTTCAAAAGTAGATCTTGGTTAAAAAAAGGTTGGGCACCCCTGCTATAGAGAGAACCACAAGTGCTTGAAAGACAGGGATCAAAAGCCTAGTCAAGTTGTAGTTTACTTGGGTTTGGGAGCAATATAAAAAACCTTCAGAGAAGGGACAGTTGGGATGAGTTTACTAACACTCCCTAGGCTTTGTTTTACAGTTGTAATGAGTTTGGTGACAGACCTTCATTGACACAGCAGAGGAGACATCGGGCTGCATATAGAAATTAACGTGTAATGAATGTGAATATAGACATAAATGTGTAATATGTTGTTCAGCCCTTTTAATGGGAGGAATTTGGAAAAAACTGGCCCTGTGACCAGCACCCCTCATGTAGAATGTGTACGCCTACAGATATGTGTGGGGGAAAAGGCATAGCCTACCCTCTAAGACCCTTTTTGTCTATGCGTTAACAATTTCACAGTGCTCTTAAATTCTTATCTCTGCTCCTATTTTGTTTTATTATTGTTTCCCAGACCCCTGCATGAGGGACGAATGAAACTGTGTTGTAAACAGAAATTATTCACTGTACTGCATTTTTTGACAATGACAATGTACTACTATTATACAAGTCCCCAACCCCCCCCCCCCCGACAAAATAAAGCCCGGCTGCCCCCATAGTTTCCAAAATTTCTGTGGGAAACACTGCAATCCATTGCACAACACTAATGGCTGTGAAGATTGCTTACTGCTTCCGGCTGTGTCTCATTGCTGCAATGTGTGCTAGTACTGTGATGTGCGCATTAACGATTTGGTACAAAACCAGCTCATTTTACAGCAGTGTAGAGTTCGGCAAATTCGGGTGTTAATCAGCCTCCATGAACATACAATTCGATATAGATTTCTCAAGACAGCGATTCGATTATTTTCGATACTTAAGAATGGCCCACAATATGACATTATTGGATTGTTGGCCATATAATTGATGGATTGATACATATCCATTAGGTAAGCCCCTAGGTAAGCACGCCATGCTGGGTTTGCCATTCATCTGCACAGTTTTGCTTATCTGGTGTGAAGAGTTCTGCATTAACAGCTTCAGTTACAAAAAAAAGAAGGGGGGGGGGGGGGGGGAGGAGTAAGATGCAGGACAATCCAACTTCGCCACCCCCCCATACCACATTGAACCAGGAGGAAATGCAATGACACATTTGTCCTCAATCGCCCTTCCCTATGGTTTCCTTCCTCCAGAAAGAAACTGAAACATGGCGTCATCTAAACACTTTAAAAATACCTACACGCTGCACTGCACTTCCAACAGCAGACCGGACGGTCCTGTTTATTTGAACTGGGGAGTTTGCTTGGACTTGGAGGTGTGCCAAGCGCACGTTACCCTATGTGTCCTTTTCTTTTCAGCTGTGGAACAGGTGTTGTATTGTCAGGGCCTCACCTTTGGCCCTGAACCACCCGCTTCCTTCGGGTGCTAAGCCTCTAGCAAATTATCACAATGCCACTGGTCTATACATATGCCCTAATCCCAACTGGCTGGCCTACTTAGCAGCACATGAAGTAGTCACCCCACTTGATCCTGTGGACATAAGGGCTCGTTTCTTTAGGTACTTCCGCATTTGTAAATAGAATGAATTTCCATGTATTTTATGCGGTACGTTAACATTTAGAGGATCTGGGTGCATCAGGAAGAAGGACCATACTTTTCTATATCGTGACTTTATACAAATACTAAAAGCATCAATGGAAAGGGGGACCAAGAACATCTACTTCATGACCTAAGACTACGGGAACTGACCCTAAAAATGCCATCAATGAAAATGAGTTATACAAGTTGCAATTCCTAATGTCAGTCCAAATCTTAGTTGTGCACACAGACCCACACTAAAGCTTTCGCAGCCAAGAAGTGCACTTTCACCTACAGCTCCCTGCAAATCCCGACGGATTAATTATGATCGTATGACACATTCTTTGAATGCATTCCTTCGCTTCATTGGAAGAGAAAATTTAATCCATTTGAAAAAAAAGAAACATGTAAATATAAAAAAATAAAAACTAGGGCAATTTGGTGACTGTTTGGGTTCCCTCCCTCTTCCTGACCACAAGACAAATCAGGGATGCATTTCTCAAAACCATAGTTGCTAACTACTTAAGCTACTTTGTTCGCAATGCAATTTCCCTTTGGCAACTACCCAAGTAGTTAACTGGCTAACAACTACGCTTTTGAGAAATGCACCCTAGTCTTGTCTTCTCCATCACTTACGTGTGTCCAGGCAGACCAGTGTGTCATCGAACTCCTCATCCTCTTCCTCCAGAGGGGGCAGGGGAGACTTGGCCCTGTAGACGGAGACAGGAACAACCAATCAGAACACTGGAATAATGGGGCAGGGGGTGGGGCAAAAGGGCAGAGGCAGGCTGATCCCGCCCCTTTGGGGAAGAGAAGAGAAGGGAGGGGGATGGGTAGAAGGCTGCACACAAGAGTGAGGGATGAGAGAAAAAAAAAAAGAGAGGGGGAGAGGAGGAGGAGGAAGGGGAGTGTGTGGAGGCAGGACAAGAATGAAGCCAGTTTTTTTTTTTTTGCTTGAGTCATCGCCATCAAAACATTTGAGTGTGTAGAGAAAATACAAACAGATGCAGACGGCCCTTGATTGCCGTCAATTCTTACCAGATCCAGATGGCACAAACCTTAAAGAAGCAGGAGGGAGGGAAAAAGGATGGCACACAGTAATTCACATTTTATGAGGAGAAGGGAGAAAATATCATAGAAGAAGAAAACAAAAACAGATGGCATCCCTCAAATCCTTTAGGAGGCGTGGGCCTTATGACGCCAGCTGGTCCGGGTGTTTGTCCAAAGGTCTTGAGGATATATTTAACCCACAAGCCGCAAGCCGCTCGCGCCCAGAAAGGTCAGAGCCGGAATGGAGGTATCCGGAACTAAAGGCGGACGGGCGGGTCGCAGTCTTGTGTGGTCACTGAGCCAAAGGGACGAAGGAGGGCTGTATTGTGTGTGTGCGTGTGTGTGTGTGAGTGAGGCACTACAGTATTGTGCGTGGGGGGGAGCAATCAAGTGGCAATAAAAACCAGGGGATGCGTTGTAACTTGTTAAGTGACAGGGGAAATGACGTGGCCAAGGGTGTGAGATTTCACAGTTGCTTAGCCTATCCTACACTACAACATGTTTACTACACTGACAAAGTCTTGTTTGTTATTCTTTTCTCTGTGAAAAAAAAAAAACCCAACCCCTAATAAATGATGGTTTATTTAAGGGCATCCTTTCTGCAACCCAAGTGTGCAAAGTTGTTAATCTGACTGCAATGCATGCACTGGATGCTTGGACATATGTATGGCATGCCCTGGCTTACTTCCCAAAGGAACACGCACGCTCTCAATCCGTCCCCATAATTATGACCTCATGTGACCAGCTCATCGCCCCATTCCCTCCATCGCACCTCACTTCCCTCCATCGCCCCCTCACATTACTAAGAGGACATGAGGGGAGAGGAGGGGTGCGCCCAGGCTGCTGTTTACATCTACTACAGGTGGCTCATTGCCCCATTCCCTCCATCGCCACCTCACTTTGCCAGGAGGACTTGAGGGGAGAGGAGGGGTGTGGTGTGGTGGTGCAGCCAGGCTGCTGTGTATACCTATCACAGGTGGCTGGTTCACCCCGGGGGTGGTTAGGTAAGGAGGTCCTAATTCACAGAAGTGACTTGTAGACGATTGTGACTATATAATAATAATAATAATAATAATAATAAATAAGGAGTTTTGTTTATGCAAGGTAGGGCTAATCACATGTTTACTCACTATGCACATGCAAGTCAGAAAAATGATTCAAGTACTTACCTTTACTACAATTGCAGAATAGTTTCTATTCATAACTCAGAAAAAAGGCCTAATCAAAGCTAGACTGACAAACAATGCAGTTTCACCGAGGCAGAATTGACTATGTGCACAATAACACTAACGGTTAACTTGCCCGCTATGAAAGTAGCTAGACAAATTTCAGCACTTTGTGTTGCTGTTGAGAACTATTCCGGCCACAATTAGCAACAAGGTTTGGATGTCATTCACATTAATTTTGTGGAGATTTTGTAAACGGGCAAACCATGCCATCCCAGATTCTGAATTGAAGTCAAAACTAGTGTTACGGTTCCGAGCCGGAAATGGTTGGACTGTTCCATGGTGATGATTCTGAAACTTGTTCGTTATGTGCACATAGCCAGTACAGTTTTTGAGCAGAGCAGAGCAGGGAATGTCCCCAACTGGTTTACGTCCTGATCCGAGGCCTCGGTTTGATAAAGGGCAAGAGTCTTAAGGCTATAGAAGAATTCCAAGCCAGATAATAATGTTGCAATGAGGTTATAACATAGGCTAATACACAAATGTCTACATGACCCGGAATCCAAAAGAAATCTGTTTGGAGGGAAAGTCCTTCATTGCAAGCAAACAAACACGATTAAAAACAAAGTTACAGAAAATTAAAATCACACATAATATGCATCATGCCATTCAGTGAGAGAACACAGGAGGTTTCTCACTACAGTGTACACTCCCTTACCACTCCACATCAACTCATTCACACGGACTCCCAAACATGCACCCTACAGCATCACAATGTACAGTCCCAAGCCCTCCCAGCCCCTTTACGCTCCCAATTCCAGCTGCCGCCCTATTGTCATTCTCTGAGCGAGTGGAAGCGATATGACCCGAGTCACCATATGCGCATACAATAAAAAAAGGTCCGCTAAAAACAATGCATGAGGAACAATGGCCATTACTGGCGCTTTTCAAGTGCGTGGAATTCTGACATGTGCAAGGTTTTTTTTTGGTCGTTTCTTTTCTTGTGTCTGTCAAGTCATACTCTGCATGGTACATGAGGGTAAGGGTTATTACAAGCCAGGGATGAGCCTCAAACATATTTCCATTTAACTCTGGTTGAGGTAGACTTATGAAGACATAGGATTTAACAAAATGTCTTAATAAAAAAAAGCGATGGCGCTTATTGCCAACGCGTGATATGATGTGGCGCTTCAAGGATACCGAAGGCCATCATTCCCATCCTTACCGGCTGTATTTGCTTTCTTCAATAAATTCATAGTAGCCCCTTCCATGTTCCTCTCGGCGTCTCTTAACACCCTTCTTATTCTTCTGATCAGCATTGGTGTCTTTGTCCGCATCCCCTTTGGAAATAAAACAAAGAGTAATGAGGTGCTCCACCGTGCTGGACCCTAATGTTAGGGTGGCCCACACGACTACAAAGCCAGCGGTCGGACTCCACTTGGGATTAAAGCGAGCCGACCACCTCTCTGATCAGATCAGTCATTTTACACATAGAGCAGCATTGCCTTGAGCAGCATCGGGCAGCATAGCTGATGGTAAGAAAGGTTACTGTGGTCAACCAATATATGAGTGTGAGCTAGCACGAATGCTAACTCTAGGTCGGTCCAACAGATATTGATTGTTGAAAATTGCTAACGTGAACATATCAGGCATCCCCCCCATAATCTTGTCCCCATGAAAGACATCTAGCTTCAAGCAGGCTACTGGTACTGGTTGGGAGAAACAAGCTGTATGTAACGCAACTTGCCAACTAGACATTACAATGCTAGACGAAACCGAAACTACAATCACTTAACGACCTGAGCTAACGACTAATTGCTTGCTCCTACAGTTTAATGAGGGACGAAACCAATTTATCCAATTGTATCAGTAGAGAAAAGGAGCTTCATCATACCCTAACCGGTGCTGGCACATCACCAATCAGTCATCAACGCTAACATTAGCAACCACACATTTGAATTCCAGCTGCTGCTACTACTACACTGTAGCCAAATTTACCCTACATTTCAGTGGAATCGAAAGAATAACCAATTTTGGGGGAAATGGTCACAAAAGATAAATTAGCCTAGCAATAACGCATACCAATTTACTAATCCTCGAGTAGAAATCTGCTACTACACCCACGTTACATGATAGCTAGGCTAACAAAAAAGAAGCTATACGACCATTCAAACCCAAACTAGCCAACGAGCTAGTCCGATATAGCAGCTAGTTAGCCTGTGACCTCGATAGCTAGCAAACCTACGCTAAGTAACAATGGATAGATGGAACCATAGTGGCGACCTCAACGACGCATATTTCACATCATTCAGTCTCAACTGCCAACAAAAACAGAGGTAATGTTCATACTTCAGTCTAAAGATAATGGAGACATTAACAAAAGCTAACCTGTATTGCATCAGTTAAAATTTTAACAGCACGAGCCCTAAACCGACCGGCTACATGCGAATACGAACCAAGCGCAATCGAAACACGTGATGTAAGCTCTTCGCCAGAATTTTTAAATGGAAGACTCACCATCTCCACCCTGGGATTCCGGCTCACCATCTTCCTCGTCGATTTTGTCCCCTTCTTCGTCGTCCTCCTTTGGCATCGCATCATCCTCATCGCCGCCGTCGTCGTCGCCCTCTGCACCACCCATGTCAAAATCTTCTTGGTCAACGCCGTCCTCGCATTCAGCCTCTACGCCGTCTTCATCTCCCTGCTCACCTTCGGCTTCCATGCCCTCGTCGTCCTCCTCCTCCTCTTCTTCATCATCATCCTTCATATCATCTTGCAAAGTATCGTCGTCGTTTCCCGCATCTGCTCCGTTCTCCCCGGGGGAGCCTTGGCCCAAGGCCTCTTCGTCCAGTGCGGCCTGTAGTCGGTCCATTAGCTCAGCCTTCAGCCCCTTGTCTGAAAGATTGCGCTTCTTCAGCTCGTCTTTCAATTCGTTTACTTTCAGCTTCTTCACGTTAATCGAACTCATGGCTGCAGTCTAAACCAAACACTACCGACGATAAAAGAAAGCCCGCACACAATAAACCTACGAATTGTACGAACGTCGTCAAAGCAGACAATTGTGGTTACAGGAAAGGAGGCCGCCTTATTTTCCAACTGCGCCAAAGAGCTCTTCTGCGCACGTCTCCCTTCAACCGGCAACGACAAACGTACAGCGGCGTGGTCATATACTGTTGAGTGCGTAGGGAGGGGCTACTTGCAGTATGATTACCGTATGTAAGGGTGTAAATGTGCCTAGGCCTTTATGAATGGACTTGGGTATGTTTCTGCCATCCTTTTTTCTTTTTCTCCCCTTCCCCACCCCAGTTTTGCCCTCCTTTTTTGCGAACCATGTTTCTTTTCTTTTCCAGTTTTGCCCCCTTCACATTTTCTTTGCATATTGTATTGTCCTAACCAATGGAGACGTCCTAGTAGGCTAAAGCACATAGAGTCATAGGTCTTGGGTTACAGGATGGTCACATAAAAAAATGCCAATTTAGGCCAAGGCCTACTGTGTGCAACAGAACAGGTCATTCAGTAGAAGAGTAGGCTATCATTTATTAATCCAGAGGGAAATTAAGGTTTCCAGTGGTACACATAGGCCTACATAAATTCAGACTATACAAGACATTATACACATCATTGCACATCAGTCACATCACATCAGGGCAGTCATGGGTAAGCGGTTAGGGCGTCAGACTTGCTGCCGAAAGGTACTGGTTCGACTCCCGTCCCGACCCGCCAGGTTGGTGAGGGCCGTAAATAACCAGTGATCTCCCCCATGACTGAGGTACCCGTCCCACCGCACTGCTCGCTTGGGGCGCTATTGGGGGCTGCCCCCTTGCACGGGTGAAGCATAAATGCAATTTTGTTGTGTGCACTTGTGTGCTGTGGAGTGCTTTGTCACAATGACAATGGGAGTTGGAGATTCCCAGTTGGGTTTTCACTTCACATAGGCTAACCATTTAGCCAAAGGCCGATCACCAAGTTACTGTGTTGGGCAAGTTACTGAAAAATTGTAATGCATTACTGATGACATGTTTTTGTCTTTTCAAAATAATCCCTTGCACTATAATAGGCTATTAAAATTTAAGGCATTACACTTTGCGTTACTTTAGTTACTCTTGCAAAAATAACTTGATATGGATCTCGCAATTTACTGTGTAAATCAAGCTCATGAGTCATGACTCTTTCACCTCCCATCCAGGAGGTGTTTCGGCAGCATAAAAAGTGGCAGGTTCAAGCATAGCTTCTTTCTGGCCCACCACACTGAACACCAATAAAATCCAAGTTGCAGTAAACACATTGTAACTTACGTTACTAGCATTTGTATATATTGCAGCTTTTCCCGTAATGCACATTAAAAAATTGATTCTGAAAGCTTGAAAATCGGAATTGAATTGATTCTTGAAATTTGAATCGATACCCAGCTCTAGTTGTAAGTGTCAAGGAGTGTCAAAAGTCACTGTGCCTGGTCCAAAGAGATGGGGGATCACAAGTTGAACACAACGGGCCTTTCTCAAAACCTAGTGCAGTGCACTTCTAAGTGTATCAGCCTAATGTGTGTGTGTGTGTGTGTGTGTGTGTGTGTGTGTGTGTGTGTGTGTGTGTGTGTGTGTGTGTGTGTGTGTGCTGTCCAATCACTGCACTTTTAAGGAACTTTTGACTCTTTACCACTGGACATACTTTTTTCCTGCTTACCACAAGCAAAGACTGTGATCTGGCGGAGCTGGCCCAGTTACTGGGAACCTCTTTGTGTGTGTGTGTGTGTGTGTGTGTGTGTGTGTGTGTGTGTGTGTGTGTGTGTGTGTGTGTGTGTGTGTGTGTGTGTGTGTGTGTGTGTGCGTGCGTGAGTGTGCGCATGGGCGTGTGGTTGTCTATACACTTACCTGTACTTTACTGTGACATTGTGAGACATTTTCACCCCTATCATACTCTGTACACTGCCTACTTCTACATACAGTACTATACTATATCATAGATGTATCTGTCAACACTGGTCATGTTAAGACTGTCTTCCTTAACTGACAGAGTATGTTTTCTGCACATGGTCTATCCCAACTTACATAATGTCTTTTTGCACAATTAACTTTTTACATTTTCTACATTTTTTACATATTCATTTTTCATTTTTTTTATCTTTACTATTTTTATTTTCCCCTCCCTGACTATTCCTGTGTTATTTGTGTCTTGAAATGTCCATGTGGGCATTCGTTTATTTGTGTATTTATGTAAGCTACTGGATACCTGAATTTCCCCCTGGGGATTAATAAAGTTACTCTACTCTACTCTACTCTACTCTACTCTACTCTACTCTAATTAGTCACACCCAGTGATTGGATACTCTTTATTAGTCACACCCAGTGATTGGATATTCCGTAGAGGTCACCAAAGAGTATCCAATCTCTGGGCATGACTAATTAGGCCGATACACTTGGACGTGCACTGCACTAGGTTTTGAGAACGGGCCAATGTTTGTTTGGCCACACCCCACCTCTGCATGCATGTACACACGCACACAGCTCTCTCTTTTTGTGTGTGTGTGTGGTCTTTTTTGATAAGATAGTGTGAGAGGTGGACAGGAAGCGAATTGGAATCGAGACAGGGAGGGGTCAGCAAAGGACCCGGGCCGGGAATCAAACCCAAGTGGACCGCATGGTAGATGAGTGCCCTACCGTTAGTAGAGTCCAGTAGCATACATACAGAATCCTCAAGACTGCATCATTGCACATAGGCCTATATTAACCATATAGCACACGCTTACATACATAGCCAAAGGCAGATCTCTCTCTCTCTCTCTCTCTCTCTCTCTCTCTCTCTCTCTCTCTCTCTCTCTCTCTCTCTCTCACACACATACACACACACACACACACACACACACACACACACACACACACACACACACACACACACACACACACACAAGGAGAAGAGTGGTGCGTCACATGTGCCATAGCCTACAGTAGTTGAGAGTACAGAGCAGCGAAATAGTCAAAAAGTGAAAAGTGTCCAGGAGTATCAAAAAGTCACTGTGCATGGCCCAGAGAAAAAGTGTCCATTGAAAAAGCTTTCTATAATGCTTAATAATAATGTCTATCGGCCGCAGCATGCCACAGCAGACCATGCTTTAAAATAACTGTTACTGTAAAATAATAAAATAGGGCAGTCATGGGTAAACGGTTAGAGCGTCAGACTTGTAGCCCAAAGGTTGCCGGTTCGACTCCCGACTCGCCAGGTTGGTGGGGGGCATAATTAACCAGTGCTCTCCCCCATCCACCTCCATAACTGAGGTACCCTGAGCATGGTACCGTCCCGTCGCACTGCTCCCTTGGGGCGCTATTGGGGGCTGCCCCCTTGCACAGGTGAGGCATAAATGCAATTTTGTTATGTGTGGAGTGCTGTGCCACAATGACAATGGGAGTTGGAGTTTCCCATTTGGGCTTTCACTTTCACTTGGCATGACAGACTGGGATACATCTGCAGGAGCCTGTTGCAGACACTGAAGGATCTCAGCTTCCTCAGAAAGTAGAGCCTGCTGCTCCGGCATGTGTTTGAGTTTGCAGAGAGTATTCATGAACACATGAAGAAGTACAGCTCCTTTCCAGCATTATGGAAAAGTTAATTTATTTCCATAATTCATTCAAAAATGTAAACTTTCATACATTGGGCCTATAGATTTATTGCCCACATATTACGATATTTCAAGTATTTGCGTTTATTTAGTAGAGTATCATTATTGATCCCAGGGTTAAATTAACACTACATACATAAATACAGAAGACATTACCCATGAGATATTACACACATCCTTACACAAGTCAAGTCAAGTCAAGTGTACTTTATTTTCAAAAATCTATGTAACAGGGTTAGCACAGAAGTTAGTGTTTGACCGGTCCATATACAGCTCACTCTTACATATATTTAGGCAAGGCAGCTCATATGTACATATTTTAGGCTTTCAGCTCAGACAAACCCTGACAACATAAACAAAACATAGAATACTGTATAGAAGTTAATGGCACTTATACCAAACCTGGTTTAATGCTTAACCCTATCCAGACTGGGGGGGGGCTAAAAGTGCCCGCACCAACTTTGATGTAGTATAATTCCTTAACGACTTAAGCTATGACTACGAAACTTGGTGACTTTTCCTAACATTTAGTTGGCTACAGTTTAGTACCAAAAGATTATGTTCATCATTTTTGCCGTTGCCATGGCAACGGTTTTCTGACAGGTATGTCTGACCGAAAATCACTGATCTAAGTCTCATTATTGTTCCTTTTTCATATTTTTTTGTTATTTCCATTAGCATCAGACAGCTTTGTGAGCATTAAAGTGGTCTGAAGCATATAATCATTAAAATGTAAGTGCATTACCTAAATTTGATGGAAAATACATTATGGCGAGATTTTGGGTATTATAAACAGATGATGTCATAATGACGTCATAATACCAGATAATGACACAAAAATGACGTCATTCATAGATGTCCATATGTAGATCATCTCCCCAAAGTTTGGTGGTTATACCATATTCTGTTCATGAGTTATGAGGGGGGGGTCAAAAGAGCCCCCCCCCAGGCCCAGGAATGCCAAAAAAGCCCAGTCTGAATAGGGTTAAAGGTACACTGTGTAGGAAATGGTCAAAAAGGTACTGCAACTATGCTGCTCATTGAAACTGGGTTGCCTATTGCCAAATTTGATCTTTACATGAAAGTTTGCTAAGTAATAAACTAATATTTTCTAGTATGGTCCAAGTACAGTCATTTTTGCAGCTAAAAATTGCTATTTTTGGAAATTCAAAATGGCGGACCATGGAGAAGATCCCCCTTTTCATGTATGAAAAGTGCAATTTTTCCAGTCATAATGAATACTTTGATGCTGGTGGTAAGTATTCATGAAAAAGGTAACATTAGTGAATGGGCAGCATGAATTCTGGAAAACAACTAAAAATCTCACACAGTATCCCTTTAAAACCTGACTGTGTTTGATTGCCTGTGGCATTTATGGAAACACAGATTACCTGCCTGGCTGCCAAGTCTTCTTTGATTTTCAGTGCAGTGTCCCTGAACTGAAAGTCCTCCTGGTAACATTCCATTGATTCTCAATGTGGTTTTAGGTCTCGTGAGTTGGAATGCCCATACCACCAAAGCACCAAAATGTGGTATGGGGTATAAGCAAGAGGGGAATGAGGGTCACCACATCTAAACACAAAAACAGCGGACAGCAAAACTACAGACTACATGTCAAAAACACAGCTTGATTAGTGCATATCAGTCCTAACAAATGCTGTGTCTTTTAATCCAGAAAAAAGAAGTGTTGTATCATACAAAATATTCATACACCATCTAATCAGAACATCTGATTCATTAGCCTACCTACATATTGTAAATCAATTAATATTGAAATAACCCCCAGAGATTTTTAAATAAAACCACACACAATTGAAGTCATTGTAAACTGAGTTTATGAAAACAGGCATGGCATTTACCATACCAATCAATGACATCAATAATCGCTAGGTGGCGCCCTCCCTCAACTAAATTTGGGTGTTCCGATAACTCGTGAATCATAACATACTGCCAAGCCCTACTATAGCTTATATGGGTTATGACCACGGATGGGATTTTATTTTTCAGTGGAGGGCATAGGCGTGAACAGTTGAAAAGGACATAGAGGAGTGTATCTGGCACAACGGTGTACTTTGAGAACCCTGCGGAGATGTACAATATTAACAGTTTTTAATTCATTTTAATTAGTCTTTCTACATGTTTTTAACTTTCGACGACTCCATGAATATCAGGACCATAGAAAGATGCCATGGGGTACCAAGATTATTGTTGGCTTACGTCGTGTGATGCTTCGACAGATATAAAGACACGGACACCAGTTCTTAATTAGCGCGTGCCATCTCCACACCTCTTGAACACGCGCGCGCTTTTACGCGCAGGAAGAGCTCAATATTATGATAGACAATTGAAGGATGGACATACATCAAGGGTGTAACGGCAACATTAAGATGTGAAAGGCGTTCGCGAAAGACGTTTTCAAGGCGGAATACTGTTATTGGCTGTCGCGAAGGTGGATTTAAGATTTCTGCAATTATATCATATGGAATGGACCTGTGCTTGCTGTAGAGTGCATCCTGTTTAATCGGTGCCTTAAATATTTGTTTCGCAATGACCTCTCCTTTTGAGGATAAGAGTGGACCATCTCAGGTTACCCGCGCCAGAAGATATGTGGTTCGTATGATTAAATATTAATACTTCATTGATTTTTATCTACAGCCTAGTCAGTCATATCTTTCTCATTTAGACTGAGTGCCGGTTTATATGACGACATAGCCACCTGACAATGTTTTAAACATCTAGGCATAGCATGTTTCACCCATATACTCAACAGCAAAATAATATCTCAGATGTAATTACTTTTCACAGCTAACAGATGACCAAGCAGGCGGTCTGTCTCGCGGGAAGCGGTGCCAAACTGGCCCGCACGCGGGGTACAGCGAGCGTCCCTCCCCTGAAGGCGCGGGCTCCACAAGTGACACACACGCGCACGGGCATGGCACTTCATCCCTCCGATCTTGTTTCTCCTCGTTGGGCTCTCTGGTGGCACCGTACCCTCCCGGGATCAGCGAGTCGGTTACCACTGGTTACCACCGCACTCTGTCTCCAGAGTCAAGAGGCAAAAAGTCCCTGGATTACGATCACGTTTTGTGCGACAGCTGTGTCTCGCGCTTACATGTCTTGAAGAGACAAGCCCTGAGGCTGCTCATACACAACAAGGTAGGCTATATGCATACTGTATGTCTAAACCATTTTAACATAAACGCAGAATTTGTACGGCTAAAGTATTAGTCATTTTTGGTCAGCGCACCGCTGGAATTAACTCAAAGAGAAAGGGCCGGGGGATAAGATTGACGCTTTCATAACGGGTCACTCATCCACTTGAGTGGCAGCATTAGTAGCCGGGTCCATATGCCTTGCCTCAGAGATCCATTACAGATATCTGGACACGTTGGGGTTTCTGGTCCCTCTTACCCTCCCCTGAAAATGAGTTTCAATCGATTTGTAGCTCCTGCTTGCAGCCAAGAAGTGATTCATTCGTCCCCACTCCCCAGCTCTTGTGATTATGGGAAGGGCACATGGTGGCATGATGGGCTGATTTTCATTTCAATCAACATATTATGAGTAGTCTCGGTTTAAATGCCTGCACTAAAAGGTATCCATCTCATTGCTGGTCTTTACTATCATTTTGCTTGAAATGTGTAGCCCAGCCTATTACTGTGTTATAATGGTACCTCAAAGTAATTTTCTTCAATTTCCGGCAGAATTTATTATTGTGCATGTCATGTTGTCTGAATCAGTCTAATTTTACTCAGTACCCAATCCCAGTGTGGTTGAGAAAAGTACTTGGATCAAAATATACTCAAGTACAAGTGAAAGTAGGCCTACCAATTTTAAAAACTACTTAAGAATTACAAAGCACAGCACTCATAAAAGCTACTTGAGTAAATGCAATTACTAATTAGTTAGTTTCCCTGGCAGTATACTATTAGTTTATTTGTTATACCAGTTTATACGCGTTTCCAGGTCCCTACCACAAAATGTATGAACTTCCATGTGTTTGCTTTAGAACCCAGATGATCCGAGCGGCGCGCCACTCTGTGCCATGGAGGCGTGGTACGAGGGTGACGGCCACTGTGACGTCTGTGCCACCAACCTGAGGCAGCTGAAGCAGAAAGCTTTGCACACAATCCTCACCCAGGAGCAGGCCATCTGGGCCCACCGTCCCGCTCCCTCTCCCTCTCCCTCTCCCTCTGCCAGCCCCACTCCCAGCCCCAGCCACAGCCCCAGCCTCTCCTCCCCCCGCCGGCCCCTGAAACGAGCCCCAGGCCCTAACACCCTTCCCAGGACCTCAAGTCCCCGCGCCAGCCCTGCCAAGCCCGCGCCGAGGTCCAGCGGTCAGGGCAAGGACGTTGGGCCGGAAGGGGGGGCTAGTCTGGAGGCTCAGTGGTTTGGGTTTGGGTCGGCCCTCCAAAGCAATGGGGCCTCTCTGCATCACCACCAGGTATGGAAAGCTGAAAATCTGTCCATTCTTTGTTATTTATTTATTTATTTATTCGTTTTTTTGTCTTTTTTTAACTTTATTTATGAAAGGACAGTGAAGGTGGTGACAGGAAGCGAGTGAGGAAAGAAAGATGGGGAAGGCCCGGCAAAGGACCCGGGCCGGGAATCGAACCCGGGTCAGCCGCATGGTAGACGAGTGCCCTACCGTTTGGCCACAGCAGGGCCAATCCTTTTTTTATTTAATTTATGAGCTGTCACAGCAGAGGGCTTTAATGGATAGTGAAGCAGGAGCCGTTAATGGCAGTGAATGAAGAAGGCTGAATTCATTAACCTACATACACCATTACGCTGCGCTCTCTATGACACGTTAGAAATAACAGGATTGATTAAAATTAATGCCATAAATGACAACTTCCCCAGTAATATTTGCTTTTTTTTACTTAGTTTTTTTGTTACACTTCATGAAAATAGGTACACTGTGCTTTTTCAGGTAATGGGTTTCACAGTTTTTTTTTCTACTTCAGTCAAGTGATGCTTATCGCACCTTTTACAAAAGCATGTCACCATAGAAACCGTAGAGTAGCCTACATCATGAAGGTCTGTTCAGCGCTTTTCAAGTGAGCAGAGGAAAAATTGGTTTTATTTTAACACACTACTGTCCAGAGACATTGTGCTTTTTTTGGACAGAACAGACCTCAGGCACAATGGAAGTGTGTCCGGCAAAAAAAAAAAATCGTTAGTGCCTTTGCCACGGGGAAAAACCATTATCATGTCAAACGTGAAACACAGGTTGACCCTTCTGCCACGCATAACGTCATACTACTTCAGGGATCATTTTACGGGTGATTTGAAGCGGTCTGCCCAGCACACGACCATGCTGGCTCGTGTGTGTGGTCGTGTGTGTGTGTGTGTGTGTGTGTGTGTGTGTGTGTGTGTGTGTGTGTGTGTGTGTGTGTGTGTGTGTGTGTGTGTGTGAGTGTGTGCGTATGTGTCTTGTCAGTTCCACTGATTCACAGTCCGCTATCTGCCGCGATTAAGGCTGACAGGGAAGCATTAGCATTAGCCGACTGAGCTAATGGAGAGAAAGTAGACAGAGATTTATCTTCCACATAAAAACCCATCCTCTCTTTAAAAACAAGACACAGACAAAAGCAGGGCTGGACTGGCCCTCTGGCATAGCAGGCATTTCCCGGTGGGCCCTGTAAAAAAAAATGCTGAGTCAGTTCTGCACTGCAATTTATTATCAGGGGCCCCTTTAAGCCAAAAGTGCCCGGGCCCTGTTTCTCACCCAGTCCAGCCCTGGATAAAAGGGGAGGGAGACGCACAAAAGAAAGGGATCAATAGCCTGATAGTATTTCATCAGCGGGTGGAGTGGAGTGTTCATTCCTGTGCTGGTGAACGGGACCAATAAATGAAAACTGGAAATTGGAGAGATGGTTTCATGCATGACCATACAACGTTTGTGGTTGAAAGCGAAATCAGAGAGTTGTATTCATGTGACACTACGTTGTGTGCCTGGACTAGAGATGCTTCTATTGATGATACAACATTTGTGGCTGGATCAGAAATCAGAAAAGGCAGTTAATTCGACTTTAGACCAGAAATTGTTGCAATGGTTCAGTTTTGCATGTTTTTGGACCAGAAATTGTAGCGATAATTCAGTCCAGCATGTTTGGACCAAAATCAGAAAAATCGTTCAGTCAAGCGCTTCCAGGTTTTGACCATAAATGGAAGAGATGTTTCATTTCAAACATATTTGGATTTCCACCGGAAGTCATAGAGGTGGTTCCATTCAGGCACATATGGACTTGGACCAGAAACCAGGGACATGGTTAATTCATTCAGCCATGTTTTTTTTCTGGACCAGAAATCGGAGAGCTGATTCATGCAGAACATTCTTGGGTTTGGACCAAAAATCATGGAAATGGTTCATTCAAGTATGTTTTTTTTCCTCTCTTGACTAGAAATCAGAGAGATGGATCATTTGAATATGTTTGGTACTACTAACCTAGAAGGCTTGTGTGTCACGGAAGTGATGGTTGTTGTGTAGTGAGTGACACACACTCATGCTGCCGGTCGTATGGGTTTAAACCACAGAGATGCTTCATTTGAGCATGTTTTGGTTTTCGACCAGAGAAGGTGTGTCTCTAGCTCTACAAATCACGTTTCTCTACAAGTGGTCGTTTCTCAGTGGTGTTCAGTGGTATGTGTGTATGTGCTTGCTGAAGTGACACACGTTCATGTGGTGCGACGACACACTTGAGGCTGGTGGGACCAGATGACACGGTATAGGGGTTCATTAACCGAGCTTCGCTGGGCTCACACACAAGCTTCGCTGGGTTGGCTAGTTGGGCTTGTAGTAGGCTACAAGCCACAGTCACTAGCATACAAACACGGCATGGGCGCTAGCTTTTATTAGGGTCTCTGCTCTGGTGAAATCTGTCGTAGTTAGTGGGGGAGGGGGCAATGTGTGTGCGTGTGTGCGTGTGTGTGTGTGTGTGTGTGTGTGTGTGTGTGTGTGAGAGAGAGAGAGAGAGAGAGAGGGAGAGAGAGAGAGAGAGAGAGAGAGAGAGAGAGAGAGAGAGAGAGAGAGAGAGAGATGGGTGGTGGTGGTGGTGGTTGTGGGGGTGGTGGTGTGGACACGGCAAAGTGCCATCTCTCTGAAGTCTCCAAAGTGGCAGGTGGACGAGCGCATGCTGGGCAAGGAAACAAGAGGAACAGGTTATAGTGGGCCGGGGAGGAGGCAGTGGGGGACATGGAACAATGTGGAGAGAGAGAGAGCGAGAGAGAGAGAGAGAGAGAGAGAGAGAGAGAGAGAGAGAGAGAGAAGACATGGAACAATGTGGAGAGAGAGAGAGAGAGGAGTGCAGATTGATAGCAGGTGGAGAGACATGCTTTGCTTTGGACAGAGTGACCACTACCTCTACTCCACAGAGAGATAGAGAGTGAGAGAGATAGAGAGGGTGAGAGAGAGTGCATGTGGAGAGAGGATGCACTTTGGATAGAGTTAGAGATAGAGAGTGTGAGAGAGAGTGAGAGAGTGAAAGAGCTTTAGACTGACCACTGCATATACAGTGCGGATTGGGAGAGAGAATATGTGGAATATATATGTGGGAAATTACCAATACATACGGAGCCCTTAATGAAATGATAGAGTAGAAAAAAACAAGGGTGCCCACCAGAAATGTTGTCGTGCCCACAGTGGTGTAGTGGGGATTTTTTAAGTGGGGGTACACGATTTTTAACGTCATCAAATAATTAGGCAACTTATCACGTCAAACCCCCCGACTATCCTTAATCTACCGTCATTGCTTCTCCGTTTTCATCTCTTTGGCCAATAATCAGCAATACTGCTATGTGATCATTCCTTTTTGTATTCAAACATGGGCAGAAGATTTTTTTTTTTTAATTTCACTTAAGGAGAAGTGGGTGGACTGCGTACCCCCACGTACCGCGCCCACTACACCCCTGCGTGCCCACCAGAAACTACAGTTTCAGGTGCCTACACATAAGTTTCAGGTGCACTCGCCAAAGTCTCTGGTGTCCACTGTTGCGCAGGAGGAACGCTTGGTATTGTTTTTTAATTTCACATGTCATTTTAAGGGCTTGGTAAATACATTCATAGAAAGGATGGAGTGGCTAGTCGAGAGAGAGAGAGAGAGAGAGAGAGAGAGAGAGAGAGAGAGAGAGAGAGAGAGAGAGATAGAGCATGTGGACAGATGAGGCGCTTTGGATGGAGTGATCACAGAGTCCATCCAGAGGAAGTGTGGATTGAGAGAGAGAGCTCTCTTTCTCTCTGTCTCTTTCTCTCTCTCTCTCTCCCTTTCTATCAGAGAGAATGGGAGGAGAATTTCATCAGAGTTCACACAAAGGATGAAGTGGACAGAGAGAGGTAAAGAGAGAGATGAAGGGAAGGAGAGAGATAGATAGAGGGATGAATAGAGGAAGAGAGAGGGGTGGAGGGAAGGAGAGAGATAGATGGCGTGATGAAGAGAGGAAGAGGAAGAGAGTGGGGGGCATATAAGGAAGTCCTGATGTCCTGATGTGATGTTGTAATCATGAGTTGTGGTGATGGGTGAAGGCTAAAGAAGAGGAGAGCTCCCACATGGCTCTGGGTGACAGATTGGGATTCAGAAGC
>NC_085874.1:39887485-39912485 GCF_034702125.1 Engraulis encrasicolus | reverse complement strand
AACGAAGTCCACCAGTGTGCGATGATTCTTCTCCTATTCCTGGATTAACTGTGTGACTGCACTTCACCAGCACCTGGACACTGGCTGTGCATAGGAGCACCATAACTGTAGCCCCTTAATGCACGCCATACCTCCAGTGGCACGCTGTAAGTCATTGAAAAGTTAAACTACAATACAGCACTATGACATAGCACAGGACCTTAAGTGATGCACTGCGACTTGGTCATTGCATTCTGGTAACAGCACATTTATAATGCTTTGTCTTAACGGGTTAAAGGTGCACTGTGTAATATCTACGTATAAATAAATCCGTAACACTTTATTTTAGGGATACATCTACTGTATAAGCACTAATACATACAATGTTAATACCTGCATAAGTAACTTGTAAGGCATGTACTAAGCAAACGCTAAGGCCTACTAGGTCCTTACTAAGGTTAAATTGGTAATAAATCCCTTATTGTGCATGAACAAGACATTTGTGAATACATGCCTAACAAATGTTTGATTTTGCTTTGTACATGCCTTACAAGTTACTTATACAGGCACATTGTATGTATTAGTGCTAATAGATGTATCCCAAAAAATAAATCTTCTCCTATTCCTGAGTTGTGTCTTTGTCCCTCTCCACAGACGGCCCAGTCCGCGGCTGCCAGTCCCTCCGGCTCCTCCCCCACCGCCTCCTCCATCGCTGTGTCCCTCTTTGTCAGGTAAATGCAAACCAGGCACCACGCCCTTCGCAACAGTGGGGGAGGGGAGGTGGTATGGGGCAGGTAAATGCAAACCAGGCACCACGCCCTTCGCAACAGCGGGGGAGGGGTAGGGGGGAGTCAGGTGGGCTGGGGATGGTCATCCCACTCTCTAAACCAGTGATTCTCAACCTTTTTTGAACAAACGCCCCCTTGGCCTCATCACACCATCAACACAAGTCAAGTCAGCTTTTGTTGTCACTTTCTTCAAATTCAATGAAATTACATTTTCTCTCTATACCACTATAACACCTCCCCAACGCCCCCTGGGGGGCTGTATCTTCCCCGTTGAGAATCACTAGGTAAATGCAAGGCAACATGCCCTTCGCAACAGTGGGGGAGGGGTGTTGGTGTGGGGAGGGGTGGTGGTGTGGTGTGTTAGGGGTGGTGGTGTTGAAGAAACACCCCCTTGGCCTCATCACAAGCCTTCCAACGACCCCTTGACCTCATCATAAGCCTGAGAACGCCCCCTTTAATATTAAAAAAATAAATTGACTAATTCCCTCCAATGGCAACTAAGCACCGCATCCATTTCAGCTGTATCCTTCTTAACGCCCCCCTAGACCTCCCCAATGCCCCCTGGGGGGCTGTGTCTTCCCCGTTGAGAAACACCAGGTAAATGCAAGGCACCACGCCCTTCGCAACAATGGGGGAGGGGTGGTGGTGTGTGGAGGGGTGGTGGCGTGTGGAGGAGTGGGGTGGGGTTTGGGGAGTCAGGTGGGGTGGGGTGGGGTGGTCATCCCATTCTAAACCATTAGCATACCTAGTGGAATCATATGAAACCACACACACACATGCACATGTACACACGCACATGCACACGCACACATGCATACATCGACACACGCATACACGGTCGCGCAAGCACACACACACACACACACACACACACACACACACACACACACACACACACACACACACACACACACACACACATATGTACACACACACACACACACACACACACACACACACACACACACACACACACACACACACACACACACACACACACACATACGTACACACACGTACACACACACACACACACACACACACACACACACACACAAGGGGAAAGTCTAGTCCAGTAGAGAGTTCATGTTATCCCGTCCTTGTCGGCGTCATCATCATCATCATCGTCCTCATCATCGTCATCATCATCATCATCGTCCTCATTATCCCACTCTAAACCATTAGCATAGTAGTGAAACCCTCTCCTGGCTTGCCCATTACGTGTTCACATTATTATTGTCAGTGGACTGAAGTCGCATTTAAAAACATGAACGTGTTACAACAAAGCATTAAAATGATCCCCCTTTTTTCCCCTTGAACAGTTTGTTTGCATATTTACAGTAATTATGCTAAAAGCGATCTGATTTTAATTTCTAGAGTTAGCCATTCAGCTGTCCTTGTGATGAGGAATTTGTACTGTATTTGTGAAGGCTGAGTTACGTTGCCAGTTAGTGCTGCAATGAGTCACGCAGATGTAAAATATGTATGACAGGAACAAATATAGGACATGATATCTATATTTATGACACCTCATCTGTGGGGAGAGAGAGAGAGAGAGAGAGAGAGAGAGAGAGAGAGAGAGAGAGAGAGAGAGAGAGAGAGATGAACAGAGAGAAATAGACAAAATGGAGAGATAGAGACAGGTGTGCAAGGGGCAGATGTGAAAGAGAGAGAGAGAGACAGAGAGAGAGAGGGAGAGAGAGAGAGAGAGAGAGAGAGGGAGGGAAAGAAAGAGAGAGAGAGAGAGACAGAGAGAGAGAGGGAGAGAAAGAAAGAGAGAGAGAGAGAAAGAAAGAGAGCTAGAGAAAGAAAGAGTGCGAAAGAGAGAGAGAGAAAGAGAAAGAAAGAGCGAGAGAGAGAGAAGAGAGAGAGGGAGAGAAAGAAAGAGCGAGAGAGAGAGAAGAGAGAGCGAGGGAGAGAAAGAAAGACAGAAAGAAATAAAGAGAGCGAGAGAAAGAGAGAGGAGAGAGAGAGAGAGGAGACACACAGAGAGAGAGAGCGCTGTGATATTCTGGTATCTGCCAGCTTTCAGTAGTCAAGCCATTAAAAGCCGTGAATGCAAATGCTAGCCGTGTGATGTGCCATCGCCATCATCATCCTCATCTTCCTCCTCCTCATTATCATCATCTGTTGAAGCATCAGCAGCAGTTACAGGCAGGGCCAGATTAAGATGGCCTGGGGCCCCTAGGCTACAGGTTGCTGTGAGCCCCCCCGGAGTGCAAATTTCATGACAAATCTACATAGACAGTGTCATAACTACTATCAAAACAGTGTCATAACATACTAGGTAAGAATTGAGGATAACATGTTCAGCAAATGTATTCAATATGACAGATGTTTTTTTTTCAATATTGTCACAATTCTGCAATTTTTCACTTTTGCTAAAATGATCAGGCTATTGGATAATAGCGGAGTAAGCCAATCAGATCATTTTTCATATAGAATATCCCTGATACTTGGCCGCAGGAAGCAGCAGTGCATGTAGAGCGCACAGATTAGATAAGGCTGCAGCCTAGGGGCCCCCACTTGCCAGGGGGCCCCCTAGGCTGCAACCATATCTATCCTGTGCGTTAATCCGGCTCTGGTCGCAGCAGCAGCAGCAGCAGTAGCAGCCACAGCATGTTCTTTCATAGTCCCTAATTAGTCTCTGTGACGCTCTTTTCATCCACACGGGCGTCTTCACACCTTCTGAGTCCCGCTGGCAAAGGGTGCTAGCCCTCCTCACACATGTGAAAATGAGAAATGGATCCATCGCATTGAAGCGGCTGTGGCTCACTCACTCACGTGACTCTCCCCTCCCTCTGCTGCCATGATCAGATATAGCCTACAGTATAAGACAGAATTAGTCAAAAGAATATATAGGATATACAAGTCAAGTCAAGTCAAGTGTACTTTATTGTCAAAAATATACGTAATGTAAATACAGTGTATATTGCATATAGACAATATATATACTGTATATACAAAATGTTATTCCGCCAAATTATGACCACGAATCAACCTCAATGATTAACCATTACTGGCTATCATTGAATATCACTATAATTATTGACTACCCATGATGCTACACCACGAGATTTGGCTTGGTTTTTAGTTGCGCTCTACATGTTACTGCTTCCTGCGGTCAAGTATCAAGGATATTCTATATGCTGATGAAAAATGATCTGATTGGCTTACTCCTCTGTGCTATGATCCAATAGCCTCTCGTGTCTAGTAGAATCCTCAGGGAGGTGCAGGGGAGATGAAGGGGTGGGAAAAAAAGGGTCAGTTGTCCTGGGCCCTGCAGGGGGTAGGTTGGCAGATTTGGGCCGTCACGTGGTATGCTTTTTTCATCGAAGGATCAGGAAGCGCGCTCAACACCTTGTCTTCTTATACTTTACACTGGGTGCTTAACTTCGTCAATGAATGAACTCAAATCTCAAAAGAAAGTGAATAAAGAAGCACTCATCAGATTTCTTTTTTCACTTTTAATCGTCTCACATCTCAGACGTTTCGGGCTTACACCCTTCTTCAGTGTGAAATGGTGTGAGGCGATTAAAAATGAAAAAAGAAGTCTGATCAGTGCTTCTTTATTCACTTTCTTTTATGTTTTTTTCATCACCAGCCAAAATGGCTAGAAGATGTTATACTTACTAGTAAGACATACTCTCACTAATGGGTCAAAGTGGCTAGTCAGTGGGTCTTCTTTTTACCAGACAAACAGAAATTTAAAGGGACTCTGTGCAGAAAATGGTCAAAAAAGGTACTGCAACTATGCTGCTCATTGAAACTGGGTTGCCAATTGCCAAATTTGATCTTTTCATGAAAGTTTACAAAGAAATAAACTAATATTTTCTAGTATGGTCCAAGTAGAGTCATTTTTGCAGCTAAAAATGGCTATTTTTGGAAATTCAAAATGGCGGACCATGGAGAAGATCCCCCTTTTCATGTATGAAAAGAGCAATTTTTCTAGTCATAATGAATACTTAGAATTTGATGGTGGTGGTAAGTATTCATGACAAAGGTAACATTAGTGAATGGGCAGCATGAATTCTGGAAATAAACAACTAAAAATCTCACACAGTGTCCCTTTAACCATCATTTGGCCGGTTGGCTGGTGCTAATTTATCCTCGTTGATCACTTGGCCAGATCCCTGGTGTGTTTTTATGGCATTTTATGGTGTGATCTGTTCTTTTATTTTTATTTATTATGATGTTTCTTATTCTACTTTTCACCCTATTTATGGTCCTTTTTTAACCCTGCACTTTATGGTTTGTCCTGTTATCTGTCTATATGTTGTTGACTTGCTGCACACTTAATTTCCCCTTTTGAAGACAATCAAATTGAAAATTGATTTAGAGCCCTGGTTGTAGTATGTATAGGGAGCGGGGGGTCCCTTTCAGATGACATTGTCCTGGGCCCAGCCAACATTGCCAGTGGCCTTGCCAGTGTGGTCGGTGTGTAGCGAGCTCCAGTAGCAGCGCCTGGTTGCTTGACCACTCGCTTTCACTTATCGCGGATGTCAAATCACACTAAAAGCACTTCCACCTCCCTAATCAGTGCAATTCCCACAGAATCCGCTCCCCAAGATCAATCCACGAGGTCTAGAGAGAGTGCAGTCTGCCTGGCTGCCAGTAAGGGCCAAACGCCATCCTTCTCTCCTCTGTGGAGAGATTAATCTTCTTGTAATGCATTTTTGTGAAAGCGTTTTTTTTCCTGTACGAATGGGGGGGCTACTGGTATGTAGCCTACAGTATATGGATATGATGTTGTATAGTGGGAAGAGACCCTTTCTTGACCAAGTACTGTACACTTACATTCACAAGGAATTCAGGCAGACAGATTAGAAAAGTTAGCTAGTAAACACATCCAAAACACACTATATAGTACGTACACATAAAAGCCTACTAGGTCTACTGACAACTTTGGCTGGCAAATCAATACAATGTACAATAGTCAGTAATATAGATGTAGGCATCTAATGAACAAAAACGTACATTGTGTAGCAGTGGGATAGATACCAGTGTGAAAATGAGGCAGCAGCAGCACTGCCATGGCAGGATAATGGACAAGGGGAGAGGAGGATGTGCTTTTGATTGTGTTTTTATTTAATTTTTTCATTTACTTATTTATCTTTATCCATGTAATTTTATCTTGCCTTTTTATTCACTGTGGAAGGCCTTTTTGTATCTTATGTGTTTTAGTCTTACTGTTGACTTGTTGTCTTGTTTTTAATCAAATTTTTAGTATTGCTTTATTTTAGTATTTTAGTCTGACACTGTACAGCACTTTGGTCAGTTCTTGCTGTTACGTACTTACTTACTTACTTACTTACTCTATTAGCAATTCAAACTGTTGGCTATTGGCTTTTAGGAAACCAGGACCCCGTTTCTCGAAAGCAAGTAAGTTGCTAACTGGTTAGCAACGAAGCTGTCCAGACACGGGGTCTTGGACTGTTTTCCTAAAAAACCACCAGTTCACTTGCTAATACAGCCTAACATGGGCGACGATTCGACGAACGGACGGACAGGTTTGAGTTGATGAGCAGTGACTGTTGGTCAGCAATTCAACTGAATCGGATGCAACAATAAGGACGGCTTATTAATTTTGCAGCATGTAATCCCCCCCTCATCTGATGCCGGAACACATGGGGTGCACTTAAGCCCTAATCCCAGGCAGGCCAGCCTTGCTTACTGTATGCATCACTGGGCTTACGCATCATAGGAATGCCCTCCCCTCCCCTATTCACTGCTCCCACCACCCCCACCCGGGTCTTATTTACAGTCTGGCTTTCACACTCTCCTTCTCTGTCAGACACACACAAAGGGTTACACACGTGCACACACACACACACACACACACACACACACACACACACACACACACACACACACACACACACACACACACACACACACACACCCATGCACACACACACACACATGCATAGATACACACACACACACACACACACACACACACACACACACACAGGCACCCATGCGCGCGCACACACACACACACACACACACACACACACACACACACACACACACACACACACACACACACACACACACACACACACACACACACACACACACACACACACAGAAATTGCTGGTGCTCCATTATTAAAGTTAAAGTCAGCATTATTGTCTAACCATATGTGCAGGTTGTACACGGGATTTGTTGCTCCGTTTAAGCCCTCAGAATACAGCAAACACTTCATAGACACAGTACATCAGCATGTAGCGCCCAATCTCTGTGTGACTATCTATGACTTATGATAGGCCCAGCCACTATGGACCTTACACATCTAAGAATCCTGGTCCTAACCTACGTTGACCTTATGACTCTACATTCTCTGTCTATCTCTTCTTCCTCTGCCTTCCTGCTTTTTCTGCCTCTCCTCTATACCTCTCCTTTTAAATCTATCTCTAACAATGTTTTTTCCCATTTGTTAAGCACTTTGAGTTACATGCCTTGTATGACACAGTGCTATACAAATACAATTATTATTATTATTATAATGTATTCACACTATGTGTGTTGGTGCTGTATTTATACACAGTGCAACCCAGAAACTCTATTTAACAGTCCTCCACAGGCTACTCTGATATGTCATGCCATGGAATAAGCTACCTGACAAATTGGCTAGTAGTGACACTTAAATTATTGCCAGCCAGAGACAAGTTTTTCTAGCATTTGGCCGGTTGGCAGGTGCCAACGTCAAACCCTGAATAGTATACATACGCCCTGAAGAAGGCCATAAGGGCCGAAACGCGTAGGCATTGTAGCCAAATAAAAAACAAAAAAAATTGCAACCTTGAGTGCCTCAGCATCTGTCTTCCTGAACCAAGTTTGAGAGCCCCTACACTGATGAGCACCAAGAAAAAAGGTGAAGACCCAGAAGCACTCCAATTACCTGCTTATGTTTGATACTATTATACCAGAGAGAGTAGAGAGAGAGAGGTTCCATTGGCCCATTGTTTCCGTGTTCTATTATTGGGGGGGAAATCCCCCTTTAGGCAGACCTAGGGACTGTTCTATTCATTGTAGGAGCATTATGACACGCCCCTTTAGGCAGACCGGAACCTGGTCGCGTTAGGTGCCCATAGAAACCTATTATGTTGGCATATCTCTATAGAATATCTCTGATTATACTCTGTCTGCTGTATCTTGCTGTGCGCAGGGCAGTCCAGAAACTGAACCTTACATCCCGGAGGAGAAAGCAATGCCCCGCCCTGCCCGCCAGCGGAGGAGGAGGTAGTGGTGGTGGTGGAGGAGGAGGTGGAGGAGGTGGAGGAGGAGGAGGAGGTGACACCCTGTATCACGTCACCGACTTCTGTGGGCTCCTGCTGCGCTCCCCGCCCCTGCTCCCTCGCCATCTGCTGCAGGGCCAGCCGCCCGCCCCTGGGAGACCCCCGACAGGCCCCGGCAAGGTAGGCAAACGCAAACACACACACACACACTACACAAGTGATTCTCAAACTTTGGGCTGGGGCCCACTGGTGGGCGCTGAAGGTATTCCAAGTGAGCCTTGAAATCATTGATTGAAAATCAAAATCATATTTTTGTGTGTGTTGCTGTTGAGTTTTGTTGCTTATTGGGCAAGAGGTGGGCCCCGGACAATTTCAAGTGGGCCCTGAGTTAGGAAAAGGTTGGGAACCCCTGCTCAACACTGTCATACAAAGGCAAAGTGAAGTAACTGCATATTTGGACAAAATTGAGCACACACACACACACACACACACACACACACACACACACACACACACACACACACACACACACACACACACACACACACACACACACACACACACACACAATCACGTTCATTAAAGCACTCATCCTTAATCAGCAGTTGTTGATCCTATGGTAGTGCTACCAAAATTATTTTGGTGGTTTATCAACGTGTACCAATGGGAAAGACACACCTTAAACTTTACTGCTCAACATATGCAATAAGTAATTTTGGAGGTACAGCATGTGATGTCCCTCAGTTCTAATGAGAAACAATTTGGCAATGAACTTCTACGCCGAAGCAAATTTTTTCTTATGCTGTGTGGATCTCTGGCTGTGAAAGAAAAAAAGAAAAAAAGACAAAAAGAAAAAGTATTCTTTTATCTGTAATGTATTCTAGAACAAGAAGGTTCTGGAATTCTTAATTATATTCTATGGAGCCCATAGCCATAGAATTCATTCACTCTGATGGAGCCAAATTGCGCTTGAGAATGTTCCTCCTTACATCATCCCTGCCACATCAGTGTTACAGTAAAAACATTTATAGTCGTAGCCTACCGCTGCTGACGTGCACAAATGTTCAATTTCTTAAAACCTGAGGGGATTCAAAGTCGGCAGCAACACATAAAGAGCTGTAATATGTACCAATGCAGCACCTTGGAACTTTTACATTAGCAAGGTTTAGTGGAGTACAGGCTTTAAAATTGATCGGCCAGTATGAACCGGCCGGCCCACTTTGAGGTTTTCTCTCCCACACCACTTTCAACATGCTATTCCCACACCACTTCCACTCAATTTTATCTTTCATTTAAGTACAGTAGACTCTCTCTCTCTCTCTCTCTCTCTCTCTCTCTCTCTCTCTCTCTCTCTCTCTCTCTCTCTCTCTCTCTCTCTCACACACACTCACTCACTCACTCGCTCGCTCACTCACTCACTCACTCACTCACTCACTCACCCACCCACACCCACACACACACACACACACACACACTCTCTCTCTCTCTCTCTCACACACACACACACACACACACACACACACACACACACACACACACACACACACACACACACACACACACACACACACACACACACACACACACACACACACACACACACTCTCTCTTTCTCTGTCTCTTTCTTTCTCTATTAAAACTGACCATGTAATATGTCATTAATGTCTGAATGTCTTCCGCGCTGTCTCTCGTGAGAGGCGAGCGGGGTGAAGGGAAATCAATTAGCTTTAATTGAGGCGTGGGCTCTCCGTTCTCTACAGCAGCACACAGCACACATTAAACCGGGACCGTCTTGAGTTTCACCTAACAGCTCTGTCGGTCGTACCTGATGAGGAAGGAGGGGTCGGGTTGGGGGTGGATGTGGGGCGTGTGTGTGTGTGTGTGTGTGTGTGTGTGTGTGTGTGTGTGTGTGTGTGTGTGTGTGTGTGTGTGTGAGAGAGAGAGAGAGAGAGAGAGAGAGAGAGAGAGAGAGAGAGAGCGAGAGAGAGAGAGAGAGAGAGGGAGGTGGGGGGATGGGCAGCAAGCTGGATGCACTCAGCATCTCGAGGCAGCGTCTCGTCACAAATGGATTCTTAAATAATTCAGCTGGCACACAATATAATTTGACAGGCAAGGCATGCCGTTGGGTTAGCTGCTGAACTGAAGAGAGTGCTGGGCCCTGTCACCTCTGTGACTCCTGCGGTGATGGTGTAGTAGTAGGCTAGTGGTGTAGTGCTGAAACAATTAGCATGCTAGCAGAATCCCACCTGTGTGTGCTAATAGCTAATGGCTTAGCATCAATCTCCCCTCGGAGCTGGAGACAAGACAACCATTACCTCATGCTTTCTACCAGCAGTCTACTCTGTCTTTAGCTACTGCTGCTGTTGCTTGACTCACTAGCCTACTTGTGTTGTCCAAGCCCCTCTCTCTCTCTCTCTCTCTCTCTCTCTCTCTCTCTCTCTCTCTCTCTCTCTCTCTCTCTCTCTCTCTCTCTCTCTCTCTCTCTCTCAGTGTATGTGTGTGTGTGTGTGTGTGTGTGTGTGTGTGTGTGTGTGTGTGTGTGTGTGTGTGTGTGTGTGTGTGTGTGTGTGTGTATGTGTGTGGTCCCTTTCCTTGAAGTTCAAGAAAGCTTTATTCTATTATTTGTTTGTATGACATTTAGCATTTCCCCTAATGCTATAGCAATAGGGCCAAAGCTAAATGTCATACAAACATGTAATGTAACACTAAACAAAGGAATACAATATTGTGTGTGTGTGTTTCACAGTGAAATGAAAGTGTGCAAGTATAATCTATGCAAATACTGTTGACAAATTCTATGTAGCCTACTGTATCAATCTTCGTTGAGATCAATATCGCGTCTCTGGGTATTGTTTGGGTTCTGATGGCTCCCCTTACAGAGGCCCCTCCCACTGTAGTCAGTGGAGTGATGTCATCGAACCGTGACGTTCTACTGACCTCGATCACCCTATATTGTTGACACCACCCCATGCTGTGATGCTGAAAGACAATGGCCTCTCTTTGCATTCAGTAAAGCAAACTGACAAGGCTCTCTGTACATTCAATAAAGCCCATCGTGCATCAAAAGCTTGTTTTATGGCTTCTCGCATTTGGGCTTTTGAGAGATTCATCCATAGTATAGTAATGACATCGAACACATGGGGCAAAAAATGCAAAAAAAACCCCTGTAAACTACGAACTGTGATGTGTGGATATGCTGTTGCTGAAATGTTTGGTTGAATATTTCAGAAACTGTGTCTTGTGGTTATAACTATTTTATCTTGTTTTCATTGCCTCACTTCAAATCTCGTCAAGCAGTTAAGATCATGGTCTGGATAAAGAAAGGAAGGATAGTCTGGCCTTGGCTAGTTCCAGTCATAACAATTAATTATTTAATGTTTGTAATTTAATTATTCAGCATCGTTTTCCCATGTTGGGGGTTAACTACCGCTACAGATGACTGTATGATTTCTTGTTGTTCTTGAGGCTGTGGGGGTATTTTATGCCAAAGTCTGCTTGTTTAGGAAATGATGACAAAGAAATCTATTTTCACTCTCTCCATGGAGTATTTCTGCGTATCCTGCCTGTTTTTCTGCGCAGTGAGCCAGCATTTTAGCACATTTTTAATGAGCAAGTATGGTGTGGATGAAATCATATTCAGCTTATTCAATATTATTCATACGGTACTCTCAATTCAGTGATACTTCAGTTATTGTGTTGATTAAACCACAATTGACCTTTCATGGAAGGTCCATAGCTTCATAATGAGCATATTTGGTTTCAAAGAACACTTGAAGGATGTCAGCCACGTATCAGTGGAGAAGGCCTAATCAAAATTAATTCATTTCAATTATAGTGAGTCTTTCCTTTAAGCACTGTTCTCCATGAAGTTAAGCATGATTATTGTATTTCTTTCATACCTTAATTCTTGGTGTCATAAATTATCACACACAAAAAGAAGCATCATTCCACGGAAAGCTAAATAAATTAATAAATCGCTCGACGCCGTGATATATCAGAGGCTCAAAACTATTCTCGAATATGTGTCAGACATATTGTTAAGGCTGATACGTGGGATGGTGTTGGGATGAGCAGCGTGAAGGATGGAGGTTTATTTGATGTCACATGACTAAGACATTGAATCCACTTGACTCCATTGCCTATTCTGACTACTGTTAACAACATGTAGCCTTTGATCCCAGTGATGAGTGCAAGTACAGGAAATCAAAGGATTACCATGTCGCATCATGTTCTCATGTTTGATTCAACCCCCCAATGCATGTACACACACACAAGCAGGCAGGCACGCACGCACGCACGCACGCACGCACGCACGCACGCACGCACGCACGCACGCACACAAAAACACACAAAAACACACACACACACACACACACACACACACACACACACACACACACACACACACACACACACACACACACACACACCTCACAGGCTGGTAATCTCACTGGTGTGAAAGTGCTGCCAGTCTCTGCCCCTTGGCTATATCTGGGATTATTTATGTCTCTCCCAGTGCTTCCATGCATGGCAGCAGAAGCGGACTTTCCATTGGACAAACCAAGGCAATTGCCTAGGACCCCAATCAAATCCGACATCTATAGGGGACCTACGTAACTGTCACATCAGTTGCAGTAAACACAACAAAATTAGACTTGGTTTTAATTTGTCACTTTATGTAAAATAATCAGAGATATAAATGAGACAAAACACTAAAATGGCACAAAAACACAGAATTGTGCTATGTCTACTGTATATAATGACTTTTGAGGGCCCCGTGTTTATATTTTGCCCAGGGGCCCCCACATGGCTTGATCTGCCCTTGGGTGGTTGCCATGGTCTGCATTAACCCATTGATGCCTAAGACACCTGCAGAAAATGCCCACTGAATGCCTAAGCCCTTGTTGGGAGAGTTGCCCTCAGCCTATTAAAACCTTAATATCTCAGCCTCTGATTTCACATAAAACATGAATCATGATTGCATTTAAACCCTAAGACCCTAATCTTGCATTAGAATGTGTTCATTCAGCTGTAACATACCCACATCATTTTTATTTAAAAAACTGAAATCTCAAGAGCCGGAATGCCAGCGTATATGTCGCTCCAGGCACCAAAGGTCAAACGACATATACGAGTCATCATGCTAAAATGGGTTAAACTTCACCATAGTAAATCCCTGTGCCACTCAGACCAGTGGCTTACAGTGCCTACTTAGTCCACAGTAAGTGCATCAGAAATAGATACAGGATCAAATGTAATGGAGAGAAAGATAATGTTCTTTCAGATGTGCCTGTCTGAACTACATACAGTAAAGAAGATTTAATATTGCATTTTCATATGCATTTCAGTATTTTTTATTTAAAAGATATGATATTACCTTCATTTGTTCAGTGTGAATACATTTTAAATGTTAAACAGTTAGTGTACACTGTGAACATTATCATATTACATGTACTGTACAGTAATTGCCATCTTCATTTTGTTGGTGCGTAAGTTCTGTATTTTACCTAGCCTGGCTCTCGCGAGACCCCTCGTGCTTCGTGCATCTTCGTTACACTTCGTGAGCTCGCACAGGGGTCTGGTTCAGCCTTGTCGAGCCCGAAGTCCTCGAGTAGAAAATAAACGTGCCCCGACCATTGGACAATGTCAATGTCAATCATCGTGGAGTGAGGCGTTGACGGGTATGACGTAGCATCTTGCGCGACATCACTGCTGCTAGCACACCCCTCAGTCAGTGTGGCTAGCACAACAACGGCGGCCTGCATACTGTATGAACTCCGCGATTTCAAGTGTTATCAAAACTACCAAACATTCATTCTTTGAGAGAGGAACAGAAAACAAGGAATTAGTTGGTGGCAAGAACGTTCTCACTCTTCTTCCAATGATCCACTGAAGGAGAATGAGCAGAGCGCAGCGATGTTCAGTCTTCAACTGTTTACAAGACCAACTTTAAGTGGGGATTTTAGTCGAGAGGTCCATGCCACATATAAATGGTGAGTGAAAACCTCTTGGTTGTTTCTAACGTGTTTTTGATGTGTGTGAAACAATGACTGACATGGTAGGCTACAACTGTGAATGCCGGTAATTCAATATTGTACAAGCCTCATTTCCAGACCTCGCATGCTATGGTGACTGAGTGCTGTTGATCATAATAGTATGCCAAGCTGTCGCATTCAGACAAATTTGTTTATGCTATAAAGTTCGTGTTAAATTAAATGTACTATCCCCGTGATCGCTGCCAATGCAGCATGTCCCAAAACGTCAGCATGTGAGAGATGGAATGTTTATTTCACGACGACATTCTGACTTCAAACTCACCAGGATGGCTTCCCCACAGACCTATACATATTGGTATAGGTCTGTGGGCTTCCCCTTTTCACTTTCTGCCCTAGTTGTTAACCTGTTTCGATGGTAAAGACTAAAGTAATCACATATTTTGCATGGTTAAGAGACCTACTTCGTGTGGAAACAGAATTTACACAAGAGGGTACTGGAATAAAAACAGGGTGAGGCCTGTCACTCACCAGCTACTGGCAACCCCAAGTCTCCCTTTCGGTCAGCAGTACATTTAAAACTAAGTAATAGTAGCCTACTGCTGTTCAGGTCTTAGCCTTAAATAGGTATGAATTAAAATGCAGATACTAGGCCTATAGAGTATTTAGAATTACAGTTGCCTTATTTGCAGATTCAATTTTAACATTGTGTGTTGTTTTCAGGTAGGCAAGTCATGGAGTTGGCAGCGTCTGCTGGGATTGTCATCACAGACCGGGTCATCCAGCTGCTACACATGTACAGTGGAAATTGAATTAGGCTCTTCCCTCACTTGTACTGTTGTAAACCATCAAATGAACACTCTAGGTAGACAAGACAGTGAGTTCAGTAATGGCTGGCACAGAGCATGCGCACCACAAGTTTGGAGCCAGCCAGGTCATACGTGTTGCACCTACCACAATTCCATTTCTTTGGTCTTCTGTGTTGAGCCTGTTTCAAAATGCGCCTGTACAACCACATGTGTATAGAATCTACACTACACAACTCCACCAAGATCTAGACATTACTGAAGAGTTGGAAATGTTATCATGGTCTGCTGACAGCTGTACAGAACATGTGTACTTAAATACCAGATGTGCCACTTTCATTAACGAGACTGTCTGCTCTGGGTTTGGGACAAAGCCTAATGAGGCAGCAGTCAACAACAGTCCTTACATTTGACATCAGTTACAAAACAACCTATGGTTTTAAGGTACTTCATGCTACTGGTTGTGAGCGAGGCTTTTTGTGACTGACTCTCCCTAATGACAGATTCATAGACATAATGGAACATGTAACACAGCATTAGTTCAGAATCTAACCATCATCCATTAGGAACAAAGAAGTGGAATCTTGTCACAATATCGAACCGAATATTGAACAAATGGTGTAAATAATGGTGTACACAAGTAATTGGAACATATGTAAATACAATTTTATTGTGAAAAGAAAACACTGTCTAATTGTTTTCAATGTACAGTAATGAAAGTGTAAATAATGACATAAGATATCAATTTATATATACACATTTTTTTCTTTTAAATATTGTTTACTGGCAATGCAAGAAACATAGCTTACAAATTGTAGCGTTCTTGGTGTTAGGTGATGTATTGTACAAAATGAAAACCCAAATGGTGACGCACTCCTGAAATGTTGCAAGTTCTTTAAGGAAAATGCCTTGAAATCTTGTTCTAATATTTTGAAAGGCATGGAATCTGTGAGGGGATGTGCTGGGTCCTCTATGCTGTCGTTTCTTCATACACCTCCTGGCGTCAGACACAGACAAAGGAAGTATAGAAGTATATTAGACAAACATTTCAGAAGGTTATGTGTGACAATTGTGGCTACATACAAGGTTTTGAACAAAAACAACACGGGAATTGATTGCAACACATTTTAAAATATTTCTAGGTGACTTAAAGTTCATTAACAACAGGGTATGCTACTTACTCTGTGTACAGAGTATTTTCCACCCACATGTTGCATTACTGCCCTTGTACATCACTTTGATCAAAAGCGTCTGTCAACTGTAATGTTATGAGGAGTACAGTCTCTTGAGAAATTAATGTAGGTTTAGGTGGATAGTGGTGCAGGACAGCACATATACTTTTCAGTTACTCTTACTAAGAATTCAAACCTGTAACATTGGATACCTTCCGAGGCCACAGGTACAGGTGAGGTCAGCAAGGGTCCTATTTACCTTGATAATAGGTTCTCAGTCATTTCACATCCCCACCCTGATGAAAAAAACTAATTGTTTACACAAATGGGTTTTACACCCCTTAACAATACGGCTTTGCTTGCTTCAGTAATGTACTCTTTGCCTTTGACCTAGCAATGGATGTAATAAATCAGACATACCTTATATAACCGTGGGTCTTGGGTCACCTAATAATGGAGAGAGCGAGAGAGAGAAAAGACATCACATTAACAATGGCACTGTGTGTGTGTGTGTGTGTGTGTGTGTGTGTGTCCCAGCTTATGACGTTGAGCACGATTAACTTTGGGTCGTCCGATCAACTAGGGATGGTCACCTACAACTTATCGAAGTGCTTAGCACACTCACGAATCGACTATTTGAATTGACCACAGCTGAAGTGTTTGAGAATACAATCGCGCACAATAACAACGGCAAAAGTGCGACGGCATGGTCCTCTCGTCGAACCGTAATGCAGTTTCCAAAGTGTATAATAGAACTTAAGACGCCCCATCCTGTCTCCTCTGACGTGAACAGCTCTTTATGCCATCCAAGTTAATCAGACCCGAAGTTAATCGTGCACACCGGGAGTAGTTAATGCAATCCTGGTGTATATTTCTCTCATGGTAGGATATACAAAACGTATGGGACTGTAAACGATTTACTGTATTATCATAGGTAAATTGGCATGCCTAACGGTGACCAGAACACAACCAATAATGCTAGTAGCAACTGCATGCTGTTGAGGCTGCATTGTTTTCATATGGCTGGCAATTTTGTCTGAATAACATTTTATCGCTGGTCAATCATTTTCAGCGAAATACACATACTTGATTAAGTTTTATTCATCAATATATGTCACATTGGTTGTGCAGGCAAGCAGACGTCCATTTTGTCTGCAATATTTATCACCCCGTCAGAAACGGACAAACCCATGCCCGTGATGTGTTCACTAAAAGAAAATATAGCCATTTCAGGACATCTAACTTACCACATCTTTGTTGCGATTTATCTGATGCAAACGATGCTGGCACCAAATGAGTAGCCGGTCCTCCTTGGTGCTAGGGGCTGGTAGCATGTAACCTGGCTCTCACGTAGGTGGCTTGTCAGGTAGCATGCCGCTGTTTGGACCCTGCAGAGTACTCGTGCACTATGTCGGATTGCCAACCAAAATCCACCGATGCCTTGTGTGTTTTGTAACCGTCAGTGGTCCGATGTCGGACACAGGTGTCATACCACAGGCGGCTTGCCGTTCAAACGCCAACAATGATCCACTATACACATGCTAGCTGTGCTGGGACTACTGTCAACATGCTAACTGCTCTGTTGTGGCTTCTATCTCGCGTCGCTGAAAACTACGTCACGGCCCGTTTCGATGTGATTGGTTGAAGTAGTACGTCACTCTTACCTAATTTCTCCAATCACGTTCGAGCTAGAACAGCAAGGTTACCACAAAAATTCCAGATGGATGACAATCCATCTGCGCGAGAGTCAGGTTATATTTTACCTAGGATTAGAAAGAAAAAAAAACACCGCTTTTTTTTTTAGCACTTCACTAAAGCATTGTAAGGTTGAGTTACTCAGGGTTTATAGGTTAATCTAGTAGAAAGCTACAGCCAAATAAATTCTTAACTCTTAAAAGTTTATTTTGACAGCTGTCAAACTCCAATCAATATCATATATCAAAAACACAATTTACTGCAGCTTTGATATATTTCTACCAATTGAAGAATGTGGGTTAAATAAATAAATCATCATATAAGACACATTTGTTCCTTTCATTTGACCCTTTGACCTTCCCGTGTGCAAAGACATTTTTAAAGTCAATCAGCAAATTTTATGGATGCCAATGAGTTTTGTCCTTTACTTATTAACCCATTTTAGCCTAAGCCCTTTTTGGGAAAAGGTGCCCTCTTCCTTTTAAAACCTAAATATCTCAGCCTCCGAAGCACATAAAAACATGACATAAGTTGCATTTAAAATCTAGAACCTTTATTTTGCACTAGAATGTGTTCATTCAGCTCTAACAAATCTACCCATTTTTTTAGTAAAGCAACTCAAATCTCAAGAATCTGAATGCAGTGTATACTGTATGTCGCTCCAGGACACAATGGGTTAATTACGAATGCCTTTCTACTGAAATAAAAACTTAACTCCATGAACATGTGTTGTCAGGCCCAGGGTTGTGTTCTTGATTCTGTGATGTTTACTTTACTTTACTTTATTGTTCACGACATTGCACATTATTAATGAACATATTATACATGTACTGTACATGTGCCAGATTATAGCACAATGGCTAATTTCTTTCTTGTGTCAGTGGCTGCATTGCAATATGTGACCTTGCGTCCTCCACTTGTGCTTGTGGCCTCACGTTTTGCTGATGCCCCGCCTCCGTGGAGAAAATACATTTTAAGTTAAAGTAAAAATAAAGTTTCTCCACTGTCAGCCTTGCCAAAACATTTTTTGGGGGACTATTCTTCATTCCCCATCCAGTTTGCAAATGAGAAAATGACTTCACAATTGAGCTTTAGCGAGATATTGAAATATAATGCTGTTGTCAGTGATGTCATCATGACATATTACTTCCTGGTACGAGGCCACAAGCACAAGTGGTGGAAGCAAGGTCGCATATTGGAACGCACCCTGTGATGTTGTTTTGTCCTCCCCAGGGCCACGTGAAGGTCATGCTGCGGGTCGTCCCGGGGGCGGACTCCCCCTGTCTGAAAGTGGAGGGCCGCAGGAGACAGGTCACCGTGCTGGACCCTGCTGCTGCTACCCACAATCCACAGCAGCAGACGCCACAGCAGCAGACCACCACAGCAGCCTTCCGGGGCGCACAGAGGTCGTTCACCTTTGACGCCGTCTTCACTCCAGAGTCCATGCAGGTCAGCTGGGGTTAAACCCCCCCGCCCCCCCCCCTCTTTGATTGTGTTACGTCTGTCTGTTGACCTAAGTTAGTGTTTCTCAACAGGGGCGGTACAGCCTCCCAAGGGGAGCTCTAGGGGGGGCGTTGAGAAGGATACAGCTGAAAGGGGGCGGTGCTTAGTTGCAATTGGGAGGAATTAGTCTATTTAATCTTTTAATACTAAGGAGGTGTTGTGAGGAGGTCAAGGAGGCGTCGGGAGGCTTGTGATGAGCTCAAGGGGGCGTTTGTTCAAAAAAGGCTGAGTACCACTGACCTAAGTGAATGCAAGACCGTGCCAGCCAAGGGTGGTGTTCATTTATCATCCATTCATCAACCACTTATGCCTCTTGCCCCTCCTCTTCCACCCCGCTCCTCCCCACACACACACACACACTCTCTTGTTGATATGCAGACTCTAATTAGGAAATGGAATTTCATTTGTGTCGCTGTTGCAGATTTGTCAAGTTGGCAGAATTGATTTAAGTGTTGTGACTTTATGTTTTTTTACTAAATGATTGATCCATTCTGAACGCAAGGCCTCTTAATGCATTGAGTTGTGCCATAGAGTAGAGTAGTGCCACACTCATGCACGCACGTATGCACGCACGCACGCACGCACGCACGCACGCACGCACGCACGCACGCACGCACGCACGCACGCACGCACGCACACATACTGTACACACACAAACACACACACACACACGCACACACACAAACACACACACACGCGCGCGCGCGCGCACGCATGCATGCACACACACACACACATGATAAGCTTTTCGCCTCCGAAATCTTGCTTCAGTGACAGCCAGTTGTTCTGCTAGGGCCGATTAGCTCGTCTTATTAGTGCGCAAATCAACTGCCTGGAAGTAGGGCAATCCATAATTAGTGCCAAATCACTCACCACCCAAAGCAAAATGGGCCGTTTAGAGAATATTTCTCTACCCACCCAGTACACATGCTCAGGGGCTGGGGGGACAAATGGGTATGTTGTCCCGGGCCCAGGAAGATAAGGGGCCCAAAATTGGGTCCCCATTACATTGCATGTATTAGGTAGGGGGCCCGTTCAGATGACTTTGTCCTGGGCCCAGCAGAACCTGTCAGCGGCAATGCTCAGGGGTGTCGTACAGGGGGGTGAAGTGTGACTGAAACACCAGGGCCCCATGTATATAGGGGCCCAACACACAGTCCGATTTATGTTGCTATACGGCTGGATGGGTCCATTTGAGCTGATTGTACATAGGGACCAGAATTTGCTGCTACGTTCCTGCACATGCTATTCACTTTGTGTTGTGTTGTGTTGTTGCTGAGGAGGCTGTTTATGAGAACGCAGCAGGAGATTAGCATTTCTTGTTGTTTGAGTCTGCCCCAGTACAGCTCCCCGCCTCCTGAAACTTGATTTAGGCAGACGCTGTTATGTTTTATGCAAGAAGAGCAAGACCATGGTGGGCAGGAGAGCGGAGACTTCATGTCTGAGATGCAATTTAGATTTTAGATTTAGAGATTAGAGATCGGCTCTTCTCTTGTCTGGAGATGAGCCTGAGATTGCACACAGTCAGGGGTGTGTCAAGATGGCCTGAGCTTGCACACAGTCAGGGGTGTGTCAAGGTATTTTGGGGGCCCTAGACAAAGAGGAACTTGGGGCGCCCTTTTTTCTCTCTTCAAACTACTATAGTATTGGGCAGGGGTCCTCTCGAGAGATTTTGATAGCAGTGTCATTGCACTTTTCAATCATTGGACTTAGGGAGGTTTCGCCTCACTCATAAATTTGTCATTGCTACCAGTTTACTTAAAGGACAGTTCTGCTCACGGTGATGCTGCATTTTTCGGCTCAGCCCTTTACGAGATGTGAGCTATTCTAATGGGGGCAGCTTTTGAGATTTTGAAATTGGCTGAACTGATCATTTAACCACGACATAACCAGTCATTACTCGAGGGCCCCCTTTCAGTTGGGAGTCCTAGGAAATTGCCTAGTTTGCTTGCCCGGTTGTGACAGGCCTGCACACATCACTCTGTTGGTAGGCAGATTCAGAAGGCAGTAGCTTGTGTGCAGGGAAGCCGACAGGGGGGGCGAAGGGGTCACTTGTCCCGGGCCCAGGAAGAGAGGGGGCCCAGAATTTGGTTGTCATTACATTGTGTATATTGGGTAGGGGGCCCTTTGAGATTACTTTGTCATGGGCCCAGCCAAAGCTGTCAGCGGCCCTGGTTGTGTGCATTAGAATGCAAACCTTGCACTCAAGCCTTTCCAGAGTGCGGTCCTCAGCTTTTCACTCGTCAATGTTTTTGTATGCTACCTGGCTGGCAGCATGTGAGTGAAAAGGAATGGCAGAACTAGCATTCATATTCATCGCATGTTCCGTAGCCTATTCTGAAAAGTACATCTATGCATTTGTGTTGTCATGTAAGCCAGTGGTTCCCAAACGTTTTCATCAGGGAACCCCTTTTGGACTGGAATATTTTCGCGACCCCCCCACCTACCGTTTACCTGACTCTTGCCGTCTGATATGCTCATGGGAACGCCCCCGCGTGATGTAGCCGAACGCAGCCCAGATTATGTAAATCAGGTTAGCCTAGCCAATGGATTTCTAGCAATATTAGTGGACAAACTATAAATGGAAAATCAAGCATCTATTTCCAGATTTTCCATTTATAGTTTGTCCGCTAATATTGCTAGAAATCCACAGGACAGCAAATACATCTATTAACCATACAAGTGAATACAAGTCCCTTTTGTCCGTGGCCCTCCCTAGGGGTCCTGACCCCCAGTTTGGGAACCACTGATGTAAGCTTCTCAGGGACATGGAATGGTGGGCCTTGGCTGCAATAACTGTCTTTGAGTATACAGAAGGGGATTGCTGCTTACTAGCATAAGTATAACATCGTCTTGTTATAGGTTTTGAAACCATGTTTGCAATGTACAGTACACATGTGACGTGACATGTCAGACTGAATCAGCGATATTTTTGAGTAACGATAAATTCCATGAAGGGCAAAAGAATGTGTATGAACTACCATGATCTGAGATCATTACTTGAAGGCCAGTCAAACAATCTACACACAGTCCTCAAATATAAAGATGATCGTGAAGACACTGTGACACAACAGAACTAATGGATAAATGAAACAGATGCACATTTTGTCTTGTGTAAGTCCGGAGATGAATCACAACACGTCCCGGCCTAGGAGGCCAAACACCCAGTGATGCAGAGCATCCACTGTCCACAGACTCAGTGGCATTAAGCAGCCTTAGGGCGTCAGACATGCGCTTGAGTTCATTTGTTTCCCTGTAGAACAGTGGTTCTCAACCTTTTTTGAACAAACACCCCCTTGACCTCATCATAAGCCTCCCAACACCGCCTTGACCTCGACACAAGCCTGCCAGCATCCCCTTGAGTATTGAAAAATAAAATAGACTAATGCTCCCCCAATGGGAACCAAGCCCCGCCCCCACTCATCTGTCTCCTCTTCAACGCCCCCCTAGGGCTCCCCAACGCCCCCCTGGGGGGCTGTAACACCGCCGTTGAGAAACACTACTGTAGAAGGATGCGCCTGACAAGTACCTAGTTTGACCGTGGTAGCCCATGTTGAAATATCCAGCAGCAAGCACATTAGTTGAGATGCATGTGGTATTTTGGAAGCAGGGAATACGTTACCCATGTAAACAGTCCCCCAAGGCCAAGTTCAATTTCAGGTCTGCACGTTCAGGTTCTGTGTCCTACCAACGCCTTGTCAATATACTATAGCTGTCTAGGGATGCACCAATACCACTTTTTTGAAAACCGATACAGGTATGAGTACATTAATGTGTGTACTTGCCGATACCGAGTACCGATACCAATACCTTTTACCACCAAAATACAATGAAAATAAATGCATGGCCTTGTTTTTTTCCACCGGTGATATTTTCATTGTCCATTTCCATGTAGATTTAAATGTTAGTAAATGTATGAGGTGGCACTTCTTTCCATGCTGCTTTCAAGTCCATTGAACGTGACAAGATTTTGCATTGTTTTGTGTAATATCGTTCCTGGTATCGGCAAGTGCTTGACGAGTATGAGTACGAGTATGATCAGCAGTATCAGGTGCATCCCTATAGCTGTCCTCTCTACATGAGTGTTGAAACCTGTCTTTTATATAATAAATGTCTGTCTTAGAAAACAGAGCCATTTAGCATCGAGTTGCTAGTGAGATCAATTTGACAATGGGGGCATCATTTGGATTCTGGAGCTACTTACGATGTGTCTCACTTTTTGGGGGTAAACGCCCCAGCCCTCTAAGTCCAAGTTCATCGTCAGTGTCTAACTAATGCCTTTTCAATACATCTGTTCTCCCCACATCATTGTTGAGATCTTTTTCTTTTATGTAATAAATGTTTGTCTAGAATGCAGACCCATTTAGCATCGAGCTGCCACTTAGATCAATACGTCCAGAGGCCCCGCAGTGATGGTGACATATGTGTGACTTCTCCTGGGAGAGGAGTGTGTCAGACTCAGAGCACTCACTCAGAGCAATACAAGGTCTTCATCATGTGCAGTGCGTCTTGCGTAAACCGATGAATCACATGTCCTATTCTTCTAACCCAGACTGCAGAGGACCCAATGTCCACAGACTCGGTGATACAGAGCGCCCTGAGGGTCCCTTCATACTGTGATGCTTTTTTTTTTTTACCCCTCCTCAGCCATGCACTTGGGTTGATTTTTTTTCTTATAACAATGATGCCGCTGTGCCACACATGATGGCAAAGGTTATACATAAAATGCAAGGAGCTCAAAGTAAATGAAATTATGTCGCTATGCCACACATCGCTCAAAACACGAGGGCAAAGGTTCTGAATATAATGTAAGGAGCTCAAAGTAAAAAAAATGAGCCTATTAAATTATTGAAAAGCATTTTTTTCTATGCGTCATCATGGCTCATCCACAGTGATTCCGGCCTGTTGGCCTTAATATTGTATGATGGTGATGTTCTTTGTAAGCTTTGGCAAAGCGTATACTCACAGGCGTGCCAATAAAGCAAGTTTAGATTTTAATTTGAGAGAGGGAGAGGGAGAGAGAGACAGAACGATTCCAGGTCCTACTGGCCATAATGTTATAATGTCCTTAATGCTGTATGATGTTGATGTTCTTTGCAAGCTTTGGCAGGCGTGTGCCAATAAAGCAAATTTCAACTTTGATTTGAGATCGGGAGAGAGAGACAGAACATTTAGAATTAGTCATCAATCACAAGAAGCGTGGGTACATAAGTAGCTAAGCAACAGTAAATAGACATTGATGTTTCCAGGAAGTGAGTATTTTAAGCGCTTTGATTTTTGTATACCAGGGAGGGATGTTCTGTATTGTGAAAAGAGAAAACAAGGGGTCCATGCCCCTTTGGGATTTAAAGTGATACTGTTTCATTTTTGGAAACAAGGTCATATTACATCTCCCCTTGAGTTAAATGGTTGAGTTTTGTCTTTTTCTTGTAATTCCAGTCATTCTCTGGGTATAACAGTGCAGATTGTACCTCCAAGCTTGCAATTAACATTGAACCTTATGAGACCAGCTGGCGGCTAGCTGGTCTCATAGGATTCAATGGTAATTTCTAGCTTGAGGTAAATTTGCACTGCCATACTCAGAGAACAGTTGAAAGTGCAAGAGAAAGGTGAAGCCCAATCATTTAATTCACTGAGAGGTGTAAAATGAGCTTATTTCCAAAAATAGCACGGTATCACTCTGACCCCCTAAGTCAGACCAAGTTCGTTTGCCAGACTGCGCTCAGTGTTTGCCCTATACAGCTGTTCTCCCCACACCATTATTGTTAACATCGTTTATTTTATTTCCACAAGTACAGACACATTTAGCATCGAGCTGC
>NC_085874.1:39842485-39882485 GCF_034702125.1 Engraulis encrasicolus | reverse complement strand
GGCACTCTGCTATGGGCTCAGGGTGCAGAGAGGGTGACCTAGAGTTCAGTTTCCGATACAGATTTTTTTTTTGCCACTGTATGCAGAATATTTTACAGCAGTGATTCCCAGCCTGTGGGCTCGGGCCCATTAGTGTAACGCAAAGTTCTTTTTTTAAAAAAAAAGAACGCCACAGCGCCCCCAGGACTGCAAAGTTTTTACAAGTTGGCTGTGACATCATTTTCTAAAAACCTAAATAATGTTTATATGTGGTAAAATAAACAAACAAAAAACAACGTTCTCTCCTGAATTATTGCTTAGTGTGTTTTTCAAAGCGAAGGGATAGACTGAATGTTGCAACCCCCTTTAGGATGTTGACTGTTTATGTAAGTTGCATTATTTATTGGATCAAGAGGTGGACTGCGAACATTTGAGAGATTTTTAAAATGGCTCCCAAGTTAGAAAAGGTTGGGAACTCTTCGGTCAGCCAGAAACCCATAACAGGACCTGAGAGTCGGCTGTTTTCTGATTCCGTTTGCGCTCCGCCAAACAAGCTGAGGATGGCCAGCCGAGCATGAGCCGTCTGTGAAAATGGAAAAATGTAGATTTTTTTTAGGTAGAAAATAGAGATATCCTCCGCACTCCTGCGCTTCACCATCTGTTGCATCACAGGAAAGGACTAGTAATTGCAGGGAAAGATAGGAGCATCTTCAGATGTGGAAGTCCCTTGGCATTTGCCCAAAAAGACAAGTGGACTTCCACATCTGAAGATGCTCCGGTGACTCCTTTCTTTCCCGGAGAATACTTTTTGTTTTTTGTTTTGTTTTTTATCCGTGCATCTGTGCTTGACAGAGTGGTGCACTGTGACAGGCCACAAGACGGTCTCCATTCTGGATGGCCAATCAAGCAAAGGTTGTCCATAACCAGTCGGTGGGCAAATGAATATCTCTGGTACTTACTTTGGGGCTGGTGTTCAGCGGGCTGACCCACTGTACAATTACTTCAGGGACCCGGGTTTGATTCCAACCCGCTGTCTTTTCCCGATCTTTTCCCATCCCTCTCTCCCCACTCATATCTCTCTCACTGTCCTTTCTGCTTAATAAAGGTGCAATATACTATATACTAAATATAATACAATATAATATAATATAATATAATATAATATAATATAATATAATATAATATAATATATATTATATTATATTATATTATATTATATTATATTATATTATATTATATTATATTATATTATATTATATTATATTTACATGGCCCCTGTAAACCTCAAAGCACTTTGGATGTAAATACTTGAGGTTGAAACGCAATGCAGCCATGAAATAATAAAAGACAACAAAAAAGATTTCAAGTATGCGGACTTCTCACTTGGAAAACGTCTGTCTTGCTTGTGTGTCTCCAGGGAAGTCGTACACGATGACGGGCCGCGATGACTCCATCCTGAGCCTGGGCCTCATCCCCTGCGCCATCTCCTGGCTCTTCAGGCTGCTCACCAAGAGGAAGGAGAGGAGCGGCGCCGACATCTCCGTCTCCGTCTCCGCCATCGAGCTGTACGGCAGAAACGAGCTCCTCAGGGACCTGCTCTCTGCTGAGGACACGGGCACGGGCACGGGCACAGGCATGGCTGGCGGCGGCAGCAGACACAAGCCAGACCTCTGCCTCTATGAGGACCCAGTCAGTGGGATACAGGTAATGGGGAGGAATGGATGCATGAAAACAAAGATCATTACATTACATTACAGTGCATTTTTAAGTTAAAACTACGTTCATATGAGTCAGTTTCATCAAGGGCTGGACTGGCCATCTGGCATAGTGGGCCCCGGACCCTCGTGGGCCCCTATTTTCAGAAATGTTATTTTTTGTTTCTTTTTTTATTTTATTTTTACATTTCTGTCTCTATGAGGACCCAGTCAGTGGGATACAGGTATGGGGAGGAATGGATGCATGAAAAACAAAGTGAAAGTAAAGTGAAAGCCCAACTGTGAAACTCCAACTGCCATTGTCATTGTGACACAACACTTCACAGCATACAAGTGTTCACTGCACACTGCACACAGCGAAATTGCATTTATGCCTCAGGGTACCTCAGTCATGGAGGAGGATGGGGGAGACCACTGGTTATTTTCTCCCCACCACCAACCTGACGGGTCGGGAGTCGAACCGGCAACCTTTGGGATACAAGTCTGACCCCTATCCGCCGCTTACCCATAAGATCACATTACATTACATTACATTACATTATTTGCTCAAGGGCACCTCAGCCATGTAGTGAGCTGGGGAGTGGAAGGGTGGTGCGAAAACAAAGACCATTACATTACATTACATTACACTTAACTGAAACTTTTATCCAAAGCGACTTACAGTTTCATTTCAAGTACAGGGTACTGGTTACAGTCCCTGGAGCAATGTAGTGTTAGGGGCCTTGCTCAAGGGCACCTCAGCCATGTAGTGAGCTGGGGAGTGGAAGGGTGGGATTTGAGCCTGCAGCCCTGGGATCTAAAGCCCATCTCCATCACATCAAGAAAATATAGATGTTCATGTATACAATATGTACGGTATAATGTAATATCATAGTAATATGTGATAGTAATATATCAACATAACACATGCGAATGAAAAATGATATTAGTATAACACAAATATGCAAGGAAGCAGTGCATTTTCAAGTTTAAAACTACTGGACTGGGCATCTGGCATAGCAGGTTTTTCCCAGTGGGCCCCACACCTCCGTGGGCCCCTATTTTCAGAAATGTAAAAAAACAAAACAAAAAATGTTACATTTCTGAAAAAGTGTGCCAGTTCTGCGCCGCTAATTATGAGGGGCCCCTTTAAGCCAAAAGTGCCCAGGCACTATCCCCCCCCACTCCAGCCTTGGTTGGTTTCATCTCTACATGTTTCCTTTCACGTTTTACATCCATGCCAACAAAACTTTGCTGCAGCGATAATTCCTGAGAGAGAGAGATGATCAATGTGTTTTGTTGAATATTATTATAACAACTCAAGCCTCGCAACTCTCTCAAGGCTCTCTCACAAAAAACGAGATTTATTTGTATTGCTCAATTTAGCGGAGAGCATTAGCCTGAGCGTTAGCCTACTGAAGCGTGTCGTGTTTTATGCATTCGTTACATCACATCTGGCCCTTGCGGCTCTGCAGGCAACACAACACATTGACATTCACAGTTATGTTGCAAACGCTTTCATCCAAAACAACTTGGGGCGAAGTGCAAGAATGCATTTCTTTCTTTATTTACTGTGTAATGAAATGAATAACTGAAGCACTTCAGTTGTGACAGTTTAACAGCAGAACTGCATGGTTAATTAAAATGTGATATATGGGAAGTAGTATAACAGTTTTATGCAAATAGATATTAGAATATTAAATTATATTTGGTAGAATAACTATTATAAACATGTATATTAATTAGTGCATTATAACCAGAAGCACTATAAGACACATGTGATATTAACATGTTTTCAAACATTTGATGTATTCTCCATTTTTGAATGCACAGTATGGACAAACTGCCAACTGTGTGTCTGCCTGTTGGTCTGTCTGACCACCTGTCTGTATCTGTCTGTCTATCCATTTTATTCTATTCATTTAAATGTGTTGGTTTTATCTTCAATGATATTAAGAAGCTTGGGAACAAGTTTACCCATTCGTGGCTGCACAAATAACAAAGCCATAAATTAAACCTTACAACTGAGTCAATGTTATGGGAGGCCTCTGGCTCCACATCGTTATCCTAATCCAGTCGTTCCCAAACTGGGGTGCGTGGACCCCTGGGGGTGCACGGCCTGGCGTAAGGGGGTGCGTGAGCTGAATAGAGCAATGGTGGATATGTGAGTTTTTATCCAGCATTGATGAACATTAAGTCATTTTTAATTGTATTTAGACTTGTATGATGGAAGGGTCCATCTAAAGTGTAGTTTAACTCCTAGACTATTGGAAAAGAGGATTCCCCAAACTGAATATGCATAATGTGCAGTGACTGTGCAATGAATCCATTCGCTCAGGGGGTGCGCGAACCACATTGAAATGTACAAGGGGGTGCGCAGGGGGAAAAGTTTGGGAACCGCTGTCCTAATCCATAAGCATACAGTAGAGCTTATTCAAGTATCATGCCCCTTGCTTCCGGGTCAAAGACGTTCAACATGAAATTGTCCTTGTGTAATGGATACTTTTGCTTACTGTAAATGCAAAAAAAAAAAGATTTTTGAAATTATTTTTTTGGCTTGACTTTCATGCATTCACTTTTCAAAAAATTGAAAATCATGTTTTTCACAGTTACAGTAAGCAAAAGTATCTGTTAGCACTGAAGGACAATTTCATGTTGGACGTCTTTGACCCTTCTGTATATTAGTTACAATGTGATGATTGACAATGGTGTAAGACATGGGGAACCTATGGTTCTTGAGGCCATTTTATCTGTCCCCCAGCATAATTTTAATGTAATGCTGTTGTCACATGAAATATGACATGTTTGCTAAAGAAATGTTAGAAAATGTTAGAAATGTTAGAAATTACATTTGCAATACAATTAAGTTATATTTTCAGGGGACCTAGTATATATAAAGTGAAGGTGGGGTCTGTTGTAAAGGTGTCTGCTTTCAATATAGGCCTAACGTGCAAGGGGAAAATCCTAGTGTGTGTTCAGCCCTTGGAGGACTAAATAGAATTTGAAGTGGACCCTCAGATGACAAAGGTTTCCCCACCCCTGGTGTTTTTCGCACATGGTATCATGGGATCTAGGAATGAGGTGGATATATATTTCTATCTCTTTAGTAGCACCACTGAACCATATTTTTGTTATGTTCATACAGCTGAAGAACCACAACGTGATCAGCGCTCCGACGGCAGAGAGAGCTGCAACGCTATTGGACAGTGCACTTACCAGTCGCTGTGGCAACAGACCGGGGGCCAGCTCTCATATGTTCTTCACTCTGCATGTCCACCAGCAGCAAGGCCAAGGGCCAAACAAAGAGCTCAGTAAGTGGATATTAGTCTGTCTGTCTGTCTGTCTGTCTGACTGTCTGTCTGACTGTCTATTTGTATTTCTGCTGTCTGTCTGTCTGTCTGTCTGTCTGTCTGTCTATTTGTATGTCTGCCTGCCTGCCCGCCTGCCTGTCTGTCTGTCTGTCTGTGTCGCTGTCTATCAGTGAGCAGCAAGGCCAGGGGCCAAACAAAGAGCTCAGTAAGTGGATATTAGTCTGTCTGTCTGTCTGCCTGCCTGCCTGTCTGTTGGTCTGTCTGCCTGTCTATTTGTATTTCTGCTGTCTGTCTGTCTATTTGTATGTCTGCTTGCTTGCCTGCCTGCCTGCCTGTCTGTCTGTCTGTCTGTCTGTCTGTCTGTCTATCTGCCTGCCTGCTTGCCTGCCTGTCTGTCTGTCTGTCTGTCTATCTGTCTGTCTGTCTGTTAGTCCGCAGCAAGGCCAGGGGCCAAACAAAGAGCTCAGTAAGTGGATATTAGTCTGTCTGTCTGTCTGTCTGTCTGTCTGTCTGTCTGTCTGTCTGTCTGTCTGCTTGCCTGCCTGCTGTCTGTCTGCTTGCCTGCCTGTCAAGCCAGGGGGCAAACAAAGAGCTCAGTATGCATATATACCTGTCTGTCTGTCTGTCTGCTTGCCTGGCTGCCTATCTGTCTGCCTGGCTGCCTGGCTGCCTGTCTGTTTGTCTGTCTGTCTGTCTGTCTGTCTGTCTGTCTGTCTGTCTGTCTGTCTGTCTGTCTGTCTGTATCTCTGTCAGTCTGTCAACAAAGCCAGTATTCGTATATGAGTCATAGATACATCATAAATGGTTAGCCTAACTTAAAGGTGCACTGTGTGGGATGGTGGCCAGACTAGGTATTGCAACTATGCTGCTCATGGAAACTGTGCTATCTACTGCTAAACTTGTTCTTTTCATGAATATTTACTTAATAATGAACTGATATTTAATAGTGTGACCAAAGTATAGTAAGTTTAGCAGCTAAAGATGTCTATTTCTGTAAATTCAAAGTGGCGGACAAGGGAGAAGATATCCCTTTTCATGTATGAAAGGTGCAATTTTCCCAGTCATAATGAATACTTAGAATTTGATGGTGGTGGACTGGTAGGTATTCATGAAAAAGATAACATTTGTGAATGGGCAGCATACATTTTGGAAATAAACTACTAAAATATTACACAGTCCACCTTTAAAGCTCTTGTGTGCTTCAGCTTCTGCGTTCAATAGATGTTTGCCCCACTGTGATACTGTGATCCTGGAAGCTGGATGATGCTTAAAGTCTCAACTTCCTTTTTTAACTTTCAAAGTGTTTAGATGAAATTTAGTCCCATTGCCGAATGTGAAAGTCAGTCCCATTGGTCATTGTAACATCACTTTACACAGTTCCACTTCCTTCCAGAAGGTGGGTTACCTCCCTGGGTTACTTTGTGAACAAATGATGTATGTGTGTTTTTTTTTCAATAAATGGCTTAAATACTTCTCTTCAGATTTCCTAGGGCTATTCAAGAGTGTCTGAAATTGTAGTGATTTGAGTTTGAGTTTGAGTTTGAGTAGTAAAATGAGTGTAATTAGTCTTGGCAGCGTTAAGGACAAAAACATCACCATATGTCCGGTTTGGACAAATGCATTAGCAAAGAATAAAAGAACAGCCCTAAGCCATAACAAAGTCTTGTTCACTCATACCAACAGGACGGTGGCAACTCTGATTCTTCATCGCGTCATCCAACAGAGCCAAGTTACAAGCCACTGCACAGTTTCATTTCTTCAGGTCATACAGGAACCAAAGGTCTTCTTTTTAAGACTCAAAAACGTATTTTCATCCCCTCTCTTCTGTCAGTTCCTGGTATTCATAGCCCTTTAATGCACGGTATTCCACCAGTGGACCGCTGTAATAATAACTGAAAAACCTTTACTACTATAGTACTACACCACTATAGCCGAGGGCCTTTAGTCATACATTATGACTTGGTCATTGCCATTCTGGTAACAGCTTGTATCTAACAGGTGCCCTGTCAATGTATTGTCAAAGCCACATGGGAAGATACACAGGCACATACAGTACACAGGCACACAGTACTATTATATGATTAAAAAAAACAAACATATCCATAACACAGCATAACAAATGTAATCATATCAAACATTATCATTTTCTTTTCCTCTGTTCTGTTTCAGTGTGTGGAGGTCAGGGGAGGGCCATCCTTCTAGATTATGTATAAATCTATTTTCTCATCTCCTCTCTGTGTTTCAGTGTGTGGGGCACAGAGCATGCCAGTCCTTATAGATCAAACACAATATCTTATATTCTCTCCTCTCCTGTCCTCTTCTCTCCTCTCCACATCTCCCATCCCCTCTCCTCTCCACACCTCTCATATCCTTTCCTCTCCTCCCTTCCCCTCCATTCCCCTCTGCTCTCCTTCTCTCCTCTCTCCTCTCCTCTCCTCTCAACACCTCTCATCTTCCCTCCTCTCCTCTCTTCTCCTCCTCTCCTCTCCTCTCCTCTTCTCTTCCCTCCTCTCCTCTCCTCTCCTTCCTCCTCTCCTCCCCTCTCCCCTCCCCTCCCCTCCCCTCCTCTCCTCTCCCCTCCTCTTCTCTTCTCTTCTCTTCTCCTCGCCTCTCCTCTCCTCTCCTCTTCTCTCCTCTCCTCTCCTCTCCTCTCCTCTGTGTTTCAGTGTGTGGTGCTCAGAGCAGGTTGATCCTGATTGACCTGGGGAGCTGTGTTGAGGAGCACAGTAAGAGCATGACCCAGCTCACCTTTCCCGAGCTCAGCAGCGTCATCCTCAGCCTCCTCCGGGGCCACAAGCAGATCTCAAACAGGCACGTTCAGTTTTATTCTTTAATATAACACAACAAATTTGATTTCTTAGCCATTTAAGTTGATTTTATGATAGTTATTTGAAGAGATAGAAAGAACATGTTCATACTCTAAGGACCTATAAAGACTCATTTCTGATGGCAGATCTGGTACAATGACAACATTGATGTTTCAAAGTGTATAATACCTAATAAATACTGTAAATATAATATATATGCAGAAACATATTGCAACACATTACAAGCCTTTTCTTTTTACGTTATCACAGGAGCACTAAGATGACCATGCTGCTGCAGGAATCTCTGGGCAATGTCAACTGTCAGACCACAGTCATCGCCCACGTGTCCGGGTCATCGGAGAGGGCCGCAGATACACTCTCTACTATGCAGATCGTCTCCCGTATACACAAGACGCAAAGGAAAGCCAAGGTATTGATTGACACATGATGATGATGATGATGATGATCCTGATCATGTATTGATGTTATGGATATGTCACATAAATGCTAGATGAATAATAAATGAAACATATATAAATAGATTGCTGATAGCTTGACAACAATATAAAACAGCTTGACGAAATAGTATGCAACAACACATCGAAAACACGATATTAAAATTGAATGTTGTACATTTGTGTCTTACCACCAGAAATCAAGGTCCTCGTCTCCAAGTGAGCGAAGTGTTCACAGAGAGAGGAAGTGGCTCCAGGAGACCAAGTTGAGGGCATTCCATTCCACGGGCACTCTGGACCCGGACGACATACCTGTGCCAAGGCTCTTACGGGACGTTGTGGATCGCTCTGCCAGCGAGCAGTCCTGCGATACCGTCATTCACGTAGACTCGGATGGATGCAACGCTGAGGTGAACAAGAAATCTCAGGAGTCCATATCCATAATCCCCTCTCTGCTCAAAGGCAAAACGGAAGGAGGAGGTAGCCCCGTGCTAGGGATGAAGCTGCGGCCCCAGAGGACGTTCTTGAAAGACTTCAGACTCATTCACCGCTCGCAAGAAGAGAAAGAACCCAAGACAGCAGCGGGGGGGACCCAGGATGAGGAGATGGAGTGTCTCAAGTGTAGCACCTTTGCAGAGCTTCAGGAGAGATTGGGGTGCATTGATGGCAGTGAGTTGATGAACCAAGCTACAGACAGCAAGAGTAAATCCCAGCCAGCCTTAACAGAAATCAAGAAAGAGGCAGAGAAGACTGACATGTCTAAAGCAGCGTCCACTGTACAACTGAACACAGCAGTCAGTAGCTACATGGCAGCCTGTGAGCCAAATGCCAGTGACTGCGCGTTCACAGTCTCTTATCAGTGTGATCCTTCAAGTCACAATCAAGCCATCAGTGACAAACAACTAATAACAGATAGTCTGGGGAATTCCACAACCAGCAGGAGCCAAACTAGTGCTTCAGAATCCGAACAGTATTCCGCGGACTCTTCCACATGTCCAGAATCACCTGTCAGAGACAATTCTCTACCCTTTGAGACGGCCAAATCCCAAGGGCCGTCCTCAGATGAATCCCTGCAGCAACAAGACCACAGGATCTCTCCTATCGGAAAGAGTTCCTCAAAGTCTTCTTCGTCCGGCTCATCCCTGTCCTCTTCCTCCATGTCTACGAGCACAGACTCTGCCGTCACTCTACCTGCCAACCTGAGCGATGCCACTCCCCACCAGCTGTCTGCTGACGCCCAACGGGAGATGAAGGCCACCATCACGGTGACGGTGCAACAGCCCTTTGACCTGAACGGGCAAGATGAGCTGGTGTACACGGTGGTGGAGGAGGTCACCATCAGCGGCATGGCCGAGAAAGGCAGGCCGGCCAACGTCATCAGCTTCAGCGAAGGGAGTGCCCTCCCGCCAGTAGTGCCAAGTTCGCAGCCCGTGAGGATCATTAGTAGCGTTAGTGATGATGGAAACGTTCAGGATCACGCTGCTAAGATGAGTGAAGCTCAGAGACAGACCTCGTCAATAGAGGTACCGTCTAATCATGTCCCTTCTACTAACAGAGTTGAGACGCAGAGTGTCTATACATCTGCCAGTGTGGAAGGATTTTACCAGCCCTGTCCTCCAAAGATGGAACAACAAGTAGAAATTCCATCCACTGCGGTTTGTGAGGTAACAAAGCATGCCAATGGAAATACTGGGGGCAAAGCTAACTTGGAGAAACTCAAATGCAGCTACACACCTTCTCAGGATTCATGTAAGAAAAAGCTGGAAGTTATCAAGGAGATGCCTTCTCCTGCCAAAAGTATGGACAATCCCTGGAGAGCTTGCAACAAAGATAGTATCTCTAATAACTACGTAACACAATCAAGTGATCATCAAGCAATAGTTAGACAAAAGGATTTCATGACAGACTGTTACAAAACATCCCAAAAAGAAACCAAGAAATCAAAAGACTTTGATAGATCAGAATCAACAGATCTTAATTTGCACTCTAGCAGAACCAGTGGCTATCGGGATCACAATCAAAACACATTCAAAAAATATAAAGACAATGACGCCAATATGGTTTCTAGCAGGGCTAAACTTGATCAGAAAATGTCTGGACCCAAAGATTCAACTGCAGATTCCAGGCATGAAAAGAAAGTGTCGGGCAAAAGCAGTCAGCTAAACAAGCACCACTCTTTCAAAGGTGAGGCCATGTCACCAGCCTCCAGAAGAAGGCTAGTGGACACTTATGACCTGACCAGGTCTGGGAGTCTCAATTCCAAAAACCCCAAGACAGCCAGTTTATCAAGAGCTTGGCATAGCATGGATCAGGAGGACGGCTTTGATGATGACTTCCCAAGCAGTCCGGGCAAAGACCACAGAGCACTGGGAGAGGCCATGTCTACTCCATGCAGTCCTGCAGCTACTTTGGAGAGGAGGCGATCCCGGTCCAGACACGGACTTTTTGCAAGAGCCAAAGAGAACTTTTCCTCTGGCAGAAGGGACAGCCCAGACCAGAAGAGGAGAGCCAACAGTCAGTCGAGCTTGCCAAGGAGTCCTGTATTACACCACAAGTCGTCTTTTTCCCACAATGCCTCTGATGAGTCGTGTAGAAGGAAGCACGTCAGGTCTCCTATTGAAGACAGCAGTAAACTCTTTAGTGCAAAACTGGAGCAGTTGTCCCACAGGTCTCCTATTGCACATGGATTAAGGCCAGAATACTCTGACTTTTTCTTTTCAGAGCAGGACAATTTCATGACATGCGCTAATCCAATGGAGCGCTTTGAAAGCGATTCTAGTTTGCCCAGAGCGAGTAGAAGTGCACGAAGATACCCAAAGTTCCTGCCTATGGACGACGGAGAGAGCGGTTGTGTTAAATCATCATCCAAAAGCAACCTGTCTAAAGTTTCAGCAGTGAACAAGCTAATGATGTCTAGTTCAAAGCCAGGCAGTAGCAACAAGAGTAGCTCAACAAGTGGCTCTAAGACCTTGAACCTTACCACCAGGTCTCTGAGACAGTCAACAAGGAGCTCCAGTTTGTCACCAGATGAAACAACCTCTGGCTTTGGTTCTTGGTCCACCCAGTCACTATCCCGCAGTCAAGTCTCCAGCCTGTCCCCCAGACCCTCTCTCAAAATCCTCAATGGGAGAATCACTGAGTTTCTGAGAGGAAGTGGGACCTCATCCACCATCAACATCACCGGTGGTGCGGGTCAGGCTTCTTCTGTGCACAAAGACAAAGGGGCAGCAAAGGACTCAGAGGACGACCAGCCCTTGCCGTCCCCTTACAGCAGGGTGACCGCCCCGAGACTGCCCAGCAGCCACTGCAGCGGGCACGCCAGCGACACCACCAGCGTCCTGAGTGGCGAGCTGCCCCCGGCCATGGGCAAGACCTCGCTGCTGTGCAACCGCAACAGCGTGGTCAGCAGCGGGTACGAGAGCCTGATGAGAGACGGGAGCGAGGTGACGGGAAGCAGCATGTCCATCCGGGAGTCATTCAGTGACCACAGGTTTTTTACCCGGTTTTATAACTCTATTTATATATTCATTGTTTATTTTATTTCTTCTATATCCTTGTTTGGAACACTTGTCTGATTGTCATGTTTTGTTGTCCTTGTTTTGTTTTGTTACTGTCCTTTGTCACTGTCATTGGTATTGTGTTTTCTGTGCAAGTTTTTGTTGTGTGTCAGTACTGTGCTGTCTATGAAATCTTTTGCTACTTTTACCTGCAATCAAATCTACCTTCGGGTACACATAAAGTCACCTTACCTTAACTTACCTTGCAGCTGCACACACAGCCTGGCGCGCAGCAGCAGGAGCTCCAAGAGGAGGAACAGCAACAGCCCTGCAGGTCAGTCGCAGCACAGTTTGGATAGCTGTGGGCGTAGCATAGAATGCGGAGGCATAGAATAGAATGCCATAGGTCATTTGGTTGATTTTGAACAGGGAACAAAGAGACCCCACCCCCCTTAAACAAAATATGCTGTGCAAATAATAATTATCTATGTAGTATCTTGTATCTATCATTATTTATTTTACCTCTTTTGTTCTCATTTAATCTCTTGCCTTCTCATCTTGTTTTATTCATTTCATCTCTTTCCTTCTCATCCTTTTTGTCTCATTTCATCCGTTATTGTCTCAACCTTCTTGTCGTCAGGGACGACCCAGAGGCGCCCGTCCCAGGAGACCCTGCTGTCGCTACGGAGATCTACCAGCGGCCCGCGAGTACGCTGGGGAGACAGAGGTGCTGCCGACTCCTATGAGCTTAAAGTCTATGAGATTGACAATGTAGATTGTTTGCAGAGAAGGGGGCTTTCTAGCGACCGCGTAAGTCCGCCTGTGGAGCTTTTCAATTTGTTGTCGTCTAAGGGAATCCTAATGGGCATGCTTTAAAGGATAAACGTGGAGTGGTGCAGCCCAATGGCATGTAGGCATGCTTATGTTACCACAGCCCTATGTTCCCACTTCCCTATTTTCCCACAGCCCAACGCTCCCATAGTATCCCTTAGTCATAGTATGCTCCCACACTCCTATTTTTCCCATAGCCCTATGCTCCTAAAACACTATGTTCCGACAGTCCTGTTTTTCCCATAGCCGTATGCTCCCATACCCCTATGCTCCTAAAACGCTATGTTCCAACAGTTCTGTGCGACCACAGCCAGCTGTGGGAACATAGGGTTTACCCTGTAGTTATCACTACGGCCGTACGGTACTGACTCCTCTGGACTGCTGCTTGCGACAATGTCATTCCGTTGCACCTAGTTATGGAAATCTGTACGCAAGCTCAATTGAATTACTGAATGTTTGCTGTGGAGTCTGTGGTCTGAAAGAGCATGTCTTTCAGCTCCCGTTTAGCTCTTTTAGCTCACATTTCTTCTTTGATCATTGTATAAATGGATTTATGCAATGGCTGTAGGCAAAACTGCAAATGTATATGAATTCACTATACCACATAATCATTGTTGGTCTCCAGAAGTTACAATCCTGCACCCACTACTACGTATTTGCTCCAGTCATTTATTGCATTGTCCTGTGCTTGGACACCTACATATCGCAGAGTGTATAGGTCACAGGACCGGGAGGTAGACAAGGGGAGGGAGAGGTTTGCCTCTAGGACATGACACACACGCACATAGCCTGGGAAATCCCATGTTGTTCCGGTCTGAAAGACAGCATGGAATCATCATGAGCGAAGTGGATGGCGGAAATGCGCGAATTTGTGAAAATGGCGACTTGCTACTCGTCGAAGCCAGAGAATCTCTAACAGGGAGAAGGTTCAGTCTCATTGGTTCCCATTGTAGCCAGTTAGCTTTGCATGCATACTGCAGTAAATATGGAGTGTCCACTAGTTGGCGAGCGTAGGTCAGTCCTTCATGTGGGAAAATGTATGGAATGGAAAGGGGAACCCATATGCTAAATACATTGCTACTGCGATTTCCAGTCACAAATATTATCAACAAAACATTTCTTGTAAGCACTTGACTGTTGTTTAACAATAGGCTGTATTGACAAATCGTTCAGGTGTGTAGTTTTACAGCAGGTTAGAAGATTTCAACCTGTACTCGCTAGCATCCCGCTAATGTTTATGGGTTTGGCCCCATAAAAATTGAGCTTTGTGACCCAGTATATAATAATCTAGTGGCGCAAAATAATTGAAACGCTACTCAAATGGGGTCTTATTATTTCTAGCTTCGAACTTAATATAAACCCTATTCAGACTGGGCTTTTTTGGCATTCCTGGGCCTGGGGGGGGGCTCTTTTGACCCCCCCCTCATAACTCATGAACGGAATACAGTATGACTACAAAACTTGGGGGAGATGATCTACATAATTATGGACATCTATGAATGACATCATTTTTGTGCAATTATCTGGTATTATGACGTCATTATGACATCATTATCTTATTATGCCCAAAATATCGTCATAATGGATTTTCCAACAAATTTAGGTAATGCACTTAAATTTTAATGATTTTATGCTTCAAACCACTTAAATGCTCACAAAGTTGTCTGATGCTAATGGAAATAACAAAAAAATATGAAAAAATATGGCGTCATAGATATGGTAAAGTGATTTTTGGTCAGACATACCTGTCAGAAAACCGTTGCCATGGCAACGGCAAAAATGATAAACCTAATCTTTCGGTACCTAACTGTAGCCAACTAAATGTTAGGAAAAGTCACAAAGTTTCGTACTCATAGCTTAAGTCGTTAAGGAACTATACAACATCAAAGTTGGTGCGGGCACTTTTAGCCCCCCCCCAGTCTGGATAGGGTTAAGATTTCAGGACAAAAAATGATAAAAAATCACAAAAATTATAATGGTAGAAAACTCCATTGACACCCATTCATTTTGCACTTAGGTAGGATTAGGGTTAGCCAGTTGTGGCTAGTTGCTAGTTCCGTGAGTGAACACCCCCTGGCGAAGTTAACCAGCCAAATCCTGCAACCCTGGTTCCAGATCATGGTCTCAGTCTCTTTCCAATCAGACAGCTGGGAGGCATGGAAAGGCAATGACTGCAGTTTGTTTATCTCACTTGTGATTAGATCTGGTGATAACCAGGCAACACACAAATTGTTAATTAAGTGAAATCACCTGCACCCACACAAATATTTGGGGGTGGACTGTAACTTCTGAAGCAGTATCACCTAGCATTGTAAGTAATGTACAGTTGATCACTTGCTCACGGCAAACATTCTGCATGTTCGGTTGAGAAATATTCAACCGTGTGTGGTGTGGCTTTAGGACACATGTTGTGACAGTTACACTGGAATGAATGCAGAATTTTACTGACAAGGTACCTATTAAGCAAAATAAGCAAGTAAACAAAAATAAATCAATTAATAGTAGTGGTTTTAAATATATCTGAATAATATTCATTTTGATCATGAATCATTCAATCATTTGATCAATTATACCATTGGTATAATTCATATATTATATTATATTATATTATATTATATTATATTATATTATATTATATTATATTATATTATATTATATTATATTATATTATATTATATTATATTATATTATATTATATTGTAATTTTAGGGGGTAGCTTGCTTCAGTGCCAAGCTGAAGTTCCTGGAGCATCGTCAGCAGCGGATCGTGGAGCTGCGGTCCAAATACAGCAGCCTGAAGAGAGAGCTGGAGCAGGCAAAGCAGTACCTCATGCTCGACCCCGACAAGTGGACCCAAGAATGTAAGCTTGCACATGAACAACAGTCACGTCATCAAAATAAAGGAGGGTCCCGAGTAGTAGCCAGGCCGTGCCCTCCCAGTGACGCAACAGCTTCAGCGTTGCTACCAGTCAGGTCAAGAGTCAATGCAAGTACTTTCCCGCAAATACGGGAACTCCTCCCACTTTGTTGGGAAGCAAACAATCATTAGCAAACCAAGGGAGGCCATTTGGGAAATGCTGTTTGGGAAATGTTAATTGTTATGCTCTTGGTCAGACCAAGTCTCGAAGAGATTTGAAAGTCGATGATAATCAGGCTACCCGAGTAGGGGTGTAAATGATGATCATTTTGTGTTGATGCATCGATCCTACAGCCAGTGAATCAATTCATCGATTTGCGCCAAAAACTGGGTTTAGAGTGATGTAGGTGTTTTTCTATAACTATGTGTCGCACTGACTTCTTGCTCCAAGAAATGTTGCTCCAAGAAGTGCTGTGCATGATGGGCCCTTGGACAGCAAGGTTCTGGCCCCCCACAAGCCCCTTCAAATACAGAATCGTTTTTTCGGAATTTAGAGATAAAAGTTTGGGCTCCGTTATCATGCTGAAACGGGACACGGGACGTTAAAATGCAGGAAATTACATCTAAGTAATGCAAAACTTTCTGGGGGAGGACCCCCAGACCCTCCACTTCAATGAAGTGTCCCATATTTTTTCCATTGACATTCGGCAACCATAATACATACGTATAGTTCGGCCCCTTTACTGGGAGGAATTTGAAAAACTGGCCCTCGTCGACATTTAATTGAATACCTCTGATCTACAGACAGTCTACCTATGTCCTTAGCTCCTATTCCTCACTTGTGCAAATAAATGAAGCTTATGAATGGATTGAATTTTGCTTTGGGCCCCACAAAGGCTTGGGCCAGGCCTGCTGTAATGTGTGCAGATTCCCACCTTCTATCCCAGATGGCAGTTGATCTGTGAAGTGGACTCCCCGAAGCACCTGTTTATATAAGGTCATACGTAGTAATATCATGTGGCAGCCATGTTTCAGCTTTGTGTAATGCTGTATAAGCAGAAAGCCGAAAGCCCATTGGGAAACTCCAACTCCCATTGTCATTGTCATTGTGAGACAGCACTCCACAGCACACAAGTGAACGCTGCACACTGCACACAACGCAATTGCATTTATGCCTCACCCATGCAAGGGGGCAGCCCTCAATGGCGCCCCTGGGGAGCAGTGCGGCGGGACGGTACCATGCTCAGGGTACCTCAGTCATGGAGGAGGATGGGGGAGAGCACTGGTTGATTACTCCCCCCATCAACCTGGAGGGTCAGGAGTCGAACCGGCAACTTTTGGGCTTCAAGTCTGACAACCTAACGGCTTACCCACGACTGCCCGTTACAATATTACAGTGCAGTACTTCTTGCCCTATTTCCTGGTTGGCTGTTGATTTGTGGCAGGCGTTTGAGGTGGAGTCTCCAACACACACGCAACACGCATGCACAACATGCTACGCTATATACTATACAATATGAAATGTAATGTAATAGGCCCTGCCGTTGCCAACCGTTAGGGCACTCGTCTACCATGCGGCTGAGCCGGGTTCAATTCCCGGCCCAGGTCCTTTGCTGACCCCTCCCCGTCTCTCTCCCCATTCGCTTCCTGTCCACCTCTCACACTGTCCTGTCGAATAAAGTCGAAAAAGAACATGAAAAAAGAAATGTAATGTAATAGTTGTTGCTCTGTGTTTCTGTTGACAGTTGATCTGTGGCAGATGTTTGAGGTGGACTCTCCAACATGCTACGATATTCAATATGAAATGTAATGTAATAATTGTTGAACTGTGTTCCAGTTGACCTGTGGCAGACGTTTGAGGTGGACTCTCCAACATGCTACGATATTCAATATGAAAATTTGGCTGGTTAGCTGGTGTTAATTTAGAGCCCTGTGTATAATGTATAATGTAATAATTGTTGTCCTGTGTTCCAGTGGCAGACGTTTGAGGTGGACTCTCCAACATGCCACGCTATATACAATATGAAATGTAATGTAATGTAATAATGTAATAATGGTTGTCCTGTGTTCCAGTTGACCTGTGGCAGACGTTTGAGGTGGACTCTCCAACATGTAATGTAAAATGTAATATATATATATATTTTTTTAATTGTTGCCCTGTGTTTCTTCCTGTGTTCCAGTTGACCTGTGGCAGACGTTTGAGGTGGACTCTCCAACATGCTACGATATATACAATATAATGTTCTAATTGTTGCCCTGTGTTCCTTCCTGTTGGCAATATAATATAAACGTAATGTAGTAATTGCTGCCCTGTGTTTCTTCCTGATGGCAGTTGATCTGTGGCAGATGTTTGAGGTGGACTCTCCAACATGCTGTGGAATATACAATATAATATATAATGAAATAATTGTTGCCCTGTGTTTCTTCCTGTTGGCAGTTGACCTGTGGCAGACCTTTGAGGTGGACTCTCCAACATGCTACGCTATAGAATATGAAATGTAATGTAATAATTGTTGTCCTGTGTTCCAGTTGACCTGTGGCAGACGTTTGAGGTGGACTCTCCGACATGCTGCGATATACAATATGAAATGTAATAATTGTTGCTCTGTGTTTCCTCCTGTTGCCAGTTGACCTGTGGCAGACGTTTGAGGTGGACTCTCTGGAGCACCTTGAGGCCCTGGAGCTGGTGACTGCGCGGCTGGAGAGCAGGGTCAACCTGTGCAAGGCCCGCATGATGATGGTGACGTCTTTCGACGCCGCGCCCAAGCGCAAGCAGAGGAGAGCCAAGAGGCATCGGCCCTCGCCAGATCATCACATGGGCTTCCTCTGACTCTGACTCCTTCAGCGTGAGATTTTACGCCTCCATTTTGGTGTGAAGAAATCCCGCACACTGTGCATTCCACCTACAAAATTTTTTCGGTCATCCGACCTTCTTCAGGTAGAATTTCTTTGCACTTGAATGAGCACTGGGAAAATATCCTACGCACCTGTCCAACCACAGAGGTGTGCAAAAGTGACATTTTGAACTGTTTTTGGTGTCTCTATTTGGACAGGACAGTGAGAAAGTTTGCCATGAAATGAGTGGGGAGGGGGGGGGGGGGATTTGTATGCGAATCATTGGATCACAATCGAATTGGTGTCCCTGATAAAACGGTTTGCCGTCTTATCCCATTGAGCTACCGCGCCACCCTTTCGTGTGAGATTTTGACTTTTGTTCAACTCAAGAGTGATGGAGGGCAGCTTTCCAATCCTCAGTGTGGACCGTCTCTTCTTACACACACACACACACACACACACACACACACACACACACACACACACACACACACACACACACACACACACACACACACTACATCCAGAACATTCCATCTCTATACTGACTGATTGAGTAATTGATATCACATCTGCCTACCATGTTGCTGTGACATTGCTGTGAGATGTGAGCAGGGCTGGACTGGGGGAGAAATAGGGCCCGGGCACCTCATAATTAGCGGCACAGAACGGACTCACCGGTGGGCCCTGCACCCTCTTAGGCTCCTATTTTCAGAAATGTAAAAAAAAGAAAAAAAAGATGTAATTTAAAAAAAAAAAAAAAAATTCTGGAAATAGGGGCCCCCAAGGGTGCGGGACCCACCAGGAAATGCCCACTATGCCAGATGGCCATTCCAACACTGGATGTGATGCTGGGTCAAGAACTGCACAGGAAGAAAGACCTCAGTTACACAAGGTCTGCTTCATCACACCTGGATGTGAGTGATGAGTTAACGTTGACTTCAATGCCACTTGGATATACGTAACTAACTTTGGAAAAATGAAAACCTTACTCTTCTGGTGCTGGTCCATACAGTGTTGCCAGATGTACGGTATTTATTGTATTTGTACCATAATTTTGTTCATTTTGTCCTCTGTACGATCAAAAAAAACATGATGTACGATAATTTCAGTGGTCATTCAGTTCATTGAGATGCCTTGAAACAACAATTTGGGTCTTGTACGATAATTTCCTCTCAAAAAGCCCCCCAAAAACTATAATTTTGAGGTTTGGGTGCGATAATTCAGCATTTTCCATCTGGCAACACTGGGTCCATATGTCATGGCATTCATAATGCTGCCGTGGTTACCTTTTGTATCAAACTGAGAGTGTAAAAAAGGGAACTATTTGATCCCAGTATGGCAGTATCCCAGTATGACCCATTTTGCTTCCCTCAAGCCATATTTATTGAGTCCTGGAGATATAAGTTATTTATTTATTATTAACAGAGAGATTTGTAGAGAACAAATGGTTTCAGAACGAAAAAACAGCCTTGGGGAGTTTAGTACTATATGTGCTCCTCAAACATGCTGCAGTAATACGCCAACATGATAGGGTTTCATCTGAACAGACAGATACGGCAAGGTCTCTGCTTTTACTCAGAGTAACAAGCATCAGGGGTGGAGCTATAGGGAGGGCAAGCAGGGCATTTGCCCCGGGGCCCAGGGCCCTCCCGTATTGGTCTTGAGGGCCCTATTCTGACCGTAGCAAGCCGTATGGAGGGCCCTACAAGTGTCTTGCCCTGGGGCCCTGTGGACAATTGTTCCGTCACTGACAAGCATGCTATTTTCTTTGGGCTCCCCATATACCATAGAAATATAATAACGTTCCCAACAACTCACTGTGATGACTCTGCTGGGAGCTGCACCTTGATGACAGTAAACAACACACAGCACTGGGCTACACAGTATAACATACAGTGTTTAGTCAACACTTAGAGAGTTGATTCAACATTGTCTAGAGTCCATTTGGTCCCAGAGTACTCTCTGATTAACACTACATGTTTAATGTGTGGTGTGCAAGAGGAAGGCTATAACTTATTTGAGACAATAAATCTGCTGTTTTCGGTCCACAGAATGCGGGCAGGGGCGTGTCTTTTGTTTCTATGTCGTGCCACTTGATTTGAGTGGCACGTTAAAACGTATTCTTACTTCTGTACTATGCATAAATATGGTAATAAACATTACAACGTGTATATACTACATATTTATTTTCTTTTTTGGGGGATTAAAACCAACTGGTGACATTTGTTTTAAATTGATGTAGAAGTTTTCACTTGTTTGTATAGTGACACATCATGATCCATGTTGTCTAAATGAATGTAATTTGTCCTGTGAGTTTGACTTTGTTTGGAATATGTTTTGTCATTCAGACACATCTGTAAATACTGTAGTAACAGAAACAGGTAATGTGTCTACCCAGTACATTTTGCAGTGTTCATTCAACACGTGGGGAGTTGATTTAAAGGTGCACTGTGCAGGAAATGGTCAAAAAAGGTACTGCAACTATGCTGCTCATTGACACTGGGTTGCCTATTGTCAAATTTGATCTTTTCATGAAAGTTTACTAAGGAACAAACTAATATTTTATAGTATGGCCCAAGTACAGTCATTTTTGCAGCTAAAAATGTCTATTTTTGGAAATTCATAATGGCGAACCATGGAGAAGATCCCCCTTTTCATGTATGAAAAGTGCAATTTTCCCAGTCATAATGAATACTTAGAATTTGATGGTGGTGGTAAGAATTTATGAAAAAGGTAACATTAGTGAATGGATAGCATGAATTCTGGAAATAAACAACCAAAAATCATACACAGTGCACCTTTAACATCTTACAGAGTTCATTTGGTCCCAGAATACTCTCTACCTGTTGAATAACACGTTTGTATAACACGTTTGTCTTTTTTTTGTTTGTTTGTATAACACGTTTGTCTTTTTTTTTTTTTTTTACCGTGTAACCGTTTCATGGTTAAATTACTGTTTGTTCAGACTGAGTCCACACACAGAAGCCACAAACCGTTCAGCCGCACAGTAAAAAATGCAGTGTCAATTCAATACTGGGAGAGTATGCTCTGTGTGACTCTTGAGGGTTAAAGGAACACGGCACAATTTACTGTGTGCGTTCCACATCGTGATATGATTACAGTGCACTTAAAAAATCATCAGAGATATAATGTAATCTGGAGTCTCTCTCGTGTGTCAGGCTGAGGTGTCTGTCCGGTCTTACTAGGAGATGAAACTAGGATGGGATGGGATGATCAGTCCTGCAGTCGTCTTTTAAAAATCATTGAACCTAAAATCATTCTCAGACACACGTGTGTGTGTGTGTGTGTGTGTGTGTGTGTGGGCATGCGCATATGCGCGCACACACACACACACACACACACACACACACACACACACACACACACACACACACACACACACACACACACACACACACACACACACACTGTCATGTTTACTTTAAAGCACTTTGGTGCAGCTTCTGTTGTTGTTTCCCTTTTTTTCAATTTTCTATGAAAATAAATTGACTTAACATAGTCAGTGTGTTGCAGTACAGTTAGTCATTTGTTTGCACAATAAAAAAAAACACGATTGCAAGATTTGAGCAGTGTGTCGTAGTTCATCCCTCCCACTGATGTCCTACTGAGCTAAACTTGATACTGTAAACCAGTGGTTCTTAAAGAATATCTTCAGTCAATTTCAACATGCAGTTGTAATGCTCACACTACCCTGGACTTGTCCTTTAAAGGTGCACTGTGTTAGATGGTGGCCAGAGTAGGTATTGCAAATATGCTTCTCTTTGAACTGTGCTTCCTATTGCCAAATTTGATCTTTTCATGAATATTTACTAAATACTAAACTAATATTTTCTAGAATGACCAAAGTATAGTAAGTTTTGCAGCTAAAAATGTAAATTTCCGGAAATTCTAAATGACGGTCAATGGAGAAGATCCACCTTTTCATGTATGAAAAGTGCAAATTTCCCTGTCAAAATGAACACTTAGAATTTGATGGAGGTGGTAAGTATTCGTGAAAAAGGTAACTTTTATGAGTGAGCAGCATGAACTCTGGAGATAATAATATTGCACAGTGCACCTTTAACTGGAATAGTCTTGGGACCTACCATTTTCCATGGTCATTACGCTGTGACCCAATAAGTTATTACGCCATCAGAATCTTATATCAAAAATATCCATGCATTTGATAGTATGCATGAGAAGTATGCTGACACACAACATGTCTATAAACTAGTGGAGAGGAGTATAAACCATGTTTCACTCTCTCAGGCAAGGGGGTGCTAGGGGCGCCGCGGCAAGTTGGCAGGAAAGGCATAGCATAACAAAATAAATATTTCAATAAATTGATTGTACACCAAAATAAGCCAAAACTTAACAACATCCCCAATAGTTAAGAACTGCATTATAATGATCTATTACATCTCTGAACATTACTACTATTGTGTCATCATGAAAGGGGTCGGGCTGCTCGATTATGAGAAATATCAATATCAAGATTATTTCAGTCAACATTGATATCATATCACAATATTTTAGACTCTTCACAATCTCCCCTCCCTTCAGCAGTATGAGGGGAGGGCCATAGAGGGCCAAACACCCAGTGGTGTTCTGCATGAATATCGGGTAGCAGGTCTGCTCTGTGCTCGCAATGGCTCAAGTGGAGGGGAATGTATAGCTCGTTTATTAGTGTAACGTTACCTTTTTGCAGTATACAAATGACAAAAATATTGTTTCAATTCGATACTATGAAATTTGATCTTGTTTGACAGCAATATTGATATCACAATATAAATTTAATATCAAGTCAAGTCAAGTCAAGTAGGTTTTATTGTCAATTTCTTTACATGCACTGGTCATACAAAGAATTTGAAATTACATTTCTTGCTTTCCCATACAGACATAGACTAATCTAGGTAAGGACATAGACAGTATAGACATAGACAGTACTTATACATGGACTTAAGACAGTATGGACATAGACAGTGCTCATACAGACATTTAAAGTGCAAGACTGGACAACAGAAGACTTGTAGAGGACATACATTAAGAGGTATTTGTTGTGCTTTTGTGCTTTTCCTAAAAAAAGTCCTTTATAGCGTTCTGACATGGTAATAGTAGCATTTTGAAGAAAAATAAATATTAAAAAGGTCTGTCAAGTACACCAGCAGCAGTGTGTGTGTGTGTGTGTGTGTGTGTGTGTGTGTGTGTGTGTGTGTGTGTATGTGTGTGTATGTGTTTAGTGCAGGTAGAAGGTGCGGTGTGCGTCTTGTGTGTGTGTTCGTGTGTCTGTGTGTGTGTGTGTGTGTGTATATTGCACAGCCCTAGAAAGGGGACCTTGCCTGGAATATGGCAGTAAACAGGGGAGCTCGCCATGGTAAGGTTGGAGAACCCCTGCTCTATGAGATGTTGATGGGGGAGAGAGATGGGGGAGCATCTGCCAGGGTACTGTTCTCCTCCAGGTTGAAAGCTTACAGTACGAGGGTATTCGGATTTACTTCGTAGGCACTCCCTAATTTTTTGCCTTCTACATAGGACAGCAGCAGACTTTCGGATGTGCCCACAATGTGTACTGCAGGGGCTCTTCGAGGGAGGAGGGCAGGGAGGGTACATCAAACAAAGGGAAGGTCCCAAGGCACTCTGCTACTCAAAAGGACAGTGTTAAAGCAACACTCAGAGAGTGCACTGGAAGATGTAATCAACCCTCTAAATGTTTAATGCTCAGGGCTGGACTGGCCATCTGGCATAGCCATTGACAGTAAATAGAATGGACGCCAAATCAACGCTATTTGCCATTCAACGCTTTGAAGCCAGATTTGGGAACATTCCAACTTACATTCCACCTTAGCAACGCCAAACGCAGGTGCTGATTGGACAACAACAAGACTTCTAACGGTCAATCAAACCATGTTCTGATGCTCATTGGTCAATTTAACTGTTAATATCTCTCTAAAATAAAACATCACCACAAAAAATCACCACCCTGGTAAGTTGGAGAGCAAGGGGACCTACTAGTTGAGCGAAAAATGATCCCCCTGGAGTGGCATTTAAGGGAGATACAGGGTTTTATGTCTCTCATAGGAATGAATGGGATTTGGCCATTTTTTGGTCTTTTTGGGTCCAACCTTGGCTCCAACTTGGCTTCAACAATGAAATAGAATTTTGGCCTCCATTCTATTTACTCTCAATGGGCATAGCGGGCATTTCCCTGCACCCTCGTGGGCCCCTATTTTCAGAAATGTAAAAAAAAAAATGTGTGTGAGGCCTAACGGTGAGTCAGTTCTGCGTCGCTAATTATGAGGGGCCCCTTTAAGCCAAAAGTGTCCGGGCCCTATTTCTCTACAATGTGTAGGATGGTGGCCTATTTGAATCAAATTTTAATGTGTGAGATGTTGATCTACGTACATTGTTTGAGCGAGAACATTCAGGTCCTACTGAGAAGTGTCTGTACATAAGGATTATAAGGGCTGGTGCGTGGAGAGATTAGGTTTATTGTAGACTGAGAATTACACAGAAAAAAAATCTGTGTTAATTCAACTCTTAACACTTGTTAATTCAACAGTTAACCCATTTAAGCCTAAGGCACCTGCAAAAAACACCTGCTGAATGCCTTCTCAGCCTATAAAACCTTAAATTTGATCAGCCTCCGAAGCACATAAAACATGAAATACAGTAAGTTGCATTCAATGGTTAGGACCCTCATCTTGCATTAGAATGTGTCCATTCAGCTCTAACATACCCACATTTTTAATTTAAAAAAATCTCAAGAGCCTGAATGCAGCACCTTTGTCGCTACAGGGTTAAATGGGTTAAATTGGTTCTGTAAGTGTTGAATTACAGTTTTTCTCGATTGGTTTGGCTCATTTCTTGAAACTGAGATGACATTCCTATAACCATTGGGTCATTTGGCCAAACATTCTTACACTTCTGCACAACAGTTCAGATAACTAGCAAAATGTCATATACCTCCCAAAACACCTCATTCTTGCATCAGCACTAAACCATCTCACATATAAATAGTCAGTACCATCAAAATGGCATAGATCCTTCTCAATTGCTTTGGCTCATTTGCATTCATTTAGTCCTTCTGTCAAAATAAACTGGATGGTTCAGCATAACTACATGGATTCTCATCACTCGCTCATATCACCCCAAAAACAGTTTACCCATGTGTCAAAACTAAATTTCTTCCCCACATATATCATCAGTACCCCCAAAATAAATTGTCCCTTTGCCATTGTGTAAGCACTGCCAGTCAAAATGGTTAAGTGTTTTATCTACGTTCAGCTAACAGATTTCGACTATGTATAAAAATGAAAAAGTGAGTGAAACCATTGAAGTTTGACAACACAGATAATTTACCAAGGACATTTATCAGTAACTTTCTTTACTGTGAATTCATATACAGAAAGTAATGCCCATATATCACAGGTTTCTCATGGGTTTGGCTCATTTCTCAAAACAGAGATAACATTCACAAAATAACATGGACAAATGCCAAAGCAACTAGCAATTGTTCAAAACAGAATGTCGTTTGAAAAAATGTCATGAAATTAGCCAAATAACAGAGGAAACTGTAGTATACACGGTTGTAAAATTATTTTCTACTAACTAGTAAAGTTACAATACCATCTGACCTGTTGAACATTTACTATGTAATGAAATTCTTAAAATATGATGTCCTTGACTGTTTTGGGAATTGCGTAGACCACTTTGCATATGATGACTTACACAATGAAATAATGCTGACGTGTTTTGGAGAGGGCAACCATTAGACTGAGAATTGTGTCATTCGTTTAGACAAGGTCAATTTATTTGGAAAATGTGCTGAATCTATGCTGAATGTGTCAACTGAAGGGTATTTGTACATATCCATCTGCAGAGATGTACTAAACATTTGAGACATGTACAAAGCATTTGATATCTGATGAAAGCAATGAAAAATGCCATTCTGTTTTGGGAAATTGCAAGTTGGTTTGGGGATTTGTCCGTGTTGTTTTGAGAATGTCATCTCAGTTTCGAGAAATTAGCCAAACCAATCGAGAAAAACTGTAAAGGTGCGCTGTGCAGGAAATGGTCAAGAAAGGTACTGCAACTATGCTGCTCATTGAAACTGGGCTGCCTATTGCCAAATTTGATATTTACATGAAAGTTTAGTAAGTAATAAACAAATATTTTCTAGTATGGTCCAAGTACAGTCATTTTTGCAGCTAAAAATGGCTATTTTTGGAAATTCAAAATGGCGGACCATGGAGAAGATCCCCCTTTTCATGTATGAAAAGTGTAATTTTCCCAGTCATAATGAATACTTAGAATTTGATGCTGGTGGTAAGTATTCATGAAAAAGGTAACATTAGTGAATGGGTAGCATGAATTCTGGACATTAACAACAAAAAATCTCACACAGTGTCCCTTTAACAAGGGTTGCCAACTCTCTGGGGAAAAAATAAGGGACACGTCATTCACGCGAGGGTCTGAGGGTTGTCCCCCAAAAATTGTTGCATTTCTTAGATACAATTTTCTGCATTTTAACCAAATTACGTCCCATTTCAGCTCAATACAGAACCGTATGCCTACTTTTGATCCTAAATACATGATGATTCCATAATTCAAAGGACGGTTGGCAACCACAGTGTGCCAACATTCAGCCTGGCATCTCCACACATAGAGTATTCAACTAAAAAAAAGGGCAGTCATCCGAGGAAGAGGTCAGAAAGAGTGCACACACCTACAGTACTACGCTTGGGGAATAATAACAACAACAACAACAAAAACCAACAGATAGCCCATTATCAGTGTTGCCAGATTGGTCGGTTGCCCATCCAATTGGGCTGCTTGGGATGGCCGTCTGCGGGTAAGAACGGGAAAAATTGGCCTTTTGGCGTTTTTTTTTTCTGCTGTTTTATGCCCATAGAAATCTATGCAATTTGTTGAAATTGGGCAGAATTTAGCGCATTTTGCCGGTTTTTGAGAACTTTTTGGGCGGGATATGATCAGACACATCTGGCAGCACTGCCCATTATGGTTTCATGACTTAGTCTCTGCCAATGCAATGCAATGCCTGCAGTTGTTCTCCATCCATGGGTGACACACAGCACAGGCAGCATCAGTGACCAGGGCTGGACTGGCCATCTGGCATACCGGGCATTTCCCGATGGGCCCTGCACCCTCGTGGGCCCCTATTTTCAGAAATGTAATTTTTTGAAAACATTTCTGAAAATAGGGGTCCACAAGGCTGCAGGGCCCTAGCCTCGCGAGCCATCCTACGTACTTCCGGCAAAGGATTGGCTCCACTACGGTAGTCTGGCCGTGCTTCTCTGTGGAGTGCCTGGAGCAGTAGAATTTTGATCGCAACGCCCCCCCAGAAAAAAGCCAATAAGCGAATACGCCCCCCACGTGGGGGCAAAACGGGGAGGACGCTCGTGACAATGACGTACACATCTGCGCCAGAGCCATTGGTCTGCGCTATGTTGTTGTTGAGTAACTGCCAGCGATTGGGTGAGAGGTGTCCAATAATTTCAAACCATAACTGAGTGCAAACTTCCTGCTTCCTACAATCGCTTCAGAGCAAACAAATGCCAGACCATAAATACAAAATGAAATGGTAGTATTATGGGATGGTCAGGACCAGGCTAGCAGGGCCCCCTGGTGAGTCAGTTCTGCGCTGCTAATTATGAGGGGCCCCTTTAAGACCAAAGTGCCCAGGCCCTATTTCTTCCCTCAGTCCAGCCCTGGCAGCGACCCACAGTGACTCTCTAGTCATCCTCCTCCTCAGCCAGACGATCCATCCGGATGTTTCTGCTCCAGTTCCTGAATATTCAGATGCATTTATTATCCACGTATTATCCAGACCTGAAGCGAAGGGCGCGCCTGGCAGGGCCTGGCGCACATCATGTAAGGCTGCTTTTCCTCCTCGTTTGTATGTTTGTTCTAAACAAGCGCCCTCAGTTCCTTTGGACAGGGCCGGTTCTAGTCAATTTGGTTCCCTATAGGCGAGCACCAATCTTCTATTTTTGTGGAATTTGACATTGACATCTGTAAACATAGTGTACATCTTACTGAGCACGGCTGATCTAGTAGGCCTATCATGTATATGTACTGAGTGGCCATTCAAAATCATTTTCCTAAGCTTGTGTGGTATCAGATGTGATGCCATGTTACGGCTTGTTGGTTTGGGGTGCCTTGAAATTTATCATGAATTGAAAGGGTGCCTTGCCTTAAAAGAGGTTGAGAAACACTGCCCTAGGTGGCCGCCGAGACTGCCTATGCCCTGCCTTTGGATGAGTAGAGCAGTAATGTACTCGGCTGTGAGGAGGGAAAATGTGTTTCATTTGGGAATGTTCTTGATCAGTGATTCTCAAAGTGTGGTCCGGGGACCACTAGAGGTTCATGTCAGAGATCAGGTGGTCCACGAGGGGATTTCTATTTTTCCAAGACAAGCTAGCAGTAGGCTATATTTGTAACAGTATTGCAAAGCTATAGCTGAAGTCTCATTTTCACCACAATAAGACTGTAAATGTGAATAAAAAGTATGTGATCTGCATCGAAATTAGCAGTGTCTAATTAGCACCCGTCTACTGTCAATTCAGTTAACAGGTGGTCCTTGAACATTTTTGGGGGGGACTAAGTGGTCCTTAGTCTGAAAAAGTTTGAGAAACACTGTTCTAGATTGAAGTTGTGAAACAAAAAGAGGTTTACAGCCTTTTGGTTAAGCGAGGTGGCTGCACTTGATCCTGTGAACAAACATTCTTTCCAGATCAGTTTGTGTAGCTCTTGTTTATGCATCCATATCAATAAAAGAACATTTCTTTTTAAATCATTCAGTGTATTGGTTTTTGTTTTACATTATTATTATTATTATTTTACCAGTAGATTCCAAACTCCATATATGACCTTGTCCCTTCCTTGCTTTTCAACAGAGTAGGACTTTGTACATGCTCACATGACAAGTGCACATAGACCTTCTGTGGTACTGTAAATGTACAGTTGAAATGCCATCAACTGCTGCTCAGTTATTTAGAGGAAGACGAATCACTTCAGCTTGCTGTGCAGATGTTGACGAAGTGCATTACAAAACACAGACCTCCAAAGTCATTGCAGTCCTTGCAGTTGGCCTAATGACCTTCAGTGCAACATTGGTGAATTCAGATGTCTTGTTTCAGATGTTCCAATACAGCTAATAAAAGCTACATTATAGTTTTAAGCACAGCTTTGTTTCGGCCTTGCAGCCTTGGGAGACCCAAACCTTGTGGGATTTGCCCCCTCCTTATTTTGGCTATTTGCCTACTCCATATGGCTAGTGAAGCTCCTACACCAGATGGCGCCAAAAACAAACGAGGCAGTGCTGGTCAGGACGCTATTGTCGGAGTCTAAATGCAGCTGGAGGAAAAAAGGGCTTGGGTAGGCTATGACTTCAGATCGGTTTTCAGAGGTAACTGTAACTCCATTTCACTGACCACGGGATTACCAGCACTTCGAAACACTTTAAAGACCAAAGAATTGGTCCTCTTTAACTTGGGAGACAACGCAGACAGAAAGGAGAGTGGTTACATGTTCTGTGAGTATGATAAACTTTACAGATGTTTCCAACATTGTTCTGTAGAGGCAGTGTTTGAATCTGGGACAGTTTAACGAAATAGACATGTTGAACTTGTATTTGAAAGAGTTGGCTGTGCATAACTTTTAGTTGATCTGGCCAGAGGGCAGATTTCGAAGCGTGCAAAGACAGTGCGTGAAACCTCAAGCGCGTAAGATGAAGTTGGGTTCCGCGTTGGGTTTGAGATGGAATGTATCCAGCACGGAACGCAGAGATGTTCTATACGAGGATCGTACATTCATGATGACATTTGGATTCGAACCAACACCTAGAGTTTGCACGCTGTGCCAGGTCCCCTAGAATTTGTTTTTAAGGGTACAGAAACTTTTTGGGGTGAACTGAGGCGAATGAGGAAAATGTGTTTAATCCTTATGGGGGAATTGTTTGTACTGCAGTTTTATTGTTATATTACTGTATTATTACTGTCATTTTTAGGGAGTGAATGTAGTAGACCCTATTGGTTAAACAAAAAGTTGTGCCATAATTTGGACACACAAATAATGAAAAGCTGAAAGCTGCCCCTAAGGAAATGTTTACACTTAAGTGTTTACACTTACATTTCAGGACACTGAAAAGTGTGGAAGTTATGATATGAACCAGACAGGCGTCCTAGGAAAGTTAGATGCTATGTGGTAATGCAAGGCAGAGGGTCTATGGCAATAGGGCCTACTAGGCAATTGTGTGTTTTGCATGGTCCATAAGGCACTCTGACTAACAAGCTAGACCAGTGTTTCTCAGCCGGGGTGCCGTGAGACTTTGAGAACTCCACAGGGGTGTCAGAGAAACATGACTGATATGAAATGTAAATAAAATGAAATCAATGCCTATAGTAAATTGATACCAGGGCTAGACTGGTAATTTGCCGCACAGGGCATTTCCCTGGTGGGCCGACAGTCATCAGGGGCCGATGCTTTTGTTTGTTTCAAATATTCCCTTAGACACAGGCATTGATGCATCCTTAATAGTAAGAATAGACCGATATATGTATTGGTATCGGAATCGGGCCGATATTTGCATTTTTTAAGTGTATCGTATCGACCGATACACGTGTGGTTTTGGCCGATACACAATATATATATGTTTTATGTCATTCTGTTTTTTTTTTTAAAAGCACCAAGACATTTTATTTTTTTATTACTTGATTGTTAGACATTACTTGATTGTTAGAGTGGGTGTTTAAATGTTACAAGTTCTACCTCAATTTGATAATGTTAAAGGAATGTTTATTTTTAACTTGAGACCTGGAATATTTGTCATTTTTAAATCTTTTTTTTAAACTCATATCGGCCCCAAATATTGGGTATCGAATATCGGGTATCGGCCAGGGGTGATGAAAAAAAAATCGGTATCGCATCAGCCATTAAAAAACCTGTATCGGTCGACCCCTACTTAATAGACAGTGAACTGAGCCCATCATAATAAATGTGGGGGTGGGGGTGAGGGGCTGCTCTATGCCAAAAAGGACTGGGCTGATTTGTGGTCCCAGACTAGCCCTGATTGAGGCCACATATTTATTCTAATTCCGAAGCTACTGCGTGTGTATGTGTGTGTGTGTGTGTGTGTGTGTGTGTGTGTGTGTGTGTGTGTGTGTGTGTGTGTGGGTGTGTGTGTGTCTCTATGTCTCTGTGTCCGTGTGTGTGTATGCTACATGCATTTTATTGGTTGCTCTGGGGTTGCCTTTAGATTTTTTTTATTTCATTTAAAAGGGTGCAGGGACTTGAAGTAAGGCTGACAAACACTGAGCTAGACTGCTTAACACTGACGTGAATCTTGCATTGACCTTTTTTTAAAGGCTTAAGAATGTGCCAAATAAACACAGCCCTCCTTAACGGCCATTTGGATTAGACGAGAAGCTGAAGAACTAGTTTGGATTAATGGATGCAGTGCAGACACAACACCTTTGAACAAGTCCCCTCATGTTGTTTTTTGGAGAATGGCCAGCTGTGAGAAATGTGAGACACACATGTGATGTTTTTCAAACACACACATCAATATCTATGTCAAGGGAAATCAATACATTAATATTGGGGTATACATAGCCTATACAGTACATTCCCTCCTGTCTAAAGTGGGGATCCCGCCCTCAAGGGTTTGAAAGGATTTTCAGCTTTTCCCCTTGCTCGCTCACAAAAGTTTTATTGGTATTGGGACACAGTACACTTTCACATGAACCCACAAAAGCAAGTGTTGTTACCGCACAAATACACCTAGCGCGACGCGATTGAAGCGACAGAGAATCGCTTCTGTGCAGCAAGAGCGATACGAGCGACTGAAGCGACTACAGTATGTCCGTTACAAGCAGAAGGCAAAGCATTCAAACATTCCCATTGGCTGTGGTCACTGACCTGTATACAGTCATTGACTGTCGCGGCTGGTCGCCGAACCGCGTCATAGAAAGTTGAAAGGATTTGAACTTCAAACTGTCGCTCTCGGCGTGCGAATCGCCTCTAGACTCTCCAGAATCGCTTTTGTTGCGCGACTCAATACAAAGTCAATTACTTCCGTCGCTCGCCTCGCTCTTGTCGCGCTAGGTGTATTTGTGCGGTTAGGGGCAAAATATACAGTGGACTGAGCCCATCATAATTGTGGTATGAGGATGGGGGGTGAGGAGATGGTTTATGCCAAAAATGTGGAGAAGACGCGCTCACACTATCGCCTAAATAGGCTACTGAACAATTCTTAACTGGGTGCTGAATCCCACAAAAACTTGAATGAATAAATGAAGCGAAGGACAGTACTCTTTAGATTTCTTCTTTGTTTATTCGCCCACGAATAAACAAAGAAGAAATCTGAAGAGTACTGTCCTTCGCTTCATTTATTTAGGCTATGCCAAAAATGCACCATAGGCCGGTTTGTGGAAGTGATAGCATTGGGACATAGGGCCCGATAGTGTGTGTACGGTACGTCCCCATTGCCCCTGTTCCCACCTTGAGAGTAGGATGTGGTTCTCCCAAAGGCTCCTCTTTGCTGTCTCTTGTACATCTCAGGTTACCTCCTTGGATATTATCACACACGCATGCGTGCACGCACACACACACACACACACACACACACACACACATACATACACACACATACACACACACACACACACACACACACACACACACACACACACACACACACACACACACACACACACACACACACACGCGCGTAAAAGCACTTAGGCTAAGTGAAAGACAAGAGTTCCCCCATGAATAATATAAGCCGAACATTAAGGACCTTTGTTTACGGACACTTCTGCTAATGTTCACATATATGGTGTGTGTGTGTGTGTGTGTGTGTGCGTGCGTGCGTGCGTGCGTGTGTGCGTGTGTGTGTGTGTGTGTGTATGTGTGTGTGTGTGTGTGTGTTGGTGTCTTGACGAGGTAGGAATTTGACAGGTTTTCTGCACACCCTTAAGGCATCCCCCCTAGGGATGCAGGTGAGGTCCTTCTTACACAGGTGTGTTCATCAGAAGAAGAGCATCAGTCATGTCGTATCTATTCATCCAATCTCTTGTTGCAAGTTTGCAGCTGAAAGGTTAAATGCACGACTTGCAAATTACTTCCTTAGTTGTCTGCGGATTCCTTCCAGAAACACACACGCACACGCGCGCACGCACACACACACACACAACACACACACTGAGATGTATGTCAGAGATTATCCAATCTGATGGCGTTACAATACGAAATAGTTAAGTTTGATAACTGATGCAAGACTATATTTTTCATTGCTGCTAGATATCTCAAGCCTCAAAGATCTCAAATCTGAAGGTAGGACTAGCCCTACACAGGTGGTTCAGTCAGGTTGGTCTTGAACAGGCTAGTGGTGATGGGCATAACGGATTCATTAGTTACAATTTATTTTCACATATTCCAAATGACCTGGTTTTACCTGTCCAATTCAGCAGGTGATTGGCTGGTTGAATGATCTCCTGGTTGAATTGAAGAGGTCAAACCAGGTCACTGTTTTGTTTTGTTTTTGCATTTTTAGACTTCATTTACGTAGGGCAGTCGGAAATGGAGACAGGAAGCCAGTGGGAGAGAGATATGGGGTTTGGTTGGGAAATTACTAGGGCTGGGCGGTTCTGGAAAAAAATCACGGTTCTCTGCACGATTTATTTTCATCAGTGGCGATTTTCCCCTGCATCTGAATGTTTCTGAAGAAAAGGCTGAAATTAAATTTAAAAATTTATAAAATACTGAATTTTAATTAATCTCCATTTCTATTGGAAGCACTTTTTTGGATTTTCTTTTTGAAAAAAAAAAAACCTTCTCTCATCAAAAAGTGAACCTTGTGTAGGTGAAAACCGTTATCACGTTTTTTTAACGGAATACCGCCCAGTCCTAGAAATGACCCAGGCTGGATTCGAACAGGGTACCCATGGGCATGCAAGCCCTGTGAAGGGGGCTCAGTGCGCTGCGCCACAGTGGCCCCCGTGGCCCCCGTGGCACTGGATGGTAACCGATGAGTCCATCACTGGTAGCCTGATTATCATCGACTTTCAAATCTCTGTTCGAAACTTGGTCTGACCAAGTGCATAACGATTAATGCTTCCCAATCGTTTCCCATTGGTTGACCCGCCTCCCTTGGTTTGCTACTGGTTGAGTTCAGAAAAAGGCTCTGCCAAAGTGTATACCAAACATTTTTTTAGTCCCAATAGAACGTCTCTGCTTAAACCACGTCACTGCCTTGAACACGCCTCTACTCAGGGCCGTTGGAGCAGCTCAAATGTGATTGGTTCCCGACAAAGTGGGTGGAGTTCCCGGAGCCCAGAAACGATATTTGTATTGCTCCTGGCCTGACTAGAAGCAATGCCGAAGGTGATGCGTCACTAGGCGTTCGTAGCCTGGCTACACCACTGGTGAATATGGGTGTGTATTCCCTCGTCTCAGTGTTGACTGGCCTCCACTGTCTGACCACCCTCCCAGTGTGAATGTGATGAGGTGAAGGGATGGGGACAAGGCCCACGTGTCCATCGCCCGAACACGCTGACGACACCATGCCCTCCACACACCTGTTGCCCGGCGCGGACGAGAACCAGAATGAGCTGATCCAGGATCAGAAGCAGCAGCACTGGGTGTCCGCCTGCAACCATCACCAGACGCAGACAAGCAGTAAGTCTTTCAGGTTTCTCTTTTTTTTTTTACTTTGCATTACATTCAGAAGACAAAACACTTTTACCGAAAGCATAGGGCAGTCATGGGTAAGTGGTTAGGGCGTCAGACTTGTATCCCAAAGGTTGCAGGTTCGACTCCCAATTAAAAATTACAAATATTCCAGGTCTCAAGTTAAAAATAAACATTCCTTTAACATTATCAAATAGAGATAGAACTTGTAACATTTAAACACCCACTCTAACAATCAAGTAATGTGTAACAATCAAGTATTAAAAAATATATATCGGTCTATCCTTACTATCTATCTATCTATCTATCTATCTATCTATCTATCTATCTATCTATCTATCTATCTATCTATCTATCTATCTATCTATCTATCTATCTATCTATCTATCTAATACCAGCCGTGACATGAGCGAGGCGAGCGACGGAAGTAATTGACTTTGTATTGAGTTGCGCGACAAAAGCGATTCTAGAGACTAGAGGTGATTCTCGCGACGAGAGGGTTAGTTTGTCGTTGAACTCCTGGGAATGTTATGCAAATGAGCTATGACACGGTGACTGTCAGCCAATGACTGTATAGAGGTCAGTAACTACAGCCAATGGGAATGTTGGAATGCTTGCGTTCTGCTTTCAGCAGACATACTCTAGTCGCTTCAATCACTTGTATCACTCTTGCTGCACAGAGGCGATTCTCTGTCGCTTCAATCGCATCGCGGCTGGTCTATTCGCCCGATTAGACTGAGTTACAACCTGTACCTCTCCTGTGCCTCTGCCTCTACTACCTGCCTGAGCCTGACATGGTAGGTGAAGCTTACAGGCTCATCAGCCCAGTAGACTGAAGTGTGTGACATGTGGAGCATTTTTTCCCATCTTGTTGTTTAGATGGCTGCACCTCCTCCCTCTTCTCCTCCTCCCTCTCCTCCTACTCCCTCTCCTCCTCCTCTTCCTCCTCCTCCTCCTCCTCCTCCACCTCCAACTCCATTGGCCCCTCGGGCCCGAGCCGCGCTCTGCTGGCCTCCCTGCAATCACTGGGGGAACACAATGATCCCACACTACTTCCACAGTCTCTACACCAGGTGAGTAAACAACTCTCTTCATTCAAGCTTGTTTTGCCTGAGTTAAGTTATTGGCATTCTCTACACCAGGTGAGTGAGAATGAGTCTTAGGTGCTGTTTCCACGTAGCTGGATATTTTTATATGTGGATATTTTTTTCTCCTGGTTGCATTGGTTTTGGCCTTCCGTTTCCACGTAGCAGATATTTAAAATCCAGGTATAAAAAGCTGGAGAAAAAAATATCCTGTTAAGGGGGCTGAAACGCATTTGTTACAATGAAGGGTTTATTTTTATCCACAAGTTGCACAAGTTTACACCTAAACAAAAGAAAAAAATACCCAGCTAAAAAAATATCCTGCTACGAGGAAACAGCACCTTACTCTCAATTTCCACGTCGATGAGTCCATATGTTTCACTGTCCTTCTCTGCATCAGGTGAGTGAGTCACCTGCCTCTCTCTCTGCACTAGGTGAGGTAGCCCCTTAATGCTCGCCGTACCTCCTGAGGCACGCTGTAATAGACATTGAAAGTTAACTACTGTAGTACTACAATACTATGACAGTGCACGGGGCCTTTAGTAATACATTACGACTTGGTCATTGCCATTCTGGTAACAGCTAATTTATAATGCCATGTCTTAAGGGGTTAAAGGAGCTCCTCTGCCAATTAAAATATGCTGTTGTATTGCTCACGCTACCCCTGACTTGTCAGTACACGGTGAAGCTGCATTTTTTTGGCTCAGCCCTTTCCTGAGCTATTCTATTGGGGGCAGCTTTTGTTTACATTTAAAACAATTCTTAACATAGGCCTATTCAAAATATTTTCCCAAAAGGTATTGCTGTTTTCTAGTTGTCTGCTGATGTTGCATAACCTTTTGGATGTTTTTGGGAATAAATCAAGATGTTTTTTTGAAATGTAAACAAACACCTGCCCCCATTACAATGACCAGGATCTCAGAAAAGGCTGAAGGAGCGCTACCTATCTCAGGTACTGACAAGTCCAGGGTAGTGTGAGCATTACAACTGCATGTTGATATTGGCTGAAATTATCCTTTAATTAGCCACTGTCACTCTATTCTCTAGGTGAGGCAATCTCTCATCCAATCTCTCTCTTGCTCCCATGATATTAAATAACTACATGGTGAACATGCATGGAATTTAATTGGGCATCTTGGCAGATTTGTCTCAATGGTGTAGTAGAACACATGCAAGGACAAAATGTTGCTTTCTATGTACAGAACTGCAGTTAATTTCATTAATTTACTGTGTTGCTTGTACCCACCACACAGTTTTATGTGGTATGCACACACACCTAGTCCTTTCAAATAATTTAAGGTAGTAATTTATCACATCTAGGTTTTCCTACGATGGGAACATGCATTGTATGATTTTAAAAGGCTTTCACCAATCTTTATATGTCTCCATGGCAGTTTGACTGGCTGGACAGGTTTTGAAGGGTTAACATAAATCTCAAGGAACTCACTTCAAAACTCTTAAGGTCATGCTCTCCGCCTTATTATGCAACAACAAAACACATCTGGAACACATTGCTTTATGTTAATAAGAACATGTTGGAGAACTACATTTAAGGCATGGGATATTCGATTTAGTGGCATGACACAACTGTGGTGTATAATGTTAAGAGCATACAACTGCAGAACTTCATTTTATTCTTGCGATTTTAGTAAACTGAGTGAAAATATTATCATTCTATTCCCAGGGTAAATTATGATTTTTCGTGAATCTGGGACTGATTTTCTCTCAGTTTGCTTGTCATCATAAATTTGGATCATGACCATGTTTTCTTTCTTTCTTTCTTTCTTTCTTTCTTTCTTTCTTTCTTTCTTTCTTTCTTTCTTTCTTTCTTTCTTTCTTTCTTTCTTTCTTTCTTTCTTTCTTTCTTTCTTTCTCTCTCATTCTCTCTCTCTCTCTCTCTCTCTCTCTCATCAGAGTGTTTCTGTTTTGCTTTGTTTATCCCAATGGCATCCCAATTAGCCTGTTTATCATCTTCAGGGGGTGTTGTGAAGTGAAGTGTTTTGTAGAGTAATTATGAAGAAAGTCATGTAAAATGCCACAATGTATCAAATGTGCCCCAAAATTGCATGGTTAACGATGTATTCTTGTGCGAGATCTTGAACAAAAGGCCTACCAGTCGTGGATGCCTCATCTAGCGGGAAAGTTGTTTTTTAAAACAGCTGTCAGATCACAACACTGCCATGTATCTTACACAAACCCTGCAGGGTAATACAGACGTCAAGTATGTAAATGCCTCGGCTGTTCTGGGTTCTATACTTAGAAGCTGGTTGAACTCTTGGCTCTTCTATTAGGTGATTTACCGCTTATCTTTACCTGGTCTACTCCTGAAGCAGCTTCTTAGTATAGCCTACCCCTCTGTGGGGTTGCAGGTTAACAATTTTAAGAATATGTACTATTATGACATCACGTTGGGGGTTCTGCAGGCTCATAGGAGTCTATGTAGAACCTTAGAATCCTGGGGGAGTTCCCCCAAAGTGATACCATACCTGAAACCCCACCTTTCACTGGTGAATTGCGTTGCCAGATGGAAAATGCTGGGTTATCGTATCAAAACCTCAAAATGATTGCTTGGTGGCTTTTTAGGAGGAAATCATCGTATAAGACCCAAATTGTTGTTTCAAGGCATCTAAATGAACTGAATAACAACTCTGAAATGATCGTATATCATGTTTTTTTGATCGTATAAAATGGACAGAATTATGGTACAAATACGATACTTATCATACGTCTGCCAAAACTGGGTGAATTCATCATGTAGCTCCTCTTCCTGTCTTTTTTTTTTTTTTCTCGCTAATTAGAGGTGTAGGCCTAAATCCCAGAGGATCAGAAAGATGAAACCCTGCAACCGACCTGTCTGCAGTGCTCAATGCAATTCATCAGCTGTTTGTTTTTGTTTGGCATCTGTACTCTTTGAGCTTTTTTAAGCCTTAATTATTCCCTACAGCACAGTGAGGAGAGAAGGAAATGTGTGAGGAGAGAGAGATTGTGAAGGATTGGGAAATGACCTTGGGTCGGAATCGAACCCTAGTCCCTGGTGTAATAGTACAGCATCTTAGACTACCGAGCCACAGCGTTACCCAAAATCATAAATGTTTAGGTGATAAGTTATAGCTCCCTAATTGGCAGCAGCACTGATGTTGGTACAACAACAGGATTTTTGTTCTCTGAAGCATGCATGTCAGGCTATATCCGGCATTGACTTTAACGATGAACAGCCCTGTAGAAACACTCTAATGCAGAAACAATATCACAATATCACAATAAGTGCTGTTGAAGAAAACAATATTTCATCTGGGCAGAAAAAAATAAGATAATGTATTTAGTTCCATCATATATTGCTGTGGTTCTGTTATAACTTACTATGGTGTTGCAGCAAGAGTATTCCTTTCCTGACACTTCTCCTGATGCAGCTATGACATGGTGTGAAGCCAATAACCAAAGTGTACTATGCTGTCATTGTGTAGCAACCGCATATTTTGTCAAAATTGAATTTAGATCGAAAATGGTCTTAATAACAACTCCTTTATCCCCGCCTTAGAAATATTGCTATGTCAAAGTACGGTTGAGTTGCAGGAACAATATCCAACCTAATAGCAAGATTTTGAAGGCATGTTTCTCAGCTTCAGTGTCGACATAGTTACTGCACTTTGCCTTTGTAGGGCAATATATTTGTGAAGCCATTAACCAAAGTGTGCTATGGGCCTCCGATATCTCTCCTGCTTGTCCAGATGATGAATGTCTGGGTTTCCTCAGACAGCACTGTGTGGCACAGAGTATGTCAAGGTTAGAATGTTAAGGTCAGAAGGTCAAACACACACAAGTAAAAGAAGAAACTTAACTTGAAGTCACTTTGTATAAAAGCGTTAGCAAAGTATAATGTAATATGCAGTATCATATGTATATGCAATAGAGTGATCCTATTTCAAAACAGGTGCAA
>NC_085874.1:39769502-39837002 GCF_034702125.1 Engraulis encrasicolus | reverse complement strand
ACCATTTTGTCAAAAGTCTGGTTCATCTTCTGTGATTTCTATGATTTCAATTTCAAAGTATCATTTTGGAGCACAGTATTATAATATCTACCTACACGCTTACGGGTTGGGCCCGTCCGTTTTTTTTCTGGGCCCACCTGTTTTATTATTTCTGCCTACGCCCCTGCTTTATTTGTATGCTTCATATAATATTTTGTTCATATAATAACTCTGTATGAGAAAACACCAAGTTTCAGTAGTAAATCATGGCATGTACTGTATATATATAATTTTTATAAGTTTTTCACTTTTTAACAGTTTTTTCCGTACGGTCCAGAGTCTCAGTGGCAGGTGGCGAGTGTGCAGTCTCAGCTGGATGGCTCTGCCTTCTCTACTGACTATTACCTTAGCTGTCCCTATTGAATGAACCCAAAAACAACACAGCACAAAACAACACAACACATCTCTCGCTCTCTCTCTCACTCTCTCTCTCTCTTGCTCTTTCTCCCACCCTCTCTATCTCTATCTCTCTCTCTATCTCTGTGATAGCCTTCCTCCTTACCCTCTCTATCTTCTCCCCTCCATATGTACATTGCCCATGTCTCTCTCTCTCTCTCCCTCTCTCGCTCTAAAAGCCTTTTCACTGGTCTTGTGGTGTTCCCCAGAGTCTCGGTTGCAGGTGGGGGGTGTGCGGTCTCAGCTGGATGTCTCTGCTGCCCCCAGTGGCTGCTCCGGTGAGGACATCCAGCACATGGACTCCCTCAGGCACATCTGCCGGACACACCAGCGGTGAGATACTGTACCACACACGCTTGCATACAGTGCACTGCACGCATGTATACACACGTACACACTACACACACAGACACACACACGCTTGCATACAGTGCGCGCATGTATACTCACATACACACTACACACACAGACACACACACGCTTGCATACAGTGCACGCATGTATACTCACATACACACTACACACACAGACACACACGGACGGACGTACGCACGCACGCACACATGCACACACACACACACACACACACACACACACACACACACACACACACACACACACACACACACACACACACACACACACACACACACACACACACACACACACACACACACACACACACACAGGAACACCCCCCCACTGAGTCCACCCCCTTTGGTTGCACAAACACTGAACTCTCTGTGTGTGTTTTGTAAAACTATGCTGCCTGGGCTGTGATTTCAATTTCAAATGTCCTTCTTCAACCGCTGCTTTCATCCAAACACACACTGTTGGCAGAAGACCTGTACAATATTTTGTTCATTTATATTTGTGTTATCATTGTTTTATTTTCAATATACTGTAGAGTACGTACACATTATTTTAGCCTGGAGGTATTTGCTATTAAATGCACTAAGTAGGGGTTCATCAACAGTCTTCATCGATTTGAAAACATAAAAGGTTGTGTTGTGTTGCCAAGTTTGTTCAGTTGCCTTTAGACACTATTCGGTTTGTCAGAGGTGCGTCAGTACTTACACTAAAACTCATAAGCATCATTCTTAACCAGTTAGCAACTTAGTTGTTTGGCTATGGGAAATTCCAATGCAACTCAGTAAGTTGCTAACTTTGTAATCAATGACACTGTTGAGGAACGCACTCCTGGTAATCTCAGAATGTTTTTTGTAGAGTTTGCGTCTGTGTGCAGGGCTGGACTGGCCATCTGGAATACCGGGCATTTCCCGGTGGGCCCTGCACCCTCGTGGGCCCCTATTTTCAGGAAAAAAGGTGAGGGGCCCACCGGTGAGTCAGTTCTGTGCCATTAATTATGAGGGGGGGGGGGGCTTTAAACCAAAAGTGCCTCGGCCCCATTTCTCCCCCAGTCCAGCCCTGTCTGTATGCAGCTTATGTCAGGACATCACAGCCTCTGTGATGTAACCGAAAGGTCAAGGTCGCGACCCCTGGCTCATGCTACGTTACCGGATTTCTGGATCAGGTTCCACGAGGCGCGATCGGATCAGCCACTAGCCACAACGTAACCAGAGAAAGTTTGACACTGGTGCTGGTTATCCAGGACATGAGGTGACATGATTTGTGACGATGGAGATGTTTATCATCTTCAACAGTAGAGTAGAGTAGAGTATCATTTATTGATCCTGAGGAAAATTAAGGTGTCAAGTAGCATACATACACAAATACAGTAGAAGACACAAAGACATCACATACAACATTGCACATATATCTACCATACATATATCCACAGGCCAGATCTCTCTATCCCCCTCCCACACACACACACACACACACACACACACACACACACACACACACACACACACACACACACACACACACACACACACACACACACACACACACACACACACACACACACACACACACACACACACACACACAGAGACACACACACACACACACCCACACCCACACACACACAAAACTAGACAAGTGTCACAACGTAACCAGAGAGAGTTTGACACTAGTGCTGGTTACCCAGGACATGAGGTGACATGATTTGTGACGATGGAGATGTTTATCATCTTCAAGCGAGCAACATATATATATGTGCATTCCGCATCTGGTAAGCTTTCAAGCATCTGAAAAACATCGCTTCCTTAGAGGGAAAATTACATTTTATATTAATGTACTGTACAGGTGCGTAATTATAATAGCGTCTGTTAGCAAAAGGGAGAGAGAGAGAGAGAGAGAGAGAGGGGGGGGTGTCTTTGTCCCACGTGCACAGATAGATAGATAGATAGATAGATAGATAGATAGATAGATAGATAGATAGATAGATAGATAGATAGATAGATAGATAGATAGATAGATAGATAGATAGATAGATAGATAGATAGATAGATAGATAGAATAAAATAGAAAAAAAATAGGGAAATGTATTCACAAGTGCCAGTAAGCGTAAGAACAACAAACAGCTGTGAAGAGCAGACAGAAAGATCAATGCAGAAACATGTAACTTGGCCAAGTTTATACAGTGTGTTTGTGTTTGTATGCTTGTGTGCTTGTGTGTGTGCTGCGTGTGTGTGTGTGCTTGTGTGTGTGTTTGTGTTTGTGTTTGTGTGTGTGCTCGTGTGTGGGTGTGTTCAGGAGTTCTTTTTAGAAAGTGAGATGAGCAGTGTTGTGTGTGTGTGTGTGTGTGTGTGTGTGTGTGCACGTGTGTGTGTGTGTGTGTGTGTTCAGGAGTTCTTTTTAGAAAGTGAGATGAGCAGTGTTGTGTGTGTGTGTGTGTGTGTGTGTGTGTGTGTGTGTGTGTGTGTGTGTGTGTGTGTGTGTTTAGGAGTTCTTTGAGAGAGTGAGATGAGCAGTGTGTGTGTGTGTGTGTGTGTGTCTGCAATGGTAATGAGGAGGCCAGGTGTGTGTGTTGGCGGAGAGTCATAATCCGCCCACCTTCATGGCAGCCTGCCAACCCACACACACACTCACACACACACACACACACACACACACACACACACACACACACACACACACACACACACACACACACACACACACACACACACACACACACACACACACACACACACACACACACACACTCATGCACAGTCCTTTGATCCCCAGCATTCCACCCCCTCACCCCCACACACTCATGTATGTACTGTACCCCCCCCCCCCCCCCCCCCCCCCCCCCCCCCCCCCCCCCCCCTTCCCCCCCCCCCCCCCCCCACACACACACACATGCACACACACTCACCCACCACCCACACATGCAACAAACAAGCATACGGTACACACATCACACATGAACTGCTTTCGAGGAGGTGGTCTGGTCTTGACTGCATGAAGAGCGGCGTGTTACATCTTGAAACTTGAAATGACCCCGAAACAAAGAGAGAGAGAGGGAGAGGCGAGGAGAGGGTCTGGTGTGGGAGAGGGAGAGGCGAGGAGAGGGTCTGGTGTGGGAGAGGGAGAGGGAGAGGCGAGGAGAGGGTCTGGTGTGGGAGAGGGAGAGATGAGGTGAGGAGAGGGTCTGGTGTGGGAGAGGGAGAGATGAGGTGAGGAGAGGGTCTGGTGTGGGAGATGGAGAGATGAGGAGAGGCTCTGGTGTGGGAGAGGGAGAGATGAGGAGAGGGTCTGGTGTGGGAGAGGGAGAGGGAGAGGCGAGGAGAGGCTCTGGTGTGGGAGAGGGAGAGGCGAGGAGAGGGTCTGGTGTGGGAGAGGGAGAGATGAGGTGAGGAGAGGCTCTGGTGTGGGAGAGGGAGAGATGAGGTGAGGAGAGGCTCTGGTGTGGGAGAGGGAGAGATGAGGTGAGGAGAGGGTCTGGTGTGAGAGAGGGAGAGATGAGGAGAGGAGAGGAGAGGGTCTGGTGTGGGAGAGGGAGAGATGAGGAGAGGAGAGGAGAGGGTCTGGTGTGAGAGAGGGAGAGATGAGGAGAGGAGAGGAGAGGAGAGGAGAGGGTCTGGTGTGAGAGAGGGAGAGGCGAGGAGAGGCTCTGGTGTGGGAGAGGGAGAGGCGAGGAGAGGCTCTGGTGTGGGAGAGGGAGAGGCGAGGAGAGGGTCTGGTGTGGGAGAGGGAGAGATGAGGAGAGGAGAGGGTCTGGTGTGGGAGAGGGAGAGGCGAGGAGAGGCTCTGGTGTGGGAGAGGGAGAGGAGAGGAGAGGCTCTGGTGTGGGAGAGGGAGAGATGAGGCGAGGAGAGGGTCTGGTGTGGGAGAGGGAGAGATGAGGAGAGGCTCTGGTGTGGGAGAGGGAGAGGCGAGGAGAGGCTCTGGTGTGCTTGGAGAGCCTGGGGCTTACAGGACGGACATTTGTAGCATTTGTTTTTGTATCCGCCAAGGAGGTCCGTCTGCCTGTATGTCAGCAGGATAACTCAAACATTTCTGGGATTTCAGTATACCCACTTAAAATGGATTGATCCATTATTTAGAATAGCGCAAATATATACAGTGTACCCACCTCAAAAATGCTCAAATATACAGTATACCCACTTCTAAAAAGGAGACTACACCACTGAGTGGATTGTCCCTATTTTAAACTCTGTTCCTTTCATTTAATTTCTATTATGACTTTTTGTTTTTGTCTTGCAGACCGACTTCTTGCATGGACAAGGTAAGGGATTATGTTTTAAAATATAATTCCCCTCACACCTGCTGTATCAGTACCTTGCATTTTAGTTACAATAAAGTGAGAGAAAATTCTTCTTATAACCTGTGGGGTGATTGATCAAAGGTAACTTACTTAGTATTTAGTTTAATTGTTTCACACTTTAATGAAATGCATTAAAGGGGGTTCATCAGTGTGGGTGACTATCATTGCCTCTACTTGAACTAACATCTTGATCCTGTTCCCATGTTTTAATTTATTTTTTGGGCATGTTAGCCTTTACTCAGATAGGACAGTGAAAGAGTGCCAGGAAATGAGTGGGGAGGGAGGGAGGGAGTCGGGGAAGGATCGGCAAGTGACCCAGGCAGGAATCAAACCTAGGTCACCGGCGTAGCAGCCCAGTGCCCTACCATTAGGCCACGGCAGGGCCATCCTGATCCCATTTTAACCCATTGTGTCCTGGAGCGACATATATGCTGCATGGAAGTTCTCGAGATTTTAACTGTTTTATTAACAATGTGGGTATGTTAGAGCTGAATGAAACCATTCTAATGCAAAATGAAGGCTCTAGCTTTTAAATGCAACTCATTTAATGTTTGTATGTGCTTCGGAGGCTGAGATATCTGGGTTTTAATAGGGAGAGGGCACCTTTTCCCAAAAAGGGCTTAGGCTAAAATGGGTTAACATGGATGTGTGCATGACTTGACTGTGCTAACTCACCTGCTGCACGTCACTCATGCATCCTGCCTGTTTCTCCAGCCTCTGCAGAGGAGCATGGCGGCCGGTCAGGCGCTGACCAATGGAGGCACTGCCGAGTGTGAGAACAGAGGAGTGCCACAGCTGACCTCTGTGGAGGACACACACCAGAGAAGAAGAGGAGACCAGCTCCTCCAACCAGAGAGGCACCAGCGGACTGGAGGAGAGGAGCCTGAGGGGGAGCAGGAGGAGGAGGAGGAAGAGGGCGAAGAGGAGGAAGAGGACGAGGAGGAGGATGACCTTTGGGAGGAGCAGGATGATGAAGATGAGGAAGAGGAGGGTGCGATGGGTCTACAAGAAGACTTGGCAGAGCACATTCGAGTGGAGCAGGTAGAGAAGATTTTACCTTCTCATTAGAATATTCATTTATAGAACAGAACTGAACTGAACCGAACTAAATAGAATAGAATAGAATAGAATAGAATAGAATAGAATAGAATAGAATAGAATAGAATAGAATAGAATAGAATGACTTATATTACAGGTGTATTTTTTGTATCCCAGAATTCATGCTGCCCATTCACAAGTATTACTTTTTAAACAAATACTTACCACCACCATCAAATTCAATGTATTCATTATGACTGGGAAAATTGCACTTTTCATACATGAAAAGGGGTATCTTCTCCATGGTCCGCCATTTTGAATTTCAAGAAATAGCCATTTTTAGCTGTGAAAATTGCTGTACTTTGGTCATTCAGTTCAATGGAGGACTGTGCTGGAAGACTTCGGTAAAGGTAAAGGTGTGGTAAGTGAGGTAAAGAGAGTGTGTTGTCTGATCAGCAACCTGTGATTTGATTAAGGAGCAGTGTTGGGAGGAGGAGGAGGATACCTTAACAGATAGCCATGCCTCCCAATGTAATTACGTCTTACAAGAATGTGGGTGCAACAGTGGCTCTTGCCTAAGGCAATATAATCTCTTTTACCTGATAAACCGAGACATTCGGTATCACTAATCAGATTATCTAATCTATTAATCTGGGTAACAAGGCACCACAGACCGTCCCCAGCACCAGGTTACAGTGACACTGAACTGATAAAATGTCTCAGTGTCACTATAAAAATCCTTTTAAGGTAATCAAATGCAACGCTTCATTCACCACCATACGCAGATGAACCAGAACATGGAAACAGTAGGTCTGTAGGCTTACTGCTATAGTAGCCTTAAAGGGGCATTCCACCGGTGGAGACATGAATATGTTACTGAAAGTGGGTCATATTTATAGTAGAATAGTAACATACATTTCTAATTTGGTGCCTTCTTGACCAAGAAAAGGCAGAATATGACTTTTTAGTGCTTGTGGATATGTGACAACAATCCCCATAATGCACTGCAATGCTCAAGTTCCACAGGCCACACCCAGTTATTTGGGACTCTATATCATCCCTCCCTCAGCTTGCAGGCAGTGTTGCCAGATTGGGCTGTTTCCCGCCCAATTGGGCTGCTTAGGATGGTCATGTGCGGGTAAAAATGGCATTTAGCAGAAAAACCCGCCCAATTTTAGCCATAGAAATCAATAGAATTGGGCGGGATTTTGAGCTTCTAGGCTGGTTTTGAGCATTTTTTGGGCTGGAAATCATCCTCATCTGGCAACCCTGCTTGCAGGTGCATCACAGTGGGACAGACATCACTGGAAAGGAGAAGCTGGAGCACACTGCAGCTTAGTTTTCAAGACTTTATTTTGTGCACACACGCGACCAACGTTTCTGTGTTGCTACACCTTCTTCAGAGTCAAATGATAGCAAGAGAGAGACACACATTTCAAGACTTGACATTCACAGGTGATCCTACTTGGTTTGGCTAAATTGGTCTGATCTCATTGCAGGTAATTGACCCCACCCCCAACACCAGGACAAGATTGTAGACAATTAGACAGCTTGCCAACTTCCCAAAACAAAATAAAAAAGTGAAAAAAACAATACACAAAGAACATTGTCAATAAAACCACAGCTACAATTATTACAAGACCACAGCCGCGATGCTGGAACAATTTGTTACAGAGAGCAAGACATATTGTGTTCCTCATTTATGCCCTGTAGTAGGGGCTCTAAGCCGAGAAATCGTTACGCACTGGATAGAAGCATATAATTCGGTACACATGTTCCTTGACTGATTTGAAGACATCCTAGAAGGGGTGCCCCTTGAAAAAAAAATGTCTACCATGTCATATACAATATGTCATGTTGGTAACGCATTACATTGTTATTACATGACATTATACTTAGCTGACAATGTTAATATAGTCCTCAGAAGAGATGAAGCAAGGGTAGCCTGCTAGACCAGATTGATAAAACTACAAAATGTACATAGTGTGAAAGTATGGGTGAGTCTGTGCTTACGTGCTTGACAGCATGTAACATTGTGAACGATTTGAGAAGATTCTTGGTCTGAATTAAAATGAGTATTGCCAACACTAAAACTATGGTGAGAATAGACTGCTGCTAATGCTCGATTTGAATGGGATAGTGTCAGTGCAAGATGCCCTAGGTAGCAGGTTCTCCATCCTCTAATTTCCATAACAGATATACGTATTTTATTTGTATGAGAGAGGGTAAAGGACAGGACTTTTCCATATGTATGAAGAACCCCATAAGATCACCTAATTCTATATTTTTACAAGTGCATATTGTGAGAGCATTTCAGTCATCTTTAGAATGGCATTACATATTACTCAATATAGGCCTACATGTAGGCCACAGTATGGCTTCAGTTCAAATTAAATGGGAATGATTTCTTAGTGTATGTTGAGTAAGAAGACAGAGATAAAAAAGGTGTTTATTTGCAGAGTCCTCACCTAGTACTTGTGTCAGAAGTTGTATTAGTTAGCTCAGTAATCATTGAGTACTTAAACTGCTATCAAAACTGACAGCTGATGGACAACATATACTGTAGGTCTTTTGCCACCCTTACCCATAGGAGAAATATATATATAGAACAACACTTCTAATATGGTATATACTATGAAAGTAAATCATTACCTGGACTCATTTTCTTGATATGCAAGGCACATAAATAGTCTGGGCGGAAGAATAGTCGATCATACCCCGCCCCCCCCAAACAAAATGCCACAAGACTTTTTTTAACCTTCAAATTTTGAGTGGTAACAGTAACATAACTCATTCCCACTACACCTTTTTGCATAATATTGTACATGTCCTCAGAATGCTCTACATCAGAGGTTCTCAAACCTTTTGTGTGAAGTGCCCCCTGAGAAAATATTGAGCTCTCTGAGTACCACCTTGACAACCAACATTAGAATATCGCAGTAAAGGCCTTCCATATTCACTTTTGCCAGTCAGTACAGGAGAGGTTCATAATGGCATTCCAAGTACCACCAGAGATGTCTCAAGTACCACCAGTGGTACGCGTACCACAGTTTGAGCACCACCGCTCTACATGTTTCAGTTCTATAGTTGTACTGTAGAGTACAGTGCAGTGCAGTGGAGTGCAGTACAGTACAGTAGCATACAGAATGGTGCAGTATAATAAAGTACAGTAGAGTATAGTACAGTACAGTACAGTACAGTAGCATACAGTACGGTGCAGTACAGTACAGTAGCATACAGTACGGTGCAGTATAGTACAGTACAGTACAGTAGCATACAGTACGGTGCAGTACAGTACAGTAGCATACAGTACGGTGCAGTACAGTAAAGTAAAGTACAGTACAGTACAGTAGCATAAAGTACGGTGGAGTCTAGTTAAGTACAGTACAGTAGCATACAGTACGGTGCAGTCTAGTACAGTACAGTACAGTACAGTACAGTACAGTACAGTACAGTAGCATACTGCACGGTGCAGTAGAGTACAGTATGGTATATCACATTACATTACAGTACAGTACAGTACAGTACAGTACAGTACAGTATAGTCTTTTATTATATGGTTGTGACGTCATCTGTCGAATGCTCCATTCATTTCAACGGGGCTCCCCAACGTTCGGACGTCTGTTATTTTTCGATAACGGACGGGTTGGTCTATAACAGACCGCTGTCAATGGCAACAAGACTTTTCACTGCTAAAGCGACTTTTCATCAAGACTCTAATCAGCTGCTGTGAAAGACAGCACCCGTTGTCCTGGCTACCGCTGTCAATGGCAACAAGACGTTCACTGCTAAAGCCACTGGCTTGTATACAAGTCAGTGGCTAAAGCGAATGTTTCATATCACTCCGCAGGGGGTCCGGTCTTTTGTCACTCTAATCAGCTGCTGTGATAGACAACACCTGTTGTCCTGGCTAGCCTACCTAGCTGTTGCCTAGCGGTGTTCCACAACGGCACTGTTTTGTTTTGCGCAGCAACAATCTTAACATTAAATAGGTCTAAAGAAATGACCCCGCATGTGTGAATCATTTAAGTATATCCATATAATAAGCGGGTTAACTTTCGGCGAGTCGGTCGCTTTGTGGAATAGCAGCACTTCAGAGAGAACAAGACCCATCCGCTCCGCGTCGGGGTCTAAAGATTCTCTCTGTCGTGCTGCTATTCCACGGTAGCGACCTTCTCGCCGAACGTTAACCCTTACATAAACGTTAGCCCTCCAAAGCCAATAGGATTTCCACATGCTGTTGTTTTAAGTTTTTGAAAGACTATTTTAGTAGCCTATGTGAGAGAGGGAAGGCAGGCAGACATGTTTTAAACAAAGGACCACACCCACAAATAAAAAATAACGAGCAAACAATAAATTAAGTGGTTAAGTAGCCAACATGTCATCTAGATTAAAGCCAAAAGTAGATGGAAAAACAGACATGTTACCATTTTGCTCTTTTAAAACAAAGTATCTGTCAATATACTGTATGGATGTCGTATTGCATATTGATTATTCATAATTTCCTAAGCATAAATGCCCTTATCACTCCATTGTACACTTAGGACTGCGATATACATATCTGAACATTAATCAGCATACATTTGTCATTTGACAGCTGTCACTGACACTTGATATGTACATGTATTATTGACTTGATTGATATGAATATATTTCAGTTGGACTCCTAGGGTTAAATCATTGAGGGGGTCCTAAGGAAGTAGTAGTAGTTTGTGTGTGTGCGCGCATGTGTAAGTGGGATTAAAATTATTGTTTGCCATCTTTATCTGAAGAGCAGACTGAATGTCTGAACCTGCTAATGCTAGCATGCTAACATTGGGACAGTTATGTGTGGCCCAGTTCAAGGGTTTATCTCTTCTCCCCTAAATTTTCTAACCACAATTTTCTTTTTGGATGTTATAGATATGACCCACTGCAAATTTTTAAAACTCTTAATGAATGTTGGTTCAATAGCTAAATGCCCAGAAATGAGCTCTCAATTGTAGAGTGATCTCATTCTGACCATGGTTTTTATGATTTTCCTGTTTTTGAATCTAAATAAGACATATATAACATTGTTTTTATGGTAAGTTTTGCACATATTCTCAAAGTTCAGTTTGTATACATCACACACAAATAGGTGGATTGGCCCATAACACCATTATGTCCAGGCAGTACAGCATTTTACTACTATTGGCTGGTTTTGGGCAGCCATCTTGGATTTACCCCATAAAAATGACCTTAATGACATTGAAATTTGGGGCACCCCTTCTGAAATGATGGAGAACACCCTAAGGAAGGTCTACACCAATTTTGGTGCTTCTATCCAGCGCGTAACGATTAGGCCCTTTTTGGACGCTAAGAGATCCAGCTATTAGGCTCCACTGAATTTAGAGTATGAATCCAAAATGCCTTTCCACAAAGCCTCTCTGTCTAATTGTCTGCAATCTTGTCCTGGTGTTGGGGGGTGGGGTCAATTACCTGCAATGAGATGAGACCAATTTAGCCAAACCAAGTGGCATCACCTGTGAATGTCAAGTCTTGAAATGTGTGTCTCTCTCTTGCTATCATTTGACTCTGAAGAAGGTGTAGCAACACCGAAACGTTGGTCGGGTGTGTGCACAAAATAAAGTCTTGAAAACTAAGCTGCAGTAAGCTCCAGCTTCTCCTTTCCAGCTATGCCAGTGACTTACTGGCAGTGTTGCCAGATGAGGCTGATGATTTCCAGCCCAAAAAATGCTCAAAACCCGCCTGGAAGCACTAAATCCTGCCCAATTCTATTGATGTCGATGGGAAAGATTGGGCGAGTTTTCCTGTAAAATGCCATTTTTACCCGCAGACGGCCATCCCAAGCAGCCCAATTGGGTGGGAAACAGCCCAATCTGGCAACACTGCTTACTGGAGCCTCAATGCTAGTGATTTCAAAAGCACTGGGACACTGATCTGTGATAGGTCTGTTAGAGCATTAGGTCCAACCCCCTATGGGCGGGGTTGAAAAGGTGGGAAAAAGGCTTGTAGTCTCAACAAAAATCCACCTCTCTTACACTTCCTCTGTCGATGATGCAAAATGACCATTTTTACATCATTGACAGAGGAAGTGTTAAGAGATGAATGCGGATTTCTCCTATCTCAGGGGGAATTGAGAGATTTTTGCAAGACCATTCAAAAGTATGACTGGGTGTCTAGCAATGGAAAGCCTAATGCAAAATGGGTGGAGTGTCCCTTTAAGTGGCGGAACAATTGCACACAGGGCCCCAGGGCAAAACACTGATAGGGCCCCCGATACGGCCTGCCATAGTCACTATAGGGCCCCCAACACCCATACAGAAGGGCCCTAGGCCCAGGGGCAAATACCCCGCTTGCCCCCCCCCTATAGCTCCGCCCCTGGTAGCCTTCCTTTTGAAGGATACAGCTATGACCTACCAACCTACCATGCTATCATCCAGGGCCGCTGTATCTGGGTGGGGCAGGTGAATTACAGAGAGGGTTGAGAGCAGGACACAAAGAGTGCGTTGCAATATGCGACCTTGCCTCCTCCACTTGCCTCCTCCACTTGCTTCTCTCCTCATACCAGGAAGTAATATGTCATGATGACATCACTGACAACAGCATTATATTTCAATATCTTGCAATAGTTCAATTGTAGAGTCCTTTCCTCATTTGCAATTGGGATGGTGAATGAAAAACAGTCCCTCAAAAGTTGGGGGAAAAAAGCTGGGAAACTTTATCGTTTTCTCCACGGAGGAGGGGCCAGGAGGCGGGACGAGGAGACAAGTGCAAGTGGAGGAGGAAAGGTTGCATATTGCAACGCACTCAAATGCAGGCAGGGCTGAATTAAGATGGCCTAGACTGCAGGCTGCTGACAGGGTGGGGGCCCCTAGGCTGCAGCCATATCTAGCCTGTAGGGTCCTCTGGCAGGTGGGGGCCCCCTAGGCTGTAGCCACATCTAGCCTGTGGGGCCCTCTGGCAGGTGGGGGCCCCTAGGCTGCAGCCATATCTAGCCTGTAGGGTCCTCTGGCAGGTGGGGGCCCCCTAGGCTGTAGCCACATCTAGCCTGTGGGGCCCTCTGGCAGGTGGGGGCCCCCTAGGCTGTAGCCACATCTAGCCTGTGGGGCCCTCTGGCAGGTGGGGGCCCCCTAGGCTGTAGCCACATCTAGCCTGTGGGGCCCTCTGGCAGGTGGGGCCCCCTAGGCTGTAGCCACATCTAGGCTGTGCATTAATCGAGCCCTGACCACAGGATGACTACTCCTGAATGGTTAGAGTGGTGTTGTTACATGTAGTTCGCTATTACATGAATGGATGCTGTAGTACTGTATATATTAGGGCTGGGACATTTACATGTTCATTTCGATTAATTAATCATGTGATTCGATTAATGAATTAACGGAATGAAAAAAATAAATTGCAGTAATATAGCTACATAGTTCTGGATTAGACCAGTGGAGGGCAGTATTACGCCTGATGGTGAACAGCCTGCTGAAATTGAGAAGAGTTCTCTCTTATTTTAAAATGAATAATATTTTTAGATTAAGCTTATTTTTTTTAATTATCCAAAATCCATGTGAATTTTTATTTTTTCACTGTTCTTAAATGCGATTAATTCGATTAATTCATTTCAAAGCCTATAGATTGATTCGAGTAAACATTTTAATCAAGTCCCAGCCCTAATATAGTATATATTTTAGGGCTTTTGTGCCTTTATTATTTGATAGGACAGTGCAGAACAGACAGGAAACGGCTGGGAGAGAGAGATGAGGGAAGGATCGGCAAATGACAAGGGCCGGGAATCGAACCCGGGTCGCCCGCATAGCAGTCCAGCGCCCCACCGTTACAGCCATGACTGGGTCGTCATTACATCTTTTTTTTTTTTTTTTTTAGTTTGTTTTGGGGGCTTTTTGGGCCTTTATTATGACAGGACAGTGTGAGAGGAGACAGGAAATGAGCAGGAGAGAGAGATGGGTTAGGGCTGGGAAATGACCCCGTCTGGACTCGAACCGGGGTCCCCATGGGCTTGCAAGCCCAAATGTGGGAGGCTCAGCGCCGTCATTACATCTTTATTCGAAAGTGAAATGCAGTACACACCAGAACCTTTTTGTTTTTAGGTGCTTTTGCTGAAGAATGGTCGTCGCACACTCAGAACTTCATGCAGTTACATTTAATAAGTCCAACGTTTCGGCTTACGCCTTCATCAGGGTCATCTTACAAGCCGAAACGTTGGTCTTATTAAATGTAACTGCATGAAGTTCTGAGTGTGCGACGACCATTCTTTGTCAAGTTGAGTCTAATTGTCTGCCGTACGCACCTCAAACGGTGTGCGTTTAATGAAACCCGAAAGGTGCTGTTGCTGGCCATAGGCGTAGTGTCAGAACCAATTAACCCGTTAAGACACAGCATTACTGTATACATTTGCTGTTACCAGAATGGCAATGACCAAGTGGTAGTGCATTACTAAAGGGCCTGTGTTATTATGTTATAGCATTGTAGCAATATGGTAGTTCACTTTTCAGTGACTATTACAGCGTGCCACTGGAGGTACGGCGTGCATTAAGGGGCTACAAAGGAAAAGTACCGCACATTGCTCCATAGTAATATTAGTTTATATTGGAATGAAATGAGTTTGAAGTTTGAAGAAGGACTCACGGCCGCAATGCGGCTTTATTGAAAATACTGTGGAGTGAAATTACTGTAGAGAAATTGCTGTTTCAGGACTCGAGCCAATCATCATTGCTCCCAATTTGAAGATGGGAACAACTAGCCTGAAAAGCGACTAGCCTGGCGAAAGCGACATTTAAATTCATTGGAGTTCCGAATTCAAATCATAATCCACATTGTGCTTTATTAGCATGACTGTTACAATATAGTCTCGCAAAAGCATGCAAATAACAAAACAAAAGTGTGAATAGTGTTACCGTAACCAATCAGTAATGAACACTCTCAACTGTTGGCTGATTGGCTAAACAGTGAGCGAACCGAGCTGGGAGGCAAATTTTTGGGTGGAGTACATAGGATGGCGTCGCAAGGCTACGGAACAACACCCCAAGTGAAACTTCCTAAGAAAGAGAGAGGCGTGGACCTTTTATGAAGTCACATGCGCCACGCTTGCCAATTCGGCTTTCTCTTCGCTCCCTCTTCATCCAAAAGGCTTTTATTTCAAACACATTTCACTTCCTGGTCTCCAAGGACAAGAACTCCCATAATTCCATTGTCCTCCTGACTCTCATAATTATATTGTCTGCCCATCACATCCCATCTCATCCCATCTCATCTCATCTCATCTCATCTGGCTGGATATGTACTGTAGGCATAGTGATATTTGTCTGTGTGTGTGTGTGTGTGTGTGTGTGTGTGTGTGTGTGTGTGTGTGTGTGTGTGTGTGTGTGTGTGTGTGTGTGTGTGTGTGTGTGTGCACGTGCGTGCGTGCGTGCGTGCGTGCGTGCGTGCGTGCGTGAGTGTGTGTGTGTGTGTGTTCGTGATTGTGTGTATGTGTGTGTGTGTGTGTGTGTGTGTGTGTGTGTGTGTGTGTGTGTGTGTGTGTGTGTGTGTGTGTGTGTGTGTGTGTGTGGTTTTGTGTGTAGTCTGATACTGTAGGCAGGACATTGCGTATGTGTGTGTGTGCATGTGTGTGGGTGTGTGTGTGTGTGTGTGTTCATGGTTCGATACTGTAGGCATTGTGTGTCTCTGTGTGTATGTGTATATGTGTGTGTGTGTGCCTTTGTTCATGTGTGTTTGTGTGTGTGTGTGCGCGTGTGTGTGTGTGTGTGTGTGTGTGTGTGTGTGTGTGTGTGTGTGTGTGTGTGTGTGCGCGTGTGTGTACTTGACCGCTAAGAGAGAAATCTCTGGGATTCTTGGGCCAGTCAAATGGCTGGGTAATTGCTTTACTGAGTCCAGGCCTCGACCGCATTTGGTTTCAATTATAGGGCTCACGACCAATCACAAGGCGGGGCGAGTTTGTGTGTGTGTGTGTGTGTGTGTGTGTGTGTGTGTGTGTGTGTGTGTGTGTGTGTGTGCGTGTGTGTGTGTGTGTGTGTGTGTGTGTGTGTGTGTGTGTGTGTGTGTGTGTGTGTGTGTGTGTGTGTGTCTGTGTGTGCCTGTGTCTGAGTCTGTGTCTGTGTCTGTGTCTGTGTGGGTGTATGTTACTGTGTGTGTGTGTTTGTGTGGGTGTATGTTACTGTGTGTGTGTGTGTGTGTGTGTGTGTGTGTGTGTGTGTGTGTGTGTGTGTGTGTGTGTGTGTGTGTGTGTGTGTGTGTGTGTGTGTGTGTGTGTGTGTGTGTGTGTGTGTGTGTGTTACTGTGTGTGTGGGTGTATGTTGGCATGTGTGTGTGTGTGTGTGTGTGTATGTTGTCATGAGTGTGCGTGTTTGTGTGTGTGTGTGTGTGTGTGTGTGTGTGTGTGTGTGTGTGTGTGTGTGTGTGTGTGTGTGTGTGTGTGTGTGTGTGTGTGTGTGTGTGTGTGTGTCTTGTCCTCCCTGGCCTCGTCTACGCTATCTATCGAGTGTGTGTGTGCAGCAGCAGCAACAGCAGCAGTCGGGGTCGATGATGTCATAGCCCACAGAGTCCGTTGCCGTGGCAATCGGCAGCGGTGGGTGTTTTGAGAGGCCATGGAGCGAGCTGGAGGACACACCCCTTTTAAGGGGCCCCCATGGGGCTGTGGTGGGGGCCTCTTATACGCTAGACTAATGGTTCTCAACGTGGGGGCGCCGGGGACCTCGGGGTGAGGAGGTGCTAGGGGGGCCGCGGCAGGATGGTACCGCCCTTTACAGTAGTGTACACAGTAAAAAATAAATCAAAACGCAATGTTAATTCTACTCTTATAGAGTTGATTTAACATCTCCCAGTGTGTATTTGATCCCAGAGTATTCTATAAGTGTTGAATTAACTCTGATTCTTTTAGTTAATGTGTAGTGCTTGGCTCAGACCACATGGTATGAGAAATCATGAGCTCTCTCAAACACAGACTCCACCCTGTGACTGCAGTATAGTGCTTAGCCTGTTCAGACACATTGTTATAAATGTGCTGTTACCAGAATGACAATGACCAAGTCATAGTGCAGGGATTCCCAACCTTTTTCAACTTGGGGCCCACTCGAAATTGTCAAAAATGTTCGGGGCCCACCTCTGACCCAATTAAGAATAAAATTCAAATAAGTCAACAGCAACACACATCAAATTGTGATTATTATTTTTGGAAAATGATTTCAAGGCCCACTTGGAATACCTTCAGGGCCCACCAGTGGGCCCCGGCCCATAGGTTGGGAACCACTGTCATAGTGCATTACTTAAGGCCCTGGTTTGTGTCATTGTAGTGTAGTGCTACGATAGTACTCACTATGCTTACTTTTCAATTGACTATTACAGTGTTCCACTGGTGGAATGGCTTGTGTTACGGGGCTACCCTCAGACTACAGTATACTATCTTGTGAACAAGACACTGTATGAAACACATACTGTACCCTGTATCAGGGCTCTAAATTAAAGGGACACTGTGTGAGATTTTTAGTTATTTATTTCCAGAATTCATGCTGCCCTTTTACTAATGTTACCTTTTTCATGAATACTGATCACCACCATCAAATTTTAAGTATTCATTATGACTGGAAAAATTGCACTTTTCATACATGAAAAGGGGGATCTTCTCCATGGTCCGCCATTTTGAATGTCCAAAAATAGCCATTTTTAGCTGCAAAAATTACTGTACTTGGATCTTACTAGAAAATATTTGTTTATTACTTAGTAAACTTTCATGTAAAGATCAAATTTGGCAATAGGCAGCCCAGTTTCAATGAGCAGCATAGTTGCAGTACCTTTTTTGACCATTTCCTGCACAGTGTCCCTTTAATGAACACCAGCCAACTGGCCATGCTGGTGAAATTTCAGTTTGGCTGGTAGAGAAGACCAACTTATCAGCCACCTTGACCCATTAGTGAGTGTGTGTTTGGCTAGTAAGATTAACATCTATTAGCCATTTTGACCGGTGATGAAAAATGCCCCGGTGGTCCCGTATTTGCTTGCTTTATACTTTACGCTCTTCACTGACTCTGCCCTGTACAGAACGATAAGAGTGTTGTGCAGCGTAGACCATATGGTAGACTATGTTATCAACAAGACACTGTATCAGACACTGTCTCCGCCCACACATCGCTGTGTACAGGGTCAGTTCTAGTAAACTTGGTGCCCTAGGTGAGCACCCACTTCCCTTTTTGTGCATTCAGGAATTGCCATCTGTAAACAAAGCGGCATACATCTGATCGAACACAGCTAATTTGCGTTGTGTCCATGCATAATAATTATCAACATGTTAAGTGTAAAGAGGATTTTTTTTGTTTGACATTCTAACTCTGTGGGACATTTTGGGCATTTTGGTGCCCCCAAGACATTTGGTGCCCTACTGTAGGTGACTGCCTGGTGTGCCGGCCCTGATCGGTGTGGTAGTGCCTGTCTCTCTCAGACCATATGGTACACTGCTATATCATAAACAATGCAGTTTCAAGGTGCCGCCATTGGGCTGTGCTGAAGTGGGGTGTCTTATTCTAGAGCAGTCACTCCCAAACTTTTTCAGCAGGGATCCCCTTTTGGACTATTTTCGAAAACCCCTGACCCACCAGAGTTTTAGCCTAGCAATGGATTTCTAGCAATGTTAGCAGACAAAGTATTAATTGAGAATGTAGCAATATGAATGGAAAAAATAACGTTGCTAGAAATCCACAGGACACCAAATACATCTGTTTACCATACAAGTGAACATTGGTACTAACCAAATTATGGAATTATGGTCAGCTGTTAACCCGGGCATTTCCCTTTTTTTGTGCAATGTCCCTTTTGTCCGCAACCTCCTTTCAGTACTTCAGCGACCCCCATAGGGGTCCCGTCCCCCAGTTTGGGAACCACTGCTTTAGGGCGAGAGCAGGGGCCTACTTTAGGCTGTTCATTGACTCATATCATGAACTGTATCAGACAAAGACTCCCTGTAACTGCAGTAGTAGTAGTAGTGATTTAGGTCAGACAGCATATGGTACAGTAGACTATATTTTGAACAAGAAACTGTATCAAATACAGACTCCTCCCTTTACATCAGTGTGGTAGAGCTTAGCTCAGACCATGTGCTATGCTATATTGCTGTGATTCTCTGGTGGGCCACGAAGGTATTCCAAGTGGGCCCTAAAATCATTTTCTGAAAATCTAAATAATATTTGTTGCTGTGCTGCTGTCGACTGTTCATTTGAGATGTATTGTTTATTGTATCAGATGTGGGCCCCGAAGAGTTGTGCAAATTTCAAGCGGGGCCCCAAGTTGGAATAAGTTGGGAAACCCAGCTCTATTGCGAACAAGACACTGGGTCTTTCTCAAAACCTAGGACAGTGTCCTTCCAAGTGTATCAGCCTAATTAGTCACGCCCAGTGATTGGATACTCTTTGGTGAACTCTACAGAATATCCAATCACTGGGTGTGACTAATAAAGAGTATCCAATCACTGGGTGTGACTAATTAGGCTGATACACTTGGAAGGACACTGTCCTAGGTTTTGAGAATGGCCCACTGTATCAAATACTGCCACCTCCCTGCACAGCAGTGTAGTGCTTTACTCACTTCATCACAGCTTTGCTGACTTCATCATAAATAAAATCTGTAGTCTTCAGTCTATCATTTGTAGTCATACACAGACTCCATCCTGTGCATAAGTGTAGTGCTTAGATAAGGCCAGATGATACGCTATATTCAGAGGAGTAGATGTGTTCACATCCCACCCGATGGGCCGGGTGCAGGACAGTAAAAGCAATAATCCAGGTAAAAGGGAATAAAGTCCGCAACACTGCTTGTCTTCTGTGAAAATGTAATAGCAAGAGTGCAACGTTTCGACCTTCAGGTCTTCATCAGACTTTGCAGACTTTGTTCCTTTTTACCCAGATGATATGCTTTATCATAAGCGCAAACATAGTACATCTGTGTATTGTAATGTACTGTATGCCCATACACAGAATGAAAGAAATATACAGTACGCAAAATTATTAATTTATTGTAGCCTACACATAGTGCAAAAGTGGCCTGATCATTTTCCTCACGTACCCATACAATTCTTATTGTACCCAAGGAGGTCTATTGTACCATATTATCAAAATTGTGTGGATGGAATGTGTATGTTTGCTATTTAATTACCCCACACTATGAAAGTGACTAATTTCCTTTTTTTCCCTCATAAAAATGGTATCACTTTGTTAGTTCCATGCATTTCATGTTCCTATGGGTTACCATTGTCACTGCAATGTTGTACCATGATTGTTGATGAAAGTTCTAAATGGCTCTGCGAGTCTGTGTGTAAGTTACTTTCATGGTGTGTCTAAAGAATCAGTTTTCCAGTAAACAAGTGTGTCAGGTTTTAGAGAGCCAAAGAAACACCCATAAATCTTAAACTGTATCAGTGTCACGTTTATTTTTATGGGTGGTATTGGAGTGAGTTATGTCATCAGTGACGGAAACATGAAAGCGATTCGCTCAATAGCATGCAGCATGCTGACCCCATGTGGCCACAAGATGTCATTGCAGCAGAGCCAATGCAAAGGGGACAGAGAGATTGCCAGGAGGCCAGTGTACTACTACATTGGTACATCGAGATTCACATTCATCGTGGTTGCGATAGTCAAAAAGAGCAAAGTTGTCAACAACTGATTTTCTTTTCAGAACTTAAAAATGTTTCATCTGTCATGCAAAATGCATTTTTCACTTCTGGTTTGTTGATGGGTAGACTATGGGTCAAGACGTTTTTTTTGGGTGGGGGTCTCAGATGTCAGGTGGCGCAATGGCATCTAATGCCCATAAATGAATTAGTAATTGGTGGATGATCTGCTGCAATGGTTATGCTTCTTAGATAGTCCACTAAAAAACAAATACATACAATAGTGGCACTGGCTGTCGCTGCACTGCCCTGACATGTGCTACTGCTGAAATGTCACTGACCCATATATTAATACGATATATTTAATGTTAAATATTTATATTATATTATGTACGTTGGCTATTGGCTATTGTATCTGACAGATTGACATCAATTCCCCTCTCATGTGGACAGATAACTCCCACCAATGGGCTTGTGTCAATCCTGAAGAGGAAGGTGGCAGAAGAGGAAACAGCGCCCTCTGCAGACAGCCCCAACAGGCTGCAAACGCCCAGACGGAAAGTGCGCTTCAGTGAACCCTATGATGGTAAGCTGCTGTAGCACTGCTGCTGCACCTCACATTACATTAGCATGGAAAACTCGCTTAATGAAACATGGAAAGCAAAACAAGCCCCAGCAAGCAACACAGGGGTACTAAGGTGATCTAATACCTCTTCTCCACTGTCGTTTTTTGGTAGGCCTACAGCTCGACACAGCGTGACTCGGCCAGCACTTTGTGCTTTTCGAATAGGCACGACACTGCTCAATCGTAAAGCAAAAAGTGGCGACCGAGTCACGTTGTGTCGAGCTGTAGGCCTACCAGAAAAATGGCAGTGGAAAAGAGGCATTAGGGAACTTTCCAGAAGCCTGACATTGCTGTCAAAATATTTCTTGAAAATGATAAAAAAATTATATATAGGCTATATATGTACACACGTGTACAAAATCAAAAATAAATCAATAAATAGAAAACGTAAAACAGTAGGCCAATGTGAGTACATGTGGTCGAAGTGGATGTCAGCTGTATGAAGGATAGGCTAGCGTGAAGAGGTGTGTCTTAGGCTTACATTTGGAAAAGTGGAGAGTGTAGAGTAACTTTATTGATCCCCGAGGGGAATGTAGTTCTTTGACGAAGTGCGATCAGGAGTGCGCTCCAAAGTTTGGGACCGACCACACTGAATGGCCTGTCAGCCATGGTGTGAAGGGGTGTGGAGGGGGTGGAAAGGAGGAGGGTGATAGTGGATTAGTGTGTGGGTTGGGTTGTATAGAGTGGGGGGACTTGTGAGGTACGGAGGTGAGTGCAAGGTTGTAATGGGTCTTGTAGACGAGGAGGAGGATTTTAAACTGGATCAGTGATTGGATAGGAAGCCAGTGTAATTGATGGAGGATAGGTGTGTGATGTGATGCCAGGGTCTGGTGTGTGTAAGTAGTCTTGCTGCGGAGTTCTGTAGGCCTATGTACAGCATATAATACTGTGAGCAGAGCATTTCAATAGTCCAATCTGGAAGTTATTAAGGCATGGATGAGAGTTTTCAGCAGAGGCACAGTAGGGGTAAGTGAGGGGTAGAGACTGGAGATGGTTTTGAGGTGGAAAAGTTGTTTTGGTGATTCGCTTTATATGAGATTGAAAGGAAATTGAAGACTCCATCATGCCAACAAGATTTTTAACTTCAGAGGAAGTGGTGGTAAAATGGTTTGGAATGGAGAACTGTTAGGTATTATTCATATTACTAAATAATGATAGAGTGGCGATGACAATGGCTTCAGTTAGAATAATCACCATTAAAGAAAGGGCTTGAAATATGTCCCTAACATGTTGTGCACTTGAATTAAAAAGAAAAAGCATCCCATCTGAGCTGCTCCGGTGTCTTCTCTTCATTCAAGGCTTGAAATATGTCTCAGTGTAGTCAGTCAAACTGACTTTAACTTTTTAACTTCATGAAATTAATTATTTTAATTTAATTACATTTAAATTAATTAAATAACACATTTACCATTCTGTGATAATTTCTGTATGTGGTACATGATAAATAAGTGTTTGAAGACGTTTTTCTACTCTTTTTGTTTTTCTACTCTTCTATAGCCTTACATACAGTATACACTGTCTGCCATTACACAAATGTACTGTAAGCTCTAATTGACAACCAGTTGATCAATGACCGGATGTGTTAACACTGTCGCCATGGTAACTATGTGCAGATGATACCGATCGTGAGGATTCCTGTCTGATGTTTGTGCTCCTGATCCTGGTCACCGTGGTGATTAGCATTGCTGGGACGGCATTCTACTGTCTCCTCGGTAACGCCGGCACGGCCGTGTGCACGGACTTCTCCCAGAGCATGGAGGTCTACTGGCAGCCGGTGCGGCGCGGGGTCGGCTGGATTACACACTGGCTGCTTCCAGGCCTGTCGTGGTCAGCAGGCGGGAAGTGAGACGGAGGTCCCAGGACCTGTGTGTGTGTGTGTGTGTGTGTGTGTGTGTGTGTGTGTGTGTGTGTGTGTGTGTGTGTGTGTGTGTGTGTGTGTGTGTGTGTGTGTGTGTGTGTGTGAGGGGTGGAGTTAGTGCAAGGCTGTCTGCTTGCATATGAACAAATTGCTGTTGACCAGACTAGAGGAAAGTCTGCTCACTGAATGAACAACGTACAACATGCACGCACACAAACACGCACACACGCACGCACGCACGCACGCACGCACGCACGCACGCACGCTCGCGCGCGCGCGCGCACGCGCGCGCACACACACACACACACACACACACACACACACACACACACACACACACACACACACACACACCTGGACAGTGTGCCTTAATGGAAGATGAATGAATGAACTGTCACACCTGCACTTTTTTCCTGCAGCAATGCAGTGGGGCTTAACAGGGCTGATGGGACATAATTGTGGGCCCCCACCCCAACCAACCACATCATCGACTTTCGTGGGCACCTGTAGTTCTGGCCCCCCCGCCTACATTGAGTGAGACTGGGACTGCAAACAGGACTTGGACTCTCTCTGCGGAGGCGGAGAGAGAGACACTGAGATAAGATAAGGGGCAACAAGTGAAAGGGAAGGATGGGAGGCACTAGTTTGAGTAGGCCCCTTCTCCCCCTCTGAGCAGGGTTGCCAGATGACGCGGATGATTTCCAGCACAAAAAATGCTCACAACCCGCCTGGAAGCACCAAATCCCGTCCAATTCTATTGATTTCTATGGCTAAAAATTGGGCAGGTTTTTCTTTAAATTCCACTTTTTCCCGCAGAAAGCCATCCCAAGCAGCCCAATTGGGCGGGAAACTGCCCAATCTGGCAACACTGCCTCTGCGACCACAGGTGAAAGGAAAGGATGTAAGGCACTAGTTTGAGTAGGAGACTTCTCCCCTCTGAGACATGAAGAGAGATATCATGTGACCTAGTCAAAGTTTAACCCCTTAAGACACTGCATTACAAATTAGCTGTTACCAGAATAGCAATGACCAAGTCATAATGTATTACTAAAGGCCCTGTGCATGTACTGTCATAGTAGTGTAGTACTACAGTAGTTAACTTTCAATGTCTATTACAGTGTGCCACAGGAGGTACGGCGTGCATTAAGGGGTTAAACATAGTGGAGAAGGGACAAAAGAAGAAGTGAACTGATGTGAACAACTGTTTCAGAAAACGACGGCAACTCACATGGACTCACCAATGTTGCTTTATACTGTAAAACAACTTTGGACTCACTCATCAACATCTAGTCTGTAATTTCAATTGTGTATTTTTCAATCTGAGTAGTTTAAAGTACCATGTCATTAAAAATGTCAGACAAGTGGTCTCTCCACGCCTTTGGAGAGCTAAGCATATGACCATAGTACCAAATCGATGTTTGTGGAGTAAGGTGTATCCTTGGCTAGAGCCACGTTATTATTGTGTATCATCGCCCACCCGTCTTTTTCTAAAGGCTAGCTGGGGTGAACTTTGTTACTTTTTTTTCCAGAAAGAGTGCTCAACTCCCAACTGTTTTTTTACAAGGTCTTCGGGTGTAAGCGAACAGCAAAGTTCATATGTAGTATAAAAGCTCTCTCTCGGGTGTAATTCTTGTATTTTATTCTAGTGGGTTAGCACAGTGTTTCTCAACAGGGGTGCCGTGGCACCCTGGGGTGCCGCACGCCCCCCTCAGGGGTGCCGCGGAAACGTGGCTGACGGTATGTGAAATTGACCTAAATAGATAAATAAGTTATGTAATATAATACATATTTGTCTAAAATGAATGCTTAGTCAGTGGAATCTTTCATCCTTTCATTTACGTTTACATTTTTCATCCACTATTTACACAATAAAGTAAATTTAGGTCTCCCCAGTATGGCCTACACGTAGCCTGTCTGAGATAAAGCTGCAACTTTGAGCGTCTCCAAATGTGTTACTTATCTAAGCTTGTGTGGTATCGGATGCAATACCAGGTTACAGCTTGTTGGTTTGGGGTGCCTTGAGATTTTTCATGAATTGAAAGGGTGCCTCGCCTAAGAAAAGGTTGAGAAACACTGGGTTAGCATGACAGACAGATGTTTTGGCCTAAGCCTTCTTCAGTGAATAAAATGCAAGATTTACACCCAGGAGTGCTGCTTTTCTACTAAATATGAACTTTGCTACTCTGCCAGTCTGACTGAGCTCTTCTCTGTTAAGCGCCATATTATTTCAAGAAACAAAGTAATGAAGTAGCTCTAATCTTCTGTTATTTTACTCTGGAGGGCCTACAGGTTTGAAGCAGTGGTTATTCTCACGTGACAAGTTTTGCAATGTATAAGAAATTATGTCTTTTTGATGTCATGTTTTGTTTTCAGAACCTAACTATCCCTGTAAGTAGAGCTCTGTAGTCTGTACAGAAACAAACTCATACAGTATGTTGAGAAATGGATTGATGCATTTCTGGCCTCAGAGTTACCTTGTGTATACAACAGATGGATATTTTTATGACGTAATACGGTATATACCATGGATTTTCTGCATGCAAATGGAGTGGGGGGTAAACTGTATGAATAAAGAATTGAATGACACAGTTGTCGTATTTGACCTAACCCATGAGAGGTTCTACCTGTGTGTGGTTGTGTGTGTGTGGGAGGTTTACTAATCCTGCGCAGTCCCCCACCCGGGGCTTGAACCTGCGACCTCCTAGTGGCAGGTGGCGATCTCCTAGTGCTTTACACTAAATAATAAACTACTTGCATCAAGAAATGAATTAATTTGCCTCTGACAGCAACTACATGCACAGAGTATTCTGTTTTTAAACTGAATATTGTGAGTCATGAAAATATGAAAAAACAACTTTTGAGGCTCTCCTTACTGAAGTTAAAAAGCCTTTATTAAACATGCGTAGGCATGCAGCAAGAGTTTAATAAAGTCTTTGTGAGGTATACCTCATTTTTTTTTTTTTTTTTTTTAAATCTTTTCATGGCATGCGAGATTTTTTGTTGAGCACCTTTTTTTCATTAGACTTGGATAAGTGACCCCATATCAGTGAAACATTCTCTTAAAGAATGACACTGTGCAGGAAATGGTCAAAAAAGGTACTGCAATGCTGCTTATTGAAATTGGGCTGCCTATTGCCAATTTGATCTTTACATGAAAGTTTACTAAGTATTAAACAAATATTTTCTAGTATGGAAGTATTGTCATTTTTGCAGCTTAAAATGGCTATTTTTGGAAATTCAAAATGGTGGACCATGGAGAAGATCCCCCTTTTCATGTAAGAAAAGTGCAATTTTTTCAGTCATAATGAATACTTAGAATTTTATGGTGGTGGTAAGTATTCATGAAAAAGGTAACATTAGTGAATGGGTAGCATGAATTCTGGAAATAAACAACTGAAAATCTCACACAGTGTCCCTTTAAGAGTATTGTCAGTGAATGTTCATTTTACTTGTCTGCAACTGAAATATTGCCGGAAATAGGCCACATTCTATTCAGAATAAATACAGCGTTTACATGACTTGCGTGCAAACCAAATATTGCCACCATTCTGTTTGACATCAGAATATTCCTCACATGTTATTACTGTGTTCAATGTGCAGCATATGAGATTAATGGCAGGCTGCTTAAGGTGCTGGTTACACATGCAGATATTTTTTTTTATCCGTTTTACGTATAAACACAACATGCAGATACAATATAAAAACTCCATTGTGATGATACCGTCAGGGGTGCCGACAGGGGGGACAAAGGGGTCACTATTGGCCTGGGGGGACCCTTTCTGATGACTTTGTCCTGGGCCCGACCAAAGCTGTCAGCAGCCCTGCACACCGTCTCCAGGCCACCTCACACTAACTAACTATTTAACTTTGGCCCTGCTGCTACTGCAGCCCCTGGTGAAGCGGAGGAACAGAGTGAGAAATGAAATGAAAGGAAAAAGAGACATGGAGAGCGAGAAAAAGTTGGACATTTTTGGATATTGGCTGCCTGCTGCCCTGTAATAATACACCAAATTTGACAATGACAGTCCTCCACTGAGTGTGCACTGCTCTAACAAATACTTCCACTTTGCTCTAACAAATACTTTCCACTGTACACATAACATAGTAACTTACAAACAATTAGGAGTCTCACTCCCTCAATACACACCCGGTTCAACTCAGTGCTGCACTTGTATGAGGGGAAGGATGCTCTGAGAGATGATAGGGTTTTTTTTTTCAGATGCTTTATTGTAATGATCTGTAACTCTTTGACTTCAGCCTCATAATTTGTTTTATTTTTCTCCCTACCATTAGGCTTCATATGTATGCTAATTCTTAATTCATCTGCTGCACTCTTGTTATGTGAAGCAGACTGAACTGCATCTGTGCATGAAATGCATTATACAGTTGAAGATGATAGTGTCACAGGGGTGACTTGGATCAGTGGGGGAGGGGACCAAAAAATTACAACTTTGTTTTCAACGGACACTTTTAGGTGACGGACTACAGGAAAGTAAACAAGACTGTTTAAAACACTGATTAACTGATTATGGGTTGCAGGTGTCAACGGGTTGACGTCAGACGCCGGTTGTCGCGCGAAACTTGAATCCTTGGGATTGTTTGTTGTGGATATTTCCTTTCCTTTTGCCTCGATTTCTCCACAAATGGGGAAAACTAAAAAGAGGAAGAAAACTCCGCTTAGTCCGGAAAAAGAGCCAGAGTCTTGTGAGGGAGAACTGAGTAGCTGTGAAATGGATGATGTGGATCCTCCGCAGGTAGATAGCCAACCGCAGGGACATGGCAGTGGAACAGTGGAGACGAGGGCCAGCGAAAGACAGGTAGGACCAACACAAGACAGAGAAGGAGCAACTGTGGAGGTTAAAGTCATTTTGAGGTTTGGGGAGGAGGGAGGTCTTATATCCATGAACCCAGTTACTCTGACAAATGTATTAAAGAAAGATGTGGGGGATATAATTCGGGGTGTGGTTCTGAATGATGGAAACCTGCTGGTGATATGCAGAGACGGGCGGCAAGGTGAGCGTGCATTTGGCTTGAAGACTATAGAACAACGGAAGGTCATTAGTACAAGCTATGTGGGAGTGCGTGGCCGATCTCTTAAAGGGGTGATATGGGGTGTTCCACTGGAGATGTCTATGTTGGAGGTAGAGGCCAACCTACAGGGGGGCAAGCTCAGAGGGGTGAAGCGCATGCAAGCATTTCGTGGAGGTGAGAGGCGAGATTGTGAGGGTGTCCTGTTGGAGTTCGAGGAGGATATACTTCCAGTGAGAGTGTTTTTAGGTCTGGTGAGCTATACAGTACGCGAATATGTGCCCAATCCAGTGCGGTGTTTTAAGTGCCAAAGATTTGGGCTCATAGCCAAGATGTGCAATGGAAAGCGCCGGTGCGCTAAATGCGGTGAGGACCATGAGTATGCCGATTGTGGATGTGCTAGACCTGTGTGTTGCAATTGTGGTGGGGAGCATAGTGTGGCTTTTAGGGGTTGCGAGGAGTTGAAGAGGCAGAGAGAGATTCAACAGGTAAGGGCGCAGCACAAGATTACATACGCGGCGGCAGCTAAAATGGTTAAGCCAGTTAGGGGTGGTGGTGAGGTCGTGACTGAGCGTAGCCAAAGACCTAGGTCAGATTCAGGTAAGTTAAGTCAAGTGGTCTCTGTCGACGTAAAGAAGTTGGTTACGTTTGTGGTGGCGGTAATTAATTCTACTATGGAAGTTAAGTCTAAGTCAGAAAGGACTCAATTGATTGTGAAAGCTGCGATGTGTAATCTGGGGTTGACAGATTTGACATGGGAAGATGTGAGTAAGGAGTTGTACTATCAGGCTAGGTCAGAGAAGCCAGGTGGATAGATTCATGTTTAACGTCCTTCAATGGAATGCCAGGAGCCTACTTGCCAATGGGCAGGAGTTCAAAAAATGTATTGATGATCTTCCGTGTAAGCCGGATGTTGTGTGTGTTCAAGAGACTTGGTTGAGACTGCATTTGGATTTTAGAATTAGGGGATACGTGGCTGTTAGGTGTGACAGGGTGGAAGGGGGTGGTGGTGGTTGTGCTTCATTTATAAAGGAGGGTGTTTCATTTAAAGAGGTGGGTATAGGTAAGGATCAAGAGTATGTGTCAGTGGAGGTTTGGACTGAAGAGGGTAAATTGAGTGTCATTAATTACTACAACCCTTGCAATTCTCTGGATTTGAATAAACTTTTGTCTCTGGAGGGTATTGGGGAAAGTAGGGTGGTGTTTTGCGGTGATTTTAATGCACATAGCACTTTATGGGGGGGCACTAGAGACGAGCCAAATGGTACTGTGTTGGAGCAGTTGATGGAGGAGAAAGGCCTTGTCTGTCTTAATGATGGACGAGGAACTAGAATTGATGTGCGCACTGGAAATACTTCAGCTCTGGATTTAACGTTGGTAAGTAGCAACATTGCAAGTTTATGTGAATGGGAGGTGAGGGACGACTCAACGGTAGGTAGTGACCATTTTCCTCTAGTCAGTAATTTTTTGTTTAGGGGGGTTGTAACTCGGGGGGCTGTTGGTAACAGATGGATATTTGATAAGGCTAACTGGAACCTCTTTAAATATACTGCTGAAATAGAGTTGGATAAGATTGTGATTGATGAAGATATTGAAGCCATGGATAATGGAATTAGGAAAGTTTTGATTGAGGCTGCAGAATGCTGTATCCCAAGGAGTAGAGGTGGTGGTGGCGGTAGAAATAGGAAATCTGTTCCATGGTGGACTGATGAATGCAGTGTGGCAATAAAAGAGAGGAATATTGCGCTGGATGTGCTAAGAGACACCTTGACTTTTGGAAATTTAGTGGCATACAAGAAGGCTAGGGCTACTGCACGAAGGGTTGTAAGACAAGCAAAGAGGGTAAGTTGGGGCAAGTTTTGTGATGGGTTGGGGAGAACTACAGCTGTAGGGGAGGTTTGGGGTGCAATCAAAAGTATGAGGGGGATACGTAGAGAGAGGCAATACCCTGTTCTTAATTCTAGAGGTGAGGTTGCAGTAGCTGATGAGGAAAAGGCTGAAATGATAGCTAAGGCCCTGGTTAAAATACACAGCTCTGATAACTTGACAGTCTCAGGCAGGCATGGACGCGAGGTAACGAAAGCAGCTTACCCAGATATACTTAGGAGGAGGGAAGGAAGTGGAGGGGCGATGGATGCCCTGTTTACCCATGTGGAGGTGGAGAGGGCTATTGGGAGGTCTGGTAACTCAGCTCCTGGCAAAGATAATGTGTGTTATGCTATGCTTAAACAACTGGGGCCAGTGGCGATGACCAAACTTGTTGGATTTTATAATAAGGTGTGGGAGCGGGGGGTTTTACCCAAAAGCTGGAAAGAGGCGGTTATTGTCCCTATAAGGAAACCAGGTAAGGACCCGTCAAACCCGAGCAATTATAGGCCCATCGCCCTTACGTCACATATGGGGAAGGTGATGGAGAGAATGATTGCTGATAGATTGATGTATCAGATAGAAAGTAAAGGTAGCATGTCCATCCATCAAAGTGGTTTTAGAAAGGGGAGGGGAACTATGGACCCAGTTGTGTGTTTGGAGACTGATGTTCGTAAAGCTCAAGCTAATAAAGAGTCTGTTTTGGCTGTATTCCTTGACGTAGAGAAGGCGTACGACATGGTCTGGAAAGAGGGCTTGATGATTAAGGTAAGTGAACTTGGTATATCAGGGCGTGCTTTTAATTGGATTAAGGGTTTCCTATTTGACAGATTTATCCAGGTTAGGATAGGAGCGGCCTTGTCTGGTTATTACCCAGTGGAGAATGGGACTCCCCAAGGGAGTGTGATAAGCCCTCTGCTCTTCTCCATTATGATTAATGATGTATTCAAGAAGGTTGAGGATGGCATTGGGCTTTCACTTTTCGCTGATGATGCTGCAGTATGGAAGCGGGGGAGAAATATTGGCCATATAGTATTGAAAGTACAGGGGGCAATCAGTTCTGTGGAGAAATGGTCATACGCTTGGGGCTTTAAATTCTCTATAGAGAAAACTAAGATGTTGTTGTTTACAAGGAAGAGGAATATGAAGGTGATACTGAAAATGTATGAACAAGAAATTGAACAAGTCAAGGAATTTAAATTCTTAGGTGTATGGATGGACTCTAGATTGACATGGAACTCTCATATTTCATATGTGATCAAAAAATGTAAGTGTGTTTTAAATGTGATGCGTTGTCTTCGGGGGATGGATTGGGGGGCTAGTAAATCAGCCTTGAAGAAGATTTATATAGCCTTGATTAGATCCATGCTGGATTATGGGTGTGTGGTTTATGACTCTGCGGCAGTGACGTCCCTTAAAAAGTTGGAGGTGATTCAGGCGCAGGCGCTAAGGCTGTGCTGTGGAGCATTTAGGACTTCCCCTGTAGCAGCCCTTCAGGTAGAAGTGGGAGAGATGCCACTAGCCCTGCGAAGGAAACAATTAATCATGCACTATTGGGTTAATCTCAAAGGGCACTCAGAGAATCTTAATCCTGCAGTTCATACTTTGCAGAAGTGTTGGGAGAGTGAGCGGGGAAAACAGGAGTGCTTTGGTTGGAAGGGTAATAGGCTTGCAGATGTGATGCTTTTCGCTCAGATGCGGTTTTCCCCCATTGTGGCGTTGCCTGTAACTCCCCCATGGCTGTTTCCTCCAGTTAATGTGGACTTCAGTATCCTGGAAAAGATGAGGTCACGCAAGCCACCCACTGATGTAACTCTGATAGTGGAGGATAAGCTAAGATTCATTTATGGCGGCTTTGTGTCAGTTTTTACAGATGGTTCAAAGGACCCTGAGTTGGGTTGCACAGGATTCGCATTTGTCATCCCGTCTCTGCACATCGCTGTAAAAAAGAGGACTCCAGATAATTTATCAGTATTTACAGTTGAGTTGTTGGCAATTTTAGATGCCCTTCAGTGGCTGGAGGGTGCCAACATAAAGGAAGCAGTCATATGTTCTGATTCATGCTCTGCTCTACAAGCGATCAACTCTTTCAGGTCTACTAGTAGACAAGATGTACTTCTTGAGGTCTATGAGAGCCTATATAGGTCTCAACAAAATTTGCATGTCTCTTTTATGTGGGTTCCTGCTCATAGGGGTATTGAGGGGAATGAGGAAGCTGACCAACTGGCTAAGCAGGCGGTGGTGACGGAAGTTCCAGATATGGAAGTAACTCTCAGCAGAGCAGAAAGTAAAGCTCTGGTCAGAGATTATTTTATCAAGAAATGGCAGGATGACTGGGAAAGGGCTGTGAAGGGGAGGCATCTTTTTGTTTTTCAGAAAACTGTGGGTTTAAAGGGAAGAGTTGCGATAAGGAGTACAAAGGAGGAGAGAGTTATCACTCGAATCAGAATAGGACACACTCAATTAAATAAGTCACTTCACATCATAGGGAAACACCCATCGGGTCTTTGTGATTATTGCAGGAAAGAAGAATCAGTAGAACATGCATTACTTCATTGTGATAAATATATTCTTCAGAGGAAGCCAATTCTTCAAGAGCTTAAGAATCAGGGAAAAGGCATCAGTCTGGTTAATTATATCACTAGTGTTAAACAGAGTACTTTTTTCACCTATTTAAAAGAAACAGGTTTATTTGACAGGATTTGAAACTCAGGTACACACACACACACACACACACACACACACACACACACACACACACACACACACACACACACACACACACACACCACAACTCTTGAGATTTAGGGAATGTAGACTCTGGCTCTTTTAGGACAGTAGAGGGCGGACATGCGCCTAATCTGAGCGCTACTCGCCCATTAAACCCTCACAGAAGAAGAAGAAGAAGTATGGGTTGCAGGTGAAGACCCGAAGGAGGGCTACCGATTGGAGCAGATGGGTTGGGGCAACACTTTTATTCCTCAGGTGTGCAGTGATGGAGGAGAACGCCGGGAGAGGAGGACGCAGCGAGAGGTGGCGAGCGAGCGCTGGAGGGGGAGACGGCTGCAGACGGGTCGCGGGCAAAGCAGCTGCCGGACGGAGGGGATGCCATGCCGGTAACCGGCCGGAGCCAGGATGGAGGCGGAACCGTATCGATCGAGGATCCTAAGGATCTGGACCTGGCAACCTGCAGGGATACCGAGGAAGCGCGACCTCGGCGCAGGAGTGGAAGCCACGACGAAACTGAAAGTTAAGTGAATTCCGTAACCTGGACTCATGTGTTTATACTGTGGCACTTCAAGTTGGAGCTCAACCCTCCGTCCTGGACGGGCAGCTGTGCCTGGCCCTAGCTCTCCTCCTCACTCTCCCTAGCTCGCTCGCTCTCGTTTTCTCTCCTACTGGGCCTCACTCGGCTGTAGCCTACTGACTTTCTACCCCGCCATACGCGGAGGCCACCGAATGCTGCTCTGCCAGTGCAGATGCCTGCTGTGGATTTGCTGTGCAACGTTTTGCTGGGTGTCGTGTGCAATAGGGTATTATGGTGTGCTGCACTAGTGTGTGTAATATAACCTCACGTGTGGAACTTTCAATGCAGCAGCATTCTGAACTGACTTTGCGTAACGGTGACTCTGCATTTGGTATACTACAACTTTATGGAGGCTCGCGGACTGATCATTATTCTCCTCTGCTCCCCAGCCTGGCCATGGCGAAGTAGTGGCTCTGCACATGCCACTGAGAGACCGCTGTTCCCGGAGAGCCACTTGGACATTCTGAACTGCTGGGGGGTGGGGATCATGGACTGGGGGATCACGGATGGATGGACTGAGAGACTGGTGGGTTCAGTGGACTTGCCCCTACCCGGGGTCGGGGAGAACATTGGGGACTGGGGTCAAATTAATAAATATAACAATCCTGCTAAACCCAATTCTTGTGTCTTTGTCTGCTTGGTGGTGTACAGTCAACTCCTCAGGTATGGTGGTAAACGGGGGTGCCGCTTATAAACGCGTGCGCCCCCTACCTGTGACAAACATTGAGTAACCACTATTAACCACTATTAAGTTTCTGTTATTCTGGAAACAATAACACCATAAAGATAATGTCCAGTAATTTGAGTTTAGATTTTCCTTAGACAAACAGAAAAACAAAAATGATCAGCAGCGCGCTAATCCCCCCACATTTGGGCTTGCATGCCCACCCATGGGGACCCACCCACGGGGACCCTTCTCTTGGTTTCTCTTTATTTTTATATATAGCCTATATACAGTATATTAGGGGCTTTTATGCCTTTATTTGACAGGACAGTCGAAGATGGTTTCAGGAAGCAAATGGGACAGAGAGATAGGGGAGGACCGGGAAATGACCCCGAGTCCGGCCGGGGTCATTTCCGGGTCCTCCCCTATCTCTCTGTCCCATTTGCTTCCTGTCACCATCTTCGACTTCGACGGATGGGTAGAACATTGAGGCGACTGACTTGACAACCATATGCGATAGAATTAACGACTGGCTCTTGACTTGACAACCGAATGCGATAGAACTAACGACGGTCTCTTGGCCATAGCAACCTTCAATTTAAAATTAGTAACTGCAGTTCACCAGAAAGTTATGAAAAGAACCTTCTTGTGGCGGAAGGAAGTAGTTATACAGAAAACCTTTGTTTTAGCCATTAAAGCATCAAAATAATTCCTCAAATAAATTTCAGACAGTGTGGCAACCGTGGTATAAGCGGGATAATTGACTTCGCGGTGTGCGTATAACAGGAAAAATAATTCACACCGAGGTGTAACGGCCACGACGCGAATCACCACCTAGGTGTGTATTTTTCTCTCTGGGTGCGCTTGTTATGAATGGTAACCATAACATGCGCACTGCGCATTGATATAGAACGACAAATCCTATTTTTTGCCCGGAACTACTTTACTCAGGTTACAGGTTATAGGGAATTAGTTGCAACCCCATCAGCCAATCAGAAAAGAGGATTCAGTTGCATAGGCAGATAATAACCCTTACTTATAGGCGAGTTTAGGCCAGTGTTTCTCAAAATGGGGCGGAAGCCCCCCTAGGGGCCGCAGAGGTAGGCCTATTGGAGGGGGGGCGCGTGAAGTCAGAAGGTTTTTCTTTTTTAATACTTTTCTGCTTTGACATTTAGTCAACACACTCACTTTACAATCACAATATATTCATTCATTTATTCACTACTATTTAGAGAACATCATAGGCCATATACGTGTGTATTAGGCTGTAATAAACTTCACGAAGGCCTATTTATTTGCATTTTCGTAACCATTTTGCTCGAGGGGGGCAGCCAGACAGACACCCTTCCTCTGAAGGGGGGAATGGCAGGAAAAGTTTGAGAAACACTGGTTTAGGCTATTTCACCAACACATACAGAACACAAACACACAATATATTGATTGTTTATTGAAGCACTGCAAAACGTTACACGAATCACAGCTTCCTTTTCCTGTGGTTAATCAATTTCTTAAATGTAACATAATCACCCCTTTCTTTTTTTTAACAGACTGTACAAACAAAGATATACAATAAAACAAAAGAGGAAATAAAATTGTATTAATGTAAAAATGTGGGAGAGAAAAAATCTGAACATCAACTCAGTTAAAGAGGAATACAATGTATTAGTAAATATTGAAAATAATAAAGGTTGATCAATGAATAATAATTGAAAATATATGAGCACACAGTACACAAGCACCATTGGACAGAAAAGGAAAGAAAAACAGGATATACGTAACATCAGTGCTGTTCGTTCCATTACATATTCACTCTACAGATCCATCCTGTTTATATTTAACATTACCCTACAGGTCAGCCCTGTAACAATACACGGTGACATGGCATATCATCCATGTTACATAACACAGCATGGTACTGGTACTGTCACGGGTCCCAAATCCACCTCAGGAATTCCGTGTCTAACTCCTGCCCCCACTTTGAAGCCAAGTCGAGCAGCAAAGGGTCCCGCTCTGGCCTCTGCTAAATATGCTCCTGCGCTGGCGCCTGTGTACTTCCAGGATACGCCAATTTCTGCATCTGCCCCAGCGAGTGTAGCATTGGCCTGCAGAGGGGTGTTGCTGATGCCCACTGAAGCCTTAGCCACATTTGCTTCAGCACCTGCAACACAAGAAATGCAAGATGTGATCAAGCCATTTAACCAAATCAGATTAAAAACCTCCAGATAGCCAAGTAGGGAAGTGGGGGAAAACTCTGTGTGAAATCAAAGACGTTGCTCTACAGATTAGTGAATAATCATGGAGTACAACTGTCAACAGTATATGAATAATTTTATCCCATAAATCAGTGTTGAATGTACCCAAAAAGCAATGCTGTTGTGCAACTTGTAGACCCAGAGAGAGCATTTCACAACAAGCCCATTTTTATTTGAATTAAACTGACGTAATTCAGACGTTTTACTTCTCCTGGTGCCAGAATTGTGCCAAATACTTTACTATAGGCCTACTTTTATTTATTTAGTTTTTTCAGGACATTTCACAGTAGCCTCTTAGTGCAGATGGGGTCGCCGGCAGGCCTATTCACTATTTGCTGAAAATACTCAACTACATCATTACATTGCTATGCCAGTACAGAGAGCCTTAAGTAACAGATTAAGACATAGACATTACCATTTTAGTGACAGTAAGGTTATAACATAGGCTCTGCGTTAAGGGGTTAAAGAACATACAAAGGGCTAGGCTAAGATGTAAATATGCCGCAAGCATGCACTTTTATACAAAAACAGTTAGTAAAAGAAAGAAAGGAAATGTGTTTGCATGAGGGTGTAAACTAGAGGTGCGTACATATTTGTTGAGCTCTAAACCACATTGTAATCTTTTGCACATTATTATTGTGTTCCATAATGCATAGTGCATAGCGGTGTAACGGTAATGTATTGTATTGTATTTGCACTGAATCGAACAGACCTGTGCCGAACCAAACAGTGCTGTACAGAAAGGTAGAGTAATAGTCTACTCTGTGATCTTACATTATGCTGCCACTACATGCAGTGGCTCATGCAGAACGCTGAGAGAGAACGCTGAAAAACAGGTGTAAAGGCTTTGGAAACCTCGAGAAAAGTGCTATTTCTTACACTGATGAAACCTCCGACCCAACGTAGCAGTTTGAAGGAGTTTGGAGAAGAAAATGTTTTGCCATTTTGTTGCCATATATATTATCAGTTTTGGTCACGGTTCAGTACATTTTCGGTACAGTATATGGCATAGTGGTGTGCATTGGCACTGCCCTCACGATTCGATTCGATTAAGATTCGGGAGGTAGCGATTCGATTCGATTCGATCCGATTCAATTCTACAATGCATTGCCATGCATTACATTTTTACTGAAAGCAAAGCAAATGTTTCATCAGTCATGATGAGGCAATACAAGTAGTCAGATACTGAACAACAGTTTATTGGCTGTTTTCTGTATCAGTCTTGCCGTTTTCAATGCTTTGAAGTGCTTTTATTTATTTTAACATTCATTTGTTCCCGGAATATCCACAGAACCTAATTGAAACTTTAAAAAATTGCCACATCGATTCTTGAACTTGCAGCATTGAATTGGATCGCCCATGTCCCGCATTGCATTGCATTGCCGAATCGATTATTGCTGACACTAACATATACTGTACCGAAAATGTACCAAACCGTGACAAAAACTGATTTTTGTATACTGTTACACCCCTAATAGTGCGTTATTCATTCTGTCATGAATCATACAACGCTGTACAGATTGGGCCTCAAAAGTGTCTGATTTCTCATGGAATGACACAGGTGGATCACAGACAGAAGTGCAAGCACACACACACGCACACGCTCATGCACAACCTACCTGCTAGAGCCCCTAGCTCCCCCAATCCAACTCCGGCATGTGCTGAGGCTTTCAAGTAAGACGCCCTGGCCTCTGCTTCCAACACGTCCTCCACCAAGCCAGCACTGGCATTGGCCTCAGCCAAAGAGGCAGCAGCAGCAGCTGAGGCTCCCACGGGTGTAGCCATGGCACAAGCAGAGGCATTCTCCACCCCAGCACCTGCTCTTGCAGACAGATACCTTAGGCCTGCGCCCTCCGCCACACACACCTCAGCTCTTTTGTAGTTTTCACCCCCAGCACTGGCCTGATATCCAATATCATAATGGAGAAGGACCTTCTCTGCCACCGCACCGCTTGCACCTGCGGCTCCCCTCAATGCCTGCGCCACCTTCCTCTTCAGCGGTTTGGCAGGTTTCTCGACCTTTCGCCACCTTCCATTTACTCGCTCATAACGATCTTCATCATCATTTACTTCTATAAATACATAAGGTCGGACGTAAAAGTCATGTCTTGTGATCTGTAGGTTGGACATGGCAGCAGCAGCAGGCTCGGGCTGAGAGTACTCTGTCTGCAAAGAGACACTTATGGTCAGGACACATGGCAGCCGATTCATCAGTAATATCTCAAGGTACTAGCACAGTTCTCCACTATCAGGAATGCTAAAAAGGGACCCAAAAGTTTTAATTCATTCAATGTTAAAAACAAAAATATCGACACGGCAAAACAACACTGATTCTTGAGAAAGTGGCTAAAACAGGTTTTAAGTTTGAAAGAAAAAAAGTAGTTTGAATAAAAAAATAGAGGTATATTAAAGACGAAGGTCTTGGCTGTGCAGCAATGTATGGGAACAACCTCCCCATATACATGTTTCATAAAATGAGCTATTACTTGTTTTTGTCAACACTGTCAGACACAATTAGAAGTAAAAAGATGTTTTTGTATTAAAATGAAAAATTATTTTGGTAATTCAACAGAATTGTAGATACATATTGTAAGCATATTCTTAAAACGATTCTGAAAAACAGAATTTGTAGTTTTTTGTCATTTCCGTCAGATGTCTCCACTGTCAGATTTTTTTGGTCTTACGGTGGTGACTAAAAAGACAGCAGTGGCAGTGACCAAACCAATTAACACATTTAAGAGAAAATAGTAAACTAAACAGGAGCTTCAGAGATGGTGAAATATGCAGCCAAAGAAAATGGAATATTGTACAAGAACGACCACTAGCTGGTGTGGCCAGGAGTGGCACTGCAGCTATGTTATCGCAGCCAAGTAAATAATGAATGGGTGCCAATGGGGCTGTACGCTTCTCATAGAACTATCTGCCCGTGTGATTTTTTCCCTGGAAAAAATGGAGTCGCGTTCGATAGATATGAGTAAGTGAAAGCATTTGCCGACACGTTTGCATCTTGTCAAGTGTTAGATGACCCTTATTTCAACTATAGCAATGACATAACACGTGACAATCGACTTTACGGCACTACGCCATTTGTTTTGTAGTTTTAAGTCTGACTTCAGATGTCGATGTGTTTAAAGTTATGTTAGGATTGTTGCGGACACCTGTTATTTATTGCATTTAAGGTGGTGGAAAAGCGGCATGTGTACATGGGGTAAAGGAAATGACTGTGCTCATCCTTAAGAATTTGGGCACCTTCAATTAACATGTTGGACGGCGGTGGGGGGTTTTGAGGTGTGTGACCGTAGATGTCTCTGCTAGGATCAGTCAGAGTACGTCTCTCGTCAGCTCTGGTCGTGAATAGTCGCAGAGATTCCTCAGCCAGCAGGTATTAGCCGAATGCTAGCGTGTTGCAGGACAAAACTAACACGTCTTTGGGAGAACAAAGCCATGGCAGGAACCTTTAACTTCACTTCTAATACAACTTCCATGATAAGGTACAGAATGTGCACAAATCTTTACAAACCAGAGAACAGAACCGTCACAAATCCCTGCTGAGCCATTTAGCCCAATAGGCTCCCATTCATCTTTTACTTGGCTGCGTTCGCCAACGGGGCTATAATGGGAGCCAATGAGAGATGCCTATCTCATAGCTTAGAGAATTTCTGATGCAGCAGAGCTAAAGGTCTGAAAAGGAGTCCTCAATAATGATGATGACATTGAACATGCCTAAATGTATTGTCTTTTAAAAAACATCTGACGGTGGTGACGAATTTGTGGCAATTTGAGCAATCAGAAAATAATAGAAAATATTGTTTTAAACTTCACTATTTTTGGTCTGTAGAACTACTGTAATATGTTCTTCCACGTCATGGTGATATTCAGTTCCATCAGTGATTTTTTATTTTTAGTCCATTGAAATGAAGATGTCTGTCCTTAGGGCAGCAGGTTTTACAGGGAGTGGGCAGGTTTACAGCAATGAAAAAGAATACAATTTAAACTAGAAATGCATTCAGAGAACGCAGACCTCCGCCAAGGAAGTTCAGTTCGTTTTGGACATACGTAGGTGTAGAGTCATGATGTGGTTTCATGCATTTAGGCTTATAGGCTACATAGCATTTGTGTTCAGGTAGCCTAATTGAACCGTCAAGTCGTAACCAAATTATAGTTCTCTCTGTCTCTTTTATCATTTCCATGTCCTCTAGCTGTGGTCTGTTTAGTTCACCTTTGATTGTTTTATTGGCAAAGTGATTGTTCATGCTATAGCCTATGCCTTCTGTGATATGCAAATGCACTTAAGCCTTGAAGCTCATTGCTACATATTAGTCACATTGTTGATGATTGGCAGCATGCCTTTCATTAGGCTACCATCTAAAACAAAATACAAATTAAAATTGTCATTGGCCAACACCCGTAGTAGGCCTACATATTCTACAGTAGTGCAGCGGTCCCCAACGCGCAGTAATAGGCCTATATATGTAACAGAGTACATCTGCGTTCGTTGTAAAATTATCATAAATGGTACGAGAGCGCCCTCTATTGGTAGCTCTCGTGGGTTGATATGGTGGTACGTTGCGTGGTTACTTCAGAACACGCCTGGAGGATGTCACGGTAGGTTGCTTTCATGAGCAGTCTGAGACTGTTAAAGATATAAAGTCTCAGATATAAGTATTAATCCTGTATTTTCGTGTAATACAGGTCAGATAGAAAACAGATATGTTCAGCACCTCTTTATTAGACATGAATAGCAGTTTGATACCGTTTTTGACATTGTTTTGATCTGACTCCACTTCCAGGCGTTGACCGAGGTAGCCATGAAACCTGTCTTAACCCTGTATCCCGTGTTTGTGTACCACCTGTCATTTCAGGTAATTTCATTGTTTGTATCGATTGTACTATTGTGTCTTTTATTTATTTATGTAATTGTTATGAAGCTTCGGTTTTATCAGCTTCAAGCTAGTTAAGCTAATTCAGGATGCTAGCGAGTCAGTTATGAGCTGCTCTCTCGTGAGCAGACGTTAGCTGTAGAACTGTCTCGCGGCATCCACTGAACCCTGTATTCATTGACGATATCGTTAATTTGTTCATGTATCTTTTGTTTAACCACTATACGATCACTTTATGTTATCCCTGTCTATTGTTATGAATCTCCGATGTCATTGTATCCCTCTGTGTAACCCCACATATTTAAGAGTAGCCCCGGTGTGTATTGTTTTATGTAGGCTACGTAATGTTAATGGCTATGTCATGTGCAGTATAAAGTAGCCTACTGTAGCATTTTCATACACACACACACACTCATACACACACACTCCTTATATTTATTTTATTTATTAAGAACACGCCTGGAGGATGTCACGACGTTGACCGAAGTAGCCACGAAACCTGTCTTAATCCTGTATCCCGTTTTGTGTACCACCTATCATTGCAGAAAATAAATATACAGATTAGACCAACCCAGCCTCCTGCAGTGTGTCCATGAGCTAGACCTGTCACATTGGTGCCGTGACCTGTGGAGTTGGATCTTCGCCCGAGCCGGGACCGTTTGGACATCTGCCTTGTGGTTATCGCGGTACTTCACAGTATATTGGCATCACAGAGTGTTCTCATTTTTTTTGTTTTTCTTCTCTTTTTTTGTTTGTTTGTTTTCACTGACCGCAGTTATTTACAGTATTGCATGTCATTTATTTCATTATGAGTTTTACGCAGCAGTCACACAGTACTCCATGTAGCCCTCCCTTAGGTAGGGGTAGGGGTAGAGGTAGAGGTGTTCCAGCCCTGGGGTTGGGTAGTCCTGTTACGGGTAGTAGTAGTAGTCCCGGTATTGAGTATATACAGCAGGCCCCTCAGGTTGCTGAATCCTTAAACTTGTCCCCCCCTACACAGTCATCCACGGTGGTTAATCAGATGAGTGATGTCATTCGAGATATTGGTCAGCAACTGGCAGATAGCATATTTGCACGCCTGAGTACACTACACACACCTACACCCGCACCTTCAACACCCACTATTTTCAATACACCCACTGATACATTCACCACACATGCTCCTTCAACACTCTCTGCTTCACATGCTCCCTTCTTACCTACAAACACCTCCACTACACCTACACCAGCATTGCCCACATTTTCACCTGATCAGTACATGCCAGCTGGCGCATTCGTCACGCATGCTACTTCACCACCCTCTGTTTCACATGCTCAGTGCACGCCCACAGTCACATTCGCAGCACATGCCTTTTCAACACCCACTGCATCTCATGCTCACATCACACCCACTACACTTGCCCACACACCATCTACTATTTCACATGCCCACTTCACACCCGCAAACACGTTCACTACACTTGATCCTACATCACCCACTACTTCACATGCACAGATTACACCCACAAACATACCCACACAGAGTCTGGATGTGTCACAAGTTCAGTTTGTGCCTCACAGAAAGGTGAAGGAGCCTCCTGCTTTCAGAGGTGACAGCTCAGACACTGTGACTGTTAGTGAGTGGGAAGATCTGATGAGAGACTATGTGAAGAGGTCAAATGTGAGAGTGGAGCAGCAAGCGGAGGAAATACTTACACATCTGCGAGGCAGGGCAAGAGATGTCGTGAAGTTTGGAACGATGAATAGTGGTGTTGATGTCTTTAAGAACCCAGAGTCCATTTACAGTCTCCTTCGTAAACATTTCTCCGATAGGGCAGACGGAACGGCCTCTCATCGACCAGGTGTATCTTGTGCTCAAACCCTGATGCTTCGCCACAGTCAAGCTTATGATGATGTCCATCTTCGGTGACGAGAACTTTACCAGCTTGTTATGCTACCTGGATGACGTGATGGTCTTCGCCCCCTCAGAGCAGTTGGCGCTCGAGCGTCTGGAGATGGTCTTCTCTCGCCTAAGACACAACAACCTGAAGTTGGCCCCCAAAAAGTGTCACCTCATGAGAAAAAACGTGAGATTCCTTGGCCATGTCATATCCGAGGCTGGAGTGCAGACGGATCCTGCAAAAGTCGAGGCAATCAGCCAGATTCAAGTGTCAGACCTGATGGACTCTGATGGCGTCACTCCCTCCCAGAAGAAGATCCGCTCCTTTTTGGGCATGGCGCTCTACTACCAGCACTTCATTGAAGACTGCTCAGCTAAAGCCAGGCCACTTTTCAAGCTTCTCTCAGAACAGAAGGCTGACAGTAAAGTCCACAGAGGTAGGAGCCCAAAGAAGAAACGCCATAGCTATTTGAAGCTCAAGCCGGATGACTGGACACCAGAGTGCAACACTGCCTTCGAGGCCCTCAAACATGACCTGTCACACGCTGTGACGCTGTCCCACCCTGACTTCGGGAGACCTTTCATCTTGGCAGTCGACGCTTCATTTGATGGGATCGGTGCAGTTCTCTCCCAGCTGCTGCCAGGTGAGGACATCGCTAGGCCTGTTGCCTTTGCCAGCAAGACTCTGTCCCATGCCCAGCTGAACTACCCTGCCCATAGACTCGAGTTTCTAGCTTTGAAGTGGGCCATCTGCGACAAGTTTTCTCACTGGCTGAAAGGGGTCCATTTCACGGCATGGACAGATAACAACCCCCTCACCTATGTCCTGACCAAGCCCAAGCTAGATGCCTGTGAACAGAGGTGGGTGGCAAAGCTCGCAGCATACGACTTTGATCTGAAGTACATACCTGGTCCCAAGAACATTGTCGCTGACGCCCTAAGTCGGGAGCCGTTCGTCAGTCACCGTCTGGTGAGGGAGCCCTACCTATCGCTGCTGGATGTCACAAGTGGAGTCGTCAGGACTGGAGTGCAGGATGCCTTCCGGCTCACCACGAACTGCCAAAGCGTTGAAGTCCCAGATGGTCGTGCTGATGCTGTGCTGTGTCCTGGCCAGGACCTCCATCCGCCGACTGGTGGATCCTTCAGCTCGGAGGAGGTGTCTGCAGTGATGGCTGCTCATCAGACTGGTGGTGTCTCACAGCTGCTGTGCCCGGACGCTGAGTCACTTCAACTGCCGGACGAAGACCCGTCCATCGTCATCCCCCAGAGTCAACTACACAACCTGCAGCAACAGGACCACGTAATCTGCAGAGCCCTCTTCTATGTTCAACGGCATAAGCGTCCAGATGCACGCGAGAGAGCAACCGAGTCCAGCTGTGTCCTCCGGCTACTGAAACATTGGAAGAAGCTAAAAGTTCAAGATGGAATCCTCTATCGAGTCAGGAGAGACCGACACATGAACAGGAAGATTTTTCAGTTTGTTATCCCTGACGCTTTGAAACAGCAAGTCCTCCACGGTGTCCACGACGCTGCTGGTCACCAGGGCCGAGCTAGGACCCTCTCTCTGGCTTCTGAGCGATTTTTCTGGACAGGCATGCAGAGAGACATCATGAACCATGTGCAGTGCTGTCAGAGATGCGTTGTGGGCAAGACCACTGAGCCTGACGCCAGAGCCCCTCTGGAGAGCGTCCGCACATCAGCACCCATGGAGCTGGTGTGTATTGATTTTTGGACGGCTGAGCTTAACGACAAGAAGACAGTCGACATACTTGTCGTGACAGATCATTTTTCAAAGTTGGCCCTCGCCTTCCCTTGCCGTAACCAGTCTGCCAAACAGGTTGCCCGCTGTCTATGGGACAAATTTTTTTGCATCTATGGGTTCCCCCAAAGAATCCACTCAGACCAGGGAGCTAACTTTGAAAGTCGGCTTCTGAAGGATCTACTAGAGATGGCAGGTGTGCACAAATCCCATACGACTCCGTACCACCCTATGGGCAACGGCATCACAGAAAGGTTTAACAGGACGCTAGGTGGCATGATCAGGGCCCTGCCTCCAATAGCCAAGTCCAGATGGCCGCAAATGCTTCAGACATTGACTTTTTGCTACAACGCCACAGTACATGAGACAACGGGCTTTGCGCCATTTCACCTGATGTTTGGGCGGACCCCACGGTTGCCTGTTGACGTCATGTTCCACCATGTCCTAAAAGACACCAATGTTGTCAGCTGCCACGAGTTTGTGCACCGTCTTAGAAGGGACCTCTCCGACGCAGCCCTAGTTGCTCAAAGAAATGCCAGTAAGCAGCAAGACCGCCATGCCGTGATCTACAACCGTAAGGTCAGAGGACAGCCTCTAGCAGTGGGAGACAGGGTCTTGCTGGCGAATCGCGGGATCACTGGGAAGAGGAAGATCGCTGACCGGTGGGACTCAACGCCTTACGACGTTGTGTCAGTCAGATCCCCAATCAATGTCTACAGAATCAGAGACGGTGTCACAGGGAAGGAGAAAGTCGTGCACAGAAACCTGCTACTCCCAGTCGATTTCCTGATGTGTGCCGATCAAGAAGATTCTGTGTCGCTTGGAGGCTCACAGTCTGCCGTGTCCTGCAAGAGTGCTCAGAGCCCCGCTACCGTAGCCAGCCCGGAGGCTGTTCAGAGGCGCACCATGGACTGGCTCATGCAGTCGCCAAGTCAAGCAGATATGGAGGATAGGACTTTCCCAGATGAGAATGCTGTCGAGCAGGCCTTGCCAACGAGTGTGGATGACGCCCAGTCCGATGTGCTGCCGGACGATGCTTCCATGGACTCAGTGGCACTCCAGACTCTGTCACATTCTTCTCACATACAGCCTTCCACTGATTCAGTCCACGTCACACATACACCTACTGATACTTGCTTTACTCCTTCTGACACTACTGATTCTAGTGAGACTAGGCCTGAGCATGTCGGCCTTACGTGTCCTCAGAGTAGTCAAGCTCCTTTGGTTACGACAAGGTGTGGGAGAAGCGTTAGGCACCCACGTCGGCTTATTTGTGAGATGTCTAGCCAAAGGCTCTTGGGATTTGCAGGGCCTCTCATAGGATCTGTTTTTGGTTTCAATAACTCTAGCACTCACAGGAGTGCTGTACAGACTGATTCTGTCCTCCTCTCTCTCTTTCTCTTTTTCTGACCTGTCTGTCGTCTGAGACCAGACTTGAAGGTTATAACGATAGAGCCAAGATATGTACGTCCGTGAGGTGTAAATGGCATCTCTTTTACTCTGTGATAGGTATTGGGGTTGGTACCACTCCATTCTTACACACTTCTTATGGAAGAATTTCTTATGTTGACTTCAGTACATTAATGCTCGAGATCCACAGTCCTTATTCTATCCTGTCCTCTATCTATCTGTCTCTCTTATTTGTTTTTGCACTTTTCTGCATCATTCCTGTCTGGTGTACCATTTTAGCATAATTTTAGGGGGGTGTATGTAACAGAGTACATCTGCGTTCGTTGTAAAATTATCATAAACGGTACGAGAGCGCCCTCTATTGGTAGCTCTCGTGGGTTGATATGGTGGTACGTTGCGTGGTTACTTCAGAACACGCCTGGAGGATGTCACGGTAAGTTGCTTTCATGAGCAGTCTGAGACTGTTAAAGATATAAAGTCTCAGATATAAGTATTAATCCTGTATTTTCGTGTAATACAGGTCAGATAGAAAACAGATATGTTCAGCACCTCTTTATTAGACATGAATAGCAGTTTGATACTGTTTTTGACATTGTTTTGATCTGACTCCACTTCCAGGCGTTGACCGAGGTAGCCATGAAACCTGTCTTAACCCTGTATCCCGTGTTTGTGTACCACCTGTCATTTCAGGTAATTTCATTGTTTGCATCGATTGTACTATTGTGTCTTTTATTTATTTTATGTAATTGTTATGAAGCTTCGGTTTTATCAGCTTCAAGCTAGTTAAGCTAATTCAGGATGCTAGCGAGTCAGTTATGAGCTGCTCTCTCGTGAGCAGACGTTAGCTGTAGAACTGTCTCGCGGCATCCACTGAACCCTGTATTCATTGACGATATCGTTAATTTGTTCATGTATCTTGTTTAACCACTATACGATCACTTTATGTTATCCCTGTCTATTGTTATGAATCTCCGATGTCATTGTATCCCTCTGTGTAACCCCACATATTTAAGAGTAGCCCCGGTGTGTATTGTTTTATGTAGGCTACGTAATGTTAATGGCTATGTCATGTGCAGTATAAAGTAGCCTACTGTAGCATTTTCATACACACACACACACACTCATACACACACACACACACTCCTTATATTTATTTTATTTATTAAGAACACGCCTGGAGGATGTCACGACGTTGACCGAAGTAGCCACGAAACCTGTCTTAATCCTGTATCCCGTTTTGTGTACCACCTATCATTGCAGAAAATAAATATACAACCCAGCCTCCTGCAGTATGTCCATGAGCTAGACCTGTCACATATATATATTAATATATATCATGATTTTTTTTTTTTTTTTTGTAATAACAAGATAACATACTGTGGCTACTTTGAGCCGTTCACTTAATTATTGAATCAGAATGAAAGGTGTAAATGTGAATCCCCTTATCCAGTGGCAGTGCATGTGGAGTTGTGGAGTTGTGGAGTGTCAGTTATTGTTTTGGGCTATTTCATAAGGCTAAACAAACTTTTGAGAGGTAAATCCACTTCTATAATTTCTAGCTGTTGCAATATCGTGACACCAACGTTGTGGTACAAACGCAATTGCTTAGCGAGAGACATTTTGACTCGACTGGCGGAATCATTGCCTACCCCGACACTACACTTGTTGGAGAAGTTCCTCCTACCTGTGAATAGCCTATGGGAATCCGTTCATGAGGGTTATTGCGAACTGGTCTTGGTGCTGTGGGCAGTTGATCGGCACCCGGGCCTACTCTCTATTTCGTATTGAAAATCACTGTTCGCCGCATCTCCAGCGTTAATTCGTTATGAAGTCTAGGAACTAGTCTATGGAATGTTTGTAGTGCTGATGGCTTCAGTGCGCGGGGATTGGGGAAGCAGCAAATCACCGTGGACTAACGCAATTCGCGCGCGCCTTTCTTTGAGCTTCATTTTATATGAATGTTTTGTGACAGCATTGTGAACTTAAACGATCTGCGAGGCTGTAGCTAAGGCTGCTTTTTGATAGCGATTTTGACTGCGGTAATGCATTTCACTTCAATGCTCTGCCCCGGTGTGGCTGCGTGAAGGTGGCTGCGTGAAGGTACGCCAGTTAGTAAGTGGTGCTGCTCAGGGCTCCTCCTCAGTGGTCCTTGCGCACCCTGTGGCAGGTCATGTAATATCAGCGTGACGAACACACACATAAATTCGGGCGATCACATAACCTCCTGGCGGAGGTAATTAAATCTTTCAAACAACTGTATAGTGAATTCAGGTAAATTGGGCCAATTTTGAATGGCCAATGGTTTATGTAACAGACCCCTTGATCCTTACCTGGATTTATTTTGTTCATGAAAATTTAATTGATTTTCAACAAAATTAGCGCTTTTATAGCTGGGACGTGTTTTTGCCAAAGTTTCAAGAATCAGTGACTGACAACAAATTAGTGGGACACACAATGGGCCGTCCCATCTAAATTGTGTTTATAAGGGGAAACGGCAGGAGATAAATAACCTACACGAGTAATAATGCTGAGTGAAGTAGAGCAAAACAAGGGAGAGAGACCGCGAGAGAGAGAGAGAGAGAGAGAGAGAGAGAGAGAGAGGGAGAGGGAGGGGGAGGAAATATCTGTGTACGGCTGCTAGTAAGTGAAGAAGAATAGTGTGTACTGTATGCATCTGTGTCTGTGTGTGCATGCGTCTGTTTGTCTGTCTGTCTGTCTGTGCGTGCGTGTGTGTCTGTCTGTGCATGCGCGCGTGTGTGTCCACGCGCCTGCGTGTCTGTGTGTATCCGTACCTGATGTGGGGAGTTTCCTCTGAGATTTTCAGCCCTTATGGAGGACCTGGTGAAGAGTTAGTTCTGTGTGTGTGTATGTGTGTGAGAGAGAGCTTGTGCTGGGTGGCCGTCTCAGCCCTTATGCTGTATGCCTGACGGGGAAAGTGAAACTGTTTCTTAGTGCCTCTGAGAGGTCCCCTTATCTTATCACACACACACACACACACACACACAAGGGGCATAGTAGTCCAGTGACACATTCAAAAGAGGACATAAAAATGTATTGATGTAAAAATGTGGGAGAGAAAAAAATATGTACATCAACTCAGTTAAAGAGGAATACAATGTATTAGTAAATATTGTAAATAATAAAGGTTGATCAATGAATAATAATTGAAAATATATGAGCACACAGTACACAAGCACCATTGGACAGAAAAGGAAAGAAAAACAGGATATACGTAACATCAGTGCTGTTCCATTACATATTCACTCTACAGATCCATCCTGTTTATATTAAACATTACCCTACAGGTCAGCCCTGTAACAATACACGGTAACATGGCATATCATCCATGTTACATAACACAGCATGGTACTGTAACGAGTCCCAAATCCATCTCAGGAATCCCATGTCTAACTCCTGCCCCCACTTTGAAGCCAACTCGAGCAGCAAAGGGTCCCGCTCTGGCCTCTGCTAAATATGCTCCTGCGCTGGCGCCCGTGTACTTCCAGGATACGCCAATTTCTGCATCTGCCCCAGCGAGTGTAGCATTGGCCTGCAGAGGGGTGTTAGTGATGCCCACTGAAGCCTTAGCCACATTTGCTTCAGCACCTGCAACACAAGAAATGCAAGACGTGATCAAGTCAGCCATTTAACCAAACCAGATTACAAACCTCCAGATAGCAGAGTAGGGAAGTGGGGGAAAACTGTGTGAAATCAAAGACGTTGCTCTACAGATTAGTGAATAATCATGGAGTATGACTATCAACAGTATATGAATAATTTTATCCCATAAATCAGTGTTGAATGTACCCAAAAAGCAATGCTGTTGTGCAACTTGTAGACCCAGAGAGAGCTTTTCACAACAAGCCCATGTTTATTTGAATTAAACTGACGTAATTCAGACGTTTTACTTCTCCTGGTGCCAGAATTGTGCCAAATACTTTACTATAGGCCTACTTTTATTTATTTAGTTTTTTCAGGACATTTCACAGTAGCCTCTTAGTGCAGATGGGGTCGCCGGCAGGCCTATTCACTATTTGCTGAAAATACTCAACTACATCATTACATTGCTATGCCAGTACAGAGAGCCTTAAGTAACAGATTAAGACATAGACATTACCATTTTAGTGACAGTAAGGTTATAACATAGGCTCTGCGTTAAGGGGTTAAAGAACATACAAAGGGCTAGGCTAAGATGTAAATGTGCCGCAAGCATGCACTTTTATACAAAAACAGTTAGTAAAAGAAAGAAAGGAAATATGTTTGCATGAGGGTGTAAACTAGAGGTGCGAACATATTTGTTGAGCTCAAAACCACATTGTAATCTTATGCACATTATTGTGTTCCATAATGCATAGTGCATAGGGTTGTAACGATAATGTATTGTATTGTATTTGCACCGAATAGAACAGACCTGTACCGGACCAAACAGTGCTAAAGGTAGAGTAATAGGCTACTCTGTGATCTTACATTATGCTGCCACTACATGCAGTGGCTCATGCAGAACCATGAGAGAGAATGCAAGAAAAAACAGTAAAGGCTTGTGAGACCTTGAGAAAAGTGCTATTTCTTACACTGATGAAATCAGACCCAACGTAGCAGTTTGAAGGAGTTTGGAGAAGAAAATGTTTTGCCATTTTGCCATATACAGTATCAGTTTTGGTCATGGTTCGGTACATTTTCGGTATAGTATATGGCATATACTAGTGGTGTGCATTGGCACTGCCCTCATGATTCGATTCGATTAAGATTCGGGAGGTAGCGATTCGATCCGATTTAATTCTACAATGCATTGCCATGCATTACATTTCTACTGAAAGCAAAGCAAATGTTTCATCAGTCATGATGAGGCAATACAAGTAGTCAGATACTGACCAACAGTTTATTGGCTGTTTTCTGTATCAGTCTTGCCGTTTTCAATGCTTTGAAGTGCTTTTATTTATTTTAACATTCATTTGTTCCCGGAATATCCACAGAACCTAATTGAAACTTTAAAAAATTGCCACATCGATTCTTGAACTTGCAGCATTGAATTGGATCGCCCATGTCCCGCATTGCATTGCATTGCCGAATCGATTATTAACATATACTATACCGAAAATGTACCAAACCGTGACAAAAACTGACTTTTGTATACTGTTACACCCCTAATAGTGCGTTATTCATTCTGTCATGAATCATACAACGCTGTACCGATTGGGCCTCAAAAGTGTCTGATTTCACATGGAATGACACAGGTGGATCACAGACAGAAGTGCACGCACACACACACGCACACGCTCATGCACAACCTACCTGCTAGAGCCCCTAGCTCCCCAAATCCAACTCCGGCATGTGCTGAGGCTTTCAAGTAAGAAGCCCTGGCCTCTGCTTCCAACACGTCCTCCACCAAGCCAGCACTGGCATTGGCCTCAGCCAAAGAGGCAGCAGCAGCAGCTGAGGCTCCCACGGGTGTAGCCATGGCACAAGCAGAGGCATTCTCCACCCCAGCACCTGCTCTTGCAGACAGATACCTTAGGCCTGCGCCCTCCGCCACACATACCTCAGCTCTTTTGTAGTTTTCACCCCCGGCACTGGCCTGATATCCAATATCATAATGGAGAAGGACCTTCTCTGCTGCCGCACCGCCTGCACCTGCGGCTCCCCTCAATGCCCCCTGCGCCACCTTCCTCTTCAGCGGTTTGGCAGGTTTCTCGACCTTTCGCCACCTTCCATTTACTCGCTCATAACGATCTTCATCATCATTTACTTCTATAAATACATAAGGTCGGACGTAAAAGTCATGTCTTGTGATCTGTAGGTTGGACATGGCAGCAGCAGCAGGCTCGGGCTGAGAGTACTCTGTCTGCAAAGAGACACTTATGGTCAGGACACATGGCAGCAGATTCATCAGTAATATCTCAAGGTACTAGCACAGTTCTCCACTATCAGGAATGCTAAAAAGGGACCCAAAAGTTTTAATTCATTCAATGTTAAAAACAAAAATATCGACAGGGCAAAACAACACTGATTTTTGAGAAAGAGGCTAAAACAGGTTTTAAGTTTGAAAGAAAAAAAGTAGTTTGAATAAAAAAATAGAGGTATATTAAAGACTAAGGTCTTGGCAATGTATGGGAACAACCTCCCCATATAGATGTTTCATAAAATGGGCTATTACTTGTTTTTGTCAACACTGTCAGACACAATTAGAAGTAAAGAGATGTTTTTGTATTAAAATGAAAAATTATTTCAGTAATTCAACAGAATTGTAGATACGTACATATTGTAAGCATATTCTGAAAATGATTCTGAAAAACAGAATCTGTAGTTTTTTGTCATTTCCGTCAGATGTCACCACTGTCAGATTTTTTTGTCTTACGGTGGTGACAAAAAAGACAGCAGTGGCAGTGACCAAACCAATTAACATATTTAAGAGAAAATAGTAAACTTTAACAGGAGTGTCAGTGATGGTGAAGTATGCAGCAGAGCTAAGGGTCTGAAAAAGGGTCCTCGACGATGACCTTGAACATGCCTGAATTTATTGTCTTTTAAACAATATCTGACGGTGGTGACGAATTTGTGGCAATTTGAGCAATATGAGCAATCAGAAAATAATAGCTAATATGGTTTTAAAGTCACTATTTGCAGTTCTGTTGAACTAGTAATATGTTCTTTCATTTAATGGTGATATTATTCAGTTCCATCAGTGATTTTAATTTAATTTTAAGTCAATTGAAATGAAGATGTCTGTCCTTAGGACAGCAGGTTTTAAAGGGTGTGGGCAGATTAACAGCAATAAGAAATAATACAATTTAAATTAAATCTTTCAAGCAACTGTATAGTGAATTCAGGTAAATTGGGCCATTTTTTTGCCTATAAGTGAATGGCCAAAAGTGGCCTTATTTACCTGAATTCACCCCTACAATTATGTAACAGACCCCTTGAGCCATACTTGGATTTTTTTATTCATGAAAATGTAATTGAATTTCAACAAAATTAGCGCTTTTATAGCTGGGACGTGTTTTTGCCAAACTTTCAAGAATCAGTGACTGACAACATTTGTGGGACACACAATGGGCCATCCCATCTAAATTGGGTCTCTAAGGGGAAACGGCAGGAGATAAATAACCTACACGAGTAATAATGCTGAGTGAAGCAGAACAAAAAAGAGAGAGAGACCGCGAGCGAGAGAGAGAGACAGAGAGAGAGAGACAGAGAGACAGAGAGAGAGAGAGAGAGAGAGGAAATATCTGTGTACGGCTGCTAGTGAGTGAAGAAGAATAGTGTGTACTGTATGCGTCTGTGTCTGTGTGTGCATGCGTCTGTCTGTCTGTGTGTCTGTCTGTGCGTGTGTGTGTGTGTCTGTCTGTGCATGTGCGCGTGTGTGCGCTCGCCTGCGCGTCTGTGTGTATCCGTACCTGATGTGGGGAGTTTCCTCTAAGATTTTCAGCCCTTATGGAGGACCTGGAGAAGAGTTAGTTCTGTGTGCGTGTGTGTATGTGTGTGAGAGACAGATTGTGCTGGGTGGTCATCTCAGCCCTTATATGCCTGACGGGGAAAGTGAAAGTGTTTCTTAGCGCCTCTGAGAGGTCCCCTTATGTGTGTGTGTTCTTGGAATACCTTAAATGGCTGCACAAATGGTGTCCTCAAAAAAAACACACACACACACACACACACACACACACACACACACACACACACACACACACACACACACACACACACACACACACACACACACACACACACACACACACACACACACACACACACACACACACACAAGGGGCATAGTAGTCCAGTGACGCATTCAAACTATATTTGGAGCCTGAAACAGAGTCAAGGCTCACTGCACTACACTGACCTACACTGAGTACACACATGCAAGCATGCACACACACACACACACACGCACGCACGCACGCACGCACGCACGCACGCACGCACGCACGCACGCACGCACGCACGCACACACGCACACACAGGAGGCGGGGCGAGGCCACAAGCACAAGTGGAGGAAGCAAGGTCGCATATATTGGAACTAGGGGTGGGCATAGATTAATTTTTTTAATCTAGATTAATCTCACTGTAATTATGAAATTAATCTAGATTAATCTAGATTAATCTATATCAAAATGGCTCATTCAGAATAGGCACGATAGCAAAATAATGCCGAAAAAAGCCTTGGGGTTTCTTAAGACAGATGGCGCATTAGACCAGAGCTCATCTTTTTTTTTTCCAAAATGCATCTCATCTTCAAAAAATGGTCATGTTGATACTTGGTGATGAAAAAATTACAGCAATATGTGTAAAGTGTGTCCAATATGTTAGGAAGTATTTACAGTTATTAGATACTGAAATTTCAAAATGAACAGCGCTATAAGTTGTAGAGGCAAATACAGATAAATCTATCAAACATTTAATTTTAAACAAAATTACCTCAACAATGCAGCATTTCTAATGGGCAGAGAGAGAGAGCGAGAGAGAGAGAGAGAGAGAGAGAGAGAGAGAGAGAGAGAGAGAGAGAGAGAGAGAGAATCTGCCACTGACTGTTAAAAGGAGCAGCAGCTCCTTTAAGAGAGGGAGGAGCTCTGCGCGTAGTTGGCACAGCAGCCCTCATCTAGAACCTACAGCACTGGCACACGGCGATTTGACAGTTGTTCTCAGAGTTAGAATGCCAGATGAGTTACAACTCGACATGAATTCAGTTTGCAAAAAAAAAGTCAAGCGCGACAACCGCGAGCTTTATTACCGTCGGACATGAGAATATCTCACTGAATCGCAAATGTGCGCGATTGCAACACAAACATTCAGCGAGAGTAGATATTGACAGTTTCAGTATGACAATCTTCAAAATGCATAGGACTATCACACAGAATGTTTTGCAATTATAGCACATACAAGATTTCTGGAAGTTGTTTATGTATTCTATGCAATGCATGAGGAAATGTAGGCTATGTCGGGCTGGTAGCTACTCACACACAATAATGTCTCTCTATGCTTCACCTCAAACAATAACGTCTCTTTAGTCTACCACTTGTGAAAAAGCACTCAAACAACAACTACCACGGCAGAGGGATTAATGTTTTCAGCATGCAAACACTTCATATTTAGTAGGTCTGCTGAAACAACAGGTGGAGAGAGGAGAAGCGACTGGAGCGCAGTCTGAAAGCCTCTGTCAATTAAACGCTATGGTGACGTGCATACCCAAACTCCAAACCTATATTTTGAGAATAGATTAACGTGCGATATTTTCTTAATCGCGCGACAAGAGTCTCACATTATCGCAGCACGTTAACGCCGATAACGGCCCACCACTAATTGGAACGCACCCTATATGTAGTCTGAGGGGGAGAGTGAAAGTGAAAGTGATGTGTGCTTCCCTCCCTACACCCTCTGGATGAGAAAGGGCCTTTGTTCCAGGAAATGGAGAATGGAGATGAACGAGCAGGATGCCCAACACTGACCAGCGGTGGTCAACACTACAAGGCAATGCCAATGGACATGATAAATGCATCAGTATAGTACATGTATAGTGGCTGTAGGACCATTAGGAGAAAAGCCCCCTGCCTGTGATTTTTTAATATACAGGTATATACAAACAGTATACAGAAGGACACTAAGAAGGCCATCATTATTGGGGATTGGACTGCCTGAGATGCCAGAGCCGGCCCAGATCTGGAAACCTCTTGGCGTGTGTGTGTGTGTGTGTGTGTGTGTGTGTGTGTGTGTGTGTGGGGGTGGGGGGGGTGGCTGTGTGTCTGTGTGGCTGTGTGTTTATTTATGTGGCTACTTGACACCTGAATTTCCCCCTGGGAATCAATAAAGTTTCTCTACTCTACTCTACTCTACTAATATATAGGGGCTTTTATGTCTTTATTTGATAGGACAGTCTGAGATGGTGACACGAAGCGAGTGGGACAGAGAGACGGGGTGGGAACCCGGAAATGACCCAGGCCGGACTCGAACCGGGGTCCCTGCGGGCATACAAGCCCTAAAGTGGGGGGCCTAGCGCACTGTGCCACAGCACCCCCTGCCTGTCATTTTAATGATCTGTCACACCCTCTTTCTGTGAAGTTGACAGGAATACTATGGAATACCAGTGAATACCCCTGAACGCCTGCTGAGTTACATGGTCTCGAAAACAAATGTTTCAGGAACATATTTGGACATGCCCATAGACGGCCATTTTAAAAGCCGATTGAGACAAAATACAAATGAGCCAAATCACATACACAGTAGCAAACATGAAATATGAGGGGGACTCTACCATTGCAGAAAACTCATAAAAGAGGCTTAATATTGAAAATAGTGCACTTGTCCTTTAACAGGTAACATTTAACAATAAGGGATGCATAAAACGTATTATGAAGACTTGGTAAATAATTAACTAATGATAAACAAAACAACAATTTTTTGTAAATGAGTGGGAAATGTTATGTTCATACTTCATAGGTAAGTTTCTTGAACATATTATTTGTAGATATTTTGTAAAACATTAATAAAACTTCGTAAATAGTAAAAATATTAATTAATGTTTTGTTCATTAACAAAATCTTTATAATACTTTGGTAACACTTTAGAATAATGGATGCAAAAAAGCATTATTAAGACTTAAAAAATAATTAACTATTGATGAACAAAACATTAACAAACGTTTGTAAATGACTGGGAAATGTAAACAAATGCTTTTAAATGACTAGGAAATGCTATGTTAATATTTTATATTTATCAAACATTTACAAGTTGCTTGTAAATGAATAAAATACTCTGTTATAAGGTGTGTAAAATCTTGCAGATATCATTTGTAGATATTTTATAAAGCATTAATAAAGCTTAGTTAATAATAAAAACATGTGTTAATGTTTTATTCATCATTAGTTAATTATTTACTGAGTCTTTACTAAGGAACATTATTATAAAGTGTTACCAATACTTTTTATGCATCCCTTTTTATAACGTGTTACCGATTCACATCTACTAACCATTTTGACTGGTGATGAAAAAAGTTACTTTTAGAGCCATGAATATACTGTACGTACATCATTAAAATCATAGCCACTAATTTTCTGCCTTTACTGCCTTTTTACTTTGCATGGCAGAGCAGTTATTGGGATTCTTACGAACCCTGATAACACACAGTGGAGGATGTAACACAGGGGTAGGACAACATACAGTCAGGGTTTCAGTCTCTCCCTCTCTCTTCTCCACACACACACACACACACACACACACGCACGCACGCACGCACTGACGCACACACACCTACATGATATTATTGACGAGTTACAAACAACAACATAAAGAACAGTGTTAAATATTTAAGTAGGTCTACTTTATTTCATCAACACAAGGTTTAACAAACAATATAGTTACAATGCTTACATAATCATCATTATTGCATTCAAAATGTTAACATAGAAATGATTCATATTTCCATGTAAATGTTTACATAATCACCATACTGCACCATACTGTAATGTTGAAGTTGTTAATTAACAGAGTAAACAAAGGACTTTAGGCCTGTTCAAACAGAGTACTGCAACTACTGCTGTTGCATGAAGTTATGTGCGTGTGCATGTGTGCGTGTGTGTGTGTGTGTGTGTGTGTGTGTGTGTGTGTGTGTGTGTGTGTGTGTGTGTGTGTGTGCGCGCGCGCGTGCGCTTGTGGGTGTGTGTCTTGGTGTCAAGTCACATCAAGTCAAGTCAGCTTTTATTGTCAATTTCTTCATATGCACAGGTTATTCAAGGAAATTGAAATTACGTTTTCTCTCTATACCATGAAAGGACATGCACTAGACATACACAGGACTGACATTTATAGACTGACATCAAGTGCAAGACAGGACAAGTCTCCTCATTTCCTCATTTCTCCTGCCATTTCCACCTGCAGGATGGAGGAGAAAAAGAGATCATGCCATGTACCACTATCAGAATACGCGCACGCACGCACGCACGCACACACACACACACACACTTTAGGTATGTACTCACAGTAGTGTCTTCAGTCGACAGTGGGGGTCATTCAGCAGTGTGAGGTCAGGACAGAGTACAGATGGGAATAGTGCATCTCTGTCAAGTTACAGTCACTTAGCCTAGAAAACACTCACACACTCATGAATAGAGTGATGAGAAAATGTGCAAAATGTGTAAAAACAAAGGGAGGAGGGATGAAAGAATATGAAGAAGAAGTCAGTCATGAAGAAAAGTGTGAACATAAAGAAACAACATGTAGAGAGAGGGGGTAGAGGGAGAGAGAGCATGCAGAAATATGTAGGAAGGAGAGATGGGAAAGAACAAGCACAGCAAAGAGAGGGGATACAGAGAGAAAGAGAGAGATAACACAAAGAGAATAATGAGGGGAGGGTGATGGATGGAGGGTGGATGCAATAGAACAAGTAGGCCTAGAGGAAGGAAAGAGACAGCATGCAGCATTGAGAGACGGAAGGATGAGGATGGAGACAAAGAGAGAGACAGAGCGACAGAAGCAGACAGCACAGAGAGGAGAGAAAGAGACACAAACACAGACACACACATCCCAAAACAGACTCTCTGGTACATGAAGTGATGCTTACATCAGTGTTTCCAGTTTGCAGTGTTGATGTTGAAGTCCAGAACATAAAAGTTCTACTCCAGAATCCAGCAGGTCATTTTCACCCACATCCAGACATGTGAGATGTGAGAACTGTGAGGTCAGGGCAGAGGCCAGATGGGAGCAGCTCTTCTCCGTCAGGTGACAGTGTTGGAGCCTGGAACACACACACACGCACGCACGCACACACACGCATTCACACGCACACACACACACACACAGGGCTGGGTATTGATCCGAATTTTTTGGTTCCGGTTCCGATACCTTCAGTTCTGTTCCGGTCCCTGAATGGCAATAGCAATAGCAATAGGATTTGTATAGCTAAAGCGTATATAAACAGCAAAACATATATTGTCAGTGCATAATACAGTATGATTTAAAGATCATGTGGCGGCTTAAAACTTGGATAACTTTGCGCTAGAATGGAACCACCCATTCTAAATAGCAAAAACGTTAAAAATAATAATATGGCAGGTTGTTACACAGTGAAGCACAGACATCAGCCGACACTAGAGCACCCAAATTGCATTAGGACTACTGCTGTACTGTAACACATTACAGATGCAAAGTTCAGTAAAAAGAGCATCCAAACCAGGAAGCTAGACTGTATTGACCTTGCAGTAAAGTAGAGCGGTGCTGCTATAACGTGATCGAGTTAACTAAAGCAAACGGGCAGTGATACAACAGGTGTGTGAGTTAATTTTGATTGTACAGATGAAGTTGACACTTCCTCTGGAAATGCTGTGTGTTAAAAAGTAGAATGTCGAGGGTCTTAAAGCAGTGGCACACAGATTCAGCAGGAGGCACGAGATGTCATTTTTGCCATTTATTTTTCAGTCCACGGTGAGCCAGTGACAATAAAGTAAAAGAAACCCAAACCAAAATGAAGAACTCTGTACAGTATTTACAAAAACACAAAATAAACAGGCTACGATGAGCCTAAATAAATATACAAAAAATGAACTAGTCAAAGGCCCATAGTGCAGACCAGTAACGTGCGGTCAACTTTATGGCTGGTGAGGCACTGACTTTTCCAATATCAGATTTTCAAATATTTAATACTACAGCTACAGTAAATTTAGTAAATTTACCAAATAGGCCTACTGATAAGTTTCATATGTCATAGCTTTCTTAACATAAGGTAGGCCTACAAAATAAAACATGCTGCATTTCCGTAGAGAAAATGCTATTAGATTTCTCACTCACACACACACACACACACACGCACACGCACACGCACACGCACACGCACACACACACACACACACACACACACACACAGGATTCAAACAGTGGTCTCACATAAACCACACAGCAGCAATGTGGACAAACAGAAGCATCACGGCAGAGAGAGCTGGAGAGCAGAGCAGAGGAGAGGAGAGTAGTGGAGAGGAGAGGAGAGGAGGAGAGGGGAGAGGAGAGGAGGAGAGAAGAGGAGAGGAGAGGAGAGGAGAGGAGAGGAGAAGAGAGAGGGATGAGGTGAGAGAGGAGAGGAGAGGAGAGGAGAAGAGAGGAGAAGAGAGAAGAGGAGAGGAGAGGAGATGGGAAAAGAGAGGAGAGGAGAGGAGAGGAAAGGAAAGGAGAGGAGAGGAGAGGAAAGGAGAGGAGAGGAGAGGAGAAGAGAGGAGAAGAGAGAAGAGGAGAGGAGATGGGAAAAGAGAGGAGAGGAGAGGAGAGGAGAGGAAAGGAAAGAAGAGGAGAGGAGAGGAGAGGAGAGTAGTGAAGAGTGTAAGCTCCTTCACAGCCCACTGCTCTCACACACACAGGATTCAAACTGTGGTCTCACATAAACCACATCACGGCGGATGCTCAATGAAAGACACACACACACACAGGATTCAAAACATGGTGTCATATAGACCGCTGAGCACCACGGCGAACAAACTGGTGTGATAGCTTTTGTGATAAGCACCGGATTCTCGTGCAAATGTAGGCCTACATCTACTTGTACGAGGCTATGGCAAACGATGTGGGTCAAAGGTGTGGCAGGAAGCGAATGTCAACATTTAAACAGAGATTACTACACAAGCTTCGATATGGTCACCAAATATTTTGGGACTGTCATTTATGTTATGCCTACACTTTGGAATTAGATCAGAGTCTTGTAGTTAGGCTACACGGGTATATTTGATTTACCTCAACGCCCTGTACTCAACTTTACAAACAGTTACAGGGCACATGAGAATCCTGTTCAGATCACAAAAGCTACCACCACACCAGACAGAATCACGGCGGATTCTTTCTCTCCCCACGGGTCTCACAAACACAGGCTTCACACACATAGGAAACACTGATCTTACCTTTAACTCGTACATCAGGTCCATGCGCCGCTCTTTTCCTCACTTTTGGCGTTGCGCATGCTAACGTTACTTTAGCCGGTGCTGTTCATCCAAAGCCACATCTATTCGAGATGCCCCAAACGTCCAAAGCAATTTGGCATTGAATATGAATATGAGTAGCCGTGAGGATTTGTGTTTCGTGAGGCTCCTTAGTCCTTAGTAAATTGTTAAGTCGCGATATCCCATGCGAATGGTCTTCCACACATTCTCGCCGGTTGCAAACAAGACACAGGGGAAACAAAAAAATAGTTTCTGTTGTACCACTCACTTTGAAATGATCGGGTAGTTGACCGGTCACCTGCAGCAAACCCTTCAGCTCTGTCGGTCCTCCATTCTTTATCACATATTTTACCCTTGGAAATCCAACTTTGAGAATGCTCTTAGTTTCGTTATGAAATCCACTTGTAGCAGTCAAAGTGAACAAGCTAGCCAACAACACTGACTGACTGTATTGTGAACTTCAGATTCGCTATGACGTAACTGGCCAGACTCAACGCCAGAAGGAGTCTGCGGCCAGGCTACTGCTGGCCTCACCACTGTATATTTCAGTGGGCGTTATGCCAAAGCGTTCAGAGTAAAGAAATGATAATCACACGTAGAAAATAGTAAAAAAAAATTATCAGGAAATGAGGGCACACCATACATACTTCTATTAAGTGTATAAAAACGTTTAATACAATATTACCAGGTTGCATTCACAGAACGGGCAAAATGGCGCATGCGCTCAAGCTTGTTAACGAGGGATTGCGCAATCCGGGGGTGAGGCAAGTTCAGAGTTGGCCCAAATTCAGCGTATTCGGAGGAATTTGACATGAAATGGGCAAATATTACGATTTTGGCCACAAAAATGATTGAAAGCGAGTGAAACAGTTTAAACACTGCTTAAATGGTAGTTATGGTGCAGATGCTCGAAAACAATAGCTGTTATTTACTACATTTACTGCATCTCATCATAATCATCTGGGGCTGGTGAGGCCATGCCTCCCCTGCCGTATTGGAGTGCACGTGCCTGGTGCAGACTAAGCTGCCTGACTAACCTCACACAGCTGAGGATAAATTGAAGGAGCAGAAAGGATCACACCTTTCACCAAGAAGCGCTATCCCCAAACTGAGAAGCATCCATCATTATAAAGGACACCTGGGCACGCCCTGAAATTGGACCATTCCATTTTTAACAAAGAGCAGGGGTGACTACAGGCAATCAGACATTAAACATGACGTTCTCAGGAATAAAGTGGTACCACAAAATTACTTAATCATTTCAGGCCTTACACAATATGACAGTACACAACTACATTCACAAACATTAGCATGCTGTTTAAACTCTTAAGTAGCTAATTAACCAATCATTCAATCAATTAGCACAATTTCCTGAGGGTCCCAGGTTGTGTACACACAAACCCAGACTAAAGCCTTCTTAATACAGGCTTGCACTTCTTTTTGTTAAACAAAGAAAGTGCTACAACACTGGTAAAATCACTGTTTTAAATCACAGAGCAAGCGATCATTAATGTTATTAAACTTTCAAAAACCAAATGGCTACACTGAGAGATAGTTGTAGTGTGTGAAAACTGTAACGTTTGTTTGTTAGCAACTTTAGACATGTGTCGACTCATGAACTAAAATGCAAGAAAACAGAACACAATTACCAAGGTGTAATCTTACACACGAAAGTTTGATTGAGTCCATGAGCAAACAGGAGCACTGCAGGAAAAGTTATGACTCAGCTGTGACGTGCAATGGCGGCTGTCATTTCAGACGCCGTGACAAGGCGCACTCTGGTCGCATTGTCACACTTAGCGCGTTCAGGCCGACCGAGAACCGTGCTGGAGCCCGTTCCCGCACCTAATCGAGAACCGGCCGTCGTGTTCACGCCACAGATATTTGCGTTAGCGAACCGGAAAGTTGGTTCGCAATGCGAACCACAAAATACTAGGTTTTTCTCCGCGAACCGTGACGACAGCGTGCCCGTCAGCAGGTTCATCCGGGTAACGCAGTCACGTGCGGGAAAAGTTCAGAGCCAGGTATGAACATGGGCGGTTCGCAGATAAGCACTTTAGTGCTGAACGTAACTGGTGAGGGCACCGGCTCCAGCTCCGTTCTGGTCGGCCTGAAAGCCCTACCTGTGGTATATCAGTCTCTTTTCGTTTTAATTCACATGGTACAATGCAGTGTTGTGCCAGTTCACAGATTTTCTGAACTAGTTCAAGTTCAGTTCATAGATGCTAAAAGTGAACAGTTCACGTTCAAAGTTCACAATTTTAATTGTTCAGTTCATTTTCACTTTTTTTCGTGAAATATTCAAATAAATACTTTTTTCACACCACGAACTAGAAATCATACATTCTTTGAAACTGACTAGACATTTGCTCATGACGCTGCAATTGTGGGTTTCATACCAGGTGATGAAACTTGCACTAGCCTAGTGCAATGAAGTCTACTAGCATTTCAATAAATAAATAAATAAATAAATAATATATATAATATGAATATGTATATATAAGTTTATATGATAGCCTATCTGTTTTTTGTATGAATTAGGCTAATTTACATGAGCAAAACTCTTGAATGAAGGTAGACCTAATGAAGGCGAAAGTCAAATGCACATATGCCTATGCAAATATGCCTATGTATTTTTAAAGGTACACTGTGCAGGAAATGGTCAAAAAAGGTACTGCAACTATGCTGCTCATTGAAAATGGGCTGCCTATTGCCAAATTTGATCTTTACATGAAAGTTTCATAAGTAATAAACAAATATTTTCTAGTGTGGTCCAAGTACAGTCATTTTTGCAGCTAAAAATGGCTATTTTTGGAAATTCAAAATGGCGGACAATGGAGAAGATCCCCCTTTTCATGTATGAAAAGTGCAATTTTTCCAGTCATAATGAATACTTAGAATTTGATGGTGGTGGTAAGTATTCATGAAAAATGTAACATTAGTGAATGGGGAGCACGAATTCTGGAAATAAACAACACAAAATCTCACTCAGTGTCCGTTTAAGGAAATTGTGTATCTTATGTAACTCACTTTTATAACACGTGTGATACAGTGATTTTTTGTTTAGAGGTTGTACATCTTCCACAATGTAGTAGTCGATAATCAGTTGATCCACCTGCTCCTATGAGACCACCACGGACCTCTTGGAGGCTGCTGGCAGTGTCATTTTTTACGTTTGGGCTTGGTAGGGGTCTTCTCCCCCTTTCCTCCCTTATGAGCCTCGAGGGCATGCAAATGCATTCACATTGGATGGATGTTTTAACTCAATGTGCCGTTTCAAATTCGAACAGGACGTTGTGGATGTCCTTACTGTTTTTGCTGCGCAGGTGGTTTAAATGTTCATAAGGATAATCGGTGTCTGTCTCCGTGCCATCCCTTCCACGAACCATTTTTTAAATGCAGCGCTTGTTCTGTCTGCCTCAGTGCCTCTCTCTCTCTCGCGCTATCTCTCTCTCTCTCTCCGCCGCAAATCATCATGGGTAACGGCGTGCGTAAGCAGCAATAACTAATCCTATGTTATTGAACTATTCTCAGCCGGACACTACATTGCCCGCAATGCATTGTGCACACAGCTGTCAAAAGAAATTCTCACTAGTAAGTGCGTTCGATTTCGCATCAACGTATGCATGCGCATGAAGACAGCAATGCACCCTGGATCAAAATGCTGCATGACGTTTAGATTTCCTGTCAAACTTCGAAATTTCGTCGACGTTGCGTTGACGAGGTGACATGTCACATGGTGTCAAATTATCGCGGGATGTATGCGACTGCAGTCAGATCTTGCAACCTCTGCAGTTGCTTATCCCCTTCAACGCTCGTCGGTGGGCTGCCTCCGAGGTCACGGGCCCATGAACTGGTTGGTCAACAACTCACTCACTTGTGTATATGGGTCTTGTCTCACACCTCTACACAAGTTTGCGCAGGTCCCCACTTCAGCTCCTCCTCATTGCCTGTCCCCCCACTCCTCACACGTGGTGTGTTAGTACAGCAAACTGGTGCGAGCTCATCGTCTCGTTCATATTTGTGGCCGACTTTAGATGCGCTGTATTTAATAACACCCACATCGTGACAACAAGTTCTCGCTGACGTGCCTTTTGCAACATCGACGCTCGCAACAAAGTCGTATGCGCCTGATGATACAAGCGGCACCAGCGAGAGAGAGAAGGGGGGAACTTTCTCTCGTTACGTTTCAAAAGAGAAAACAGATGTCACTCAGCTTTCAATGGAAAACAAATTCCAACGTTCATTTACAGTGATGTCTGCCGTTCATGACACATAATTTGAACTAATCCACGTTCAAGTTCTTTATTAAAAAATGTGTTGCGTTCAGTTCAACGTTCACGAAAAAAGGAGCGTGTTCTATTAATGCGTTCTTTTGAACGCGTTCACGCACAACATTGGTACAATGCTTCTTAGATATACACGGCGCACAAATATCTTGTCTCTCCGTTTCTTGGCTCGCAGTAGTTGTATTTAGGTTTTAATTTCCTTTACTGTTTAAAAACGATACTCTTGTTTTCTCCATACACAAATTGAAGATGGGCTGATGGTAATTTGTCTTGTAACCTAGTATGCCTATACGATTTGCCCGCCTCTATTAAAAGGGGGGCTGTATCAGTGGTCTCCCGCAAGTGAGGGGGTAATCTGTAGAAACTAGAACTACCCAAATGTGATGACACTAAACAGGCTGAGAGTTTGGAGTGTTGGTCAGCGCGAGTGAGCACCAAACCAATCCGAGGCACGGCACGAAAAAGTCAGATTTTGTTTAGCCGACTAGAACTATTAGCTTCTAAATCACTCACTTGTTTGCTATTTGCTCATGGAACGTTCCTTAACGTTCCTGTGGCTTTAAATGCGAGAAGTTAACTGACGCGATGAACACCTTGGTACCAAAACGTGGAACTGAAAGACAAGGCACATTTTGGTGCCCAGAACAACCTTAACGGTGCCCAGTCCTACACCCTCATACACACACAAGAAGTGTGAGGTTAGGACAGAGGTCTTATATGAAAAGCTCTTCTCTGGCATGTAACACATATACTACACCCTGAAACACACACACATGCACGGAATACATACAACAGAATACATACACACCCTACCCCAGAACACAGGTAGTGTGCGCACACACACACACATACACACAAACTCACACACACATGCTATGGCAAAGACCTACCAATGAAAACACACACACACACCCACACACGTATTTTACATTCAGACAGTGTGTTACTTACTCGGCACTGGTGGATGATGTGAAAACTGGCACCAGCCTTTGAAGAACATCATCAGGGCTGAGGAGTTCAGCCTGATCTTCCTCTGGTGTCGTCATGTATTTCCGCAGGTCAAACTCATCCAGATGCTTTTTTGACATCTCAAAATTAAATTTCACAGTCTCCTACTGTCCTGATGAGAGCGTCTCTACACACAGCTTTCCCCTCTCTCTGTCAATGTGCTCCATCACAGCATGCTGATTCAGCTCATTCAGACAGTGGAACAGTCTGATCCTTCTGTCTTCACTACTCGTTTGTCTGAACTTCTTTGTGACATACTGTACTGTGTGAACTAAGCTCTGTGATTTGCTACTGGTCTTTGGCAGTAGGTGTTTTAGGAGTTTCTGAGTGGACTCCAGTGAGAGGCCCAGAAGGAAGCGGAGGAAAAGGTCCAGGTGTCCACAATTGATTCTGAATATGACCAGAGACACTGCAGTCTTGTGCAGGTCATACACTGTTGCTGCTCTGAACAGACCAGAGAGCTCAAAGGTTTGTTGGTGGTCAGAGATACTTAGGTCTCTGTTGCTAAAGCACAACCACACATATAACGCTGCCAGGAACTCCTGGATGGTCAGATGCACAAAGCTGAACACCTTTGCGTGGCAAACATCCTTCTCCTCTCTGAAGATCTGAGTGCACACTCCTGAGTACACTGACGCCTCTGTGACATCAATGCCAGCCTCTATCAGGTCTTCCTCATAGAAGATCAGGTTGCCCTTCTCCAGCTGCTGAAAGGCCAGTTTCCCCAGTATGAAAATTATCTCTTCTGTCTCTTTTCTCTCTGGGTACTTGCCCATTTTAATACTAGTTTGAATCATGAGAAAGTGGATGTACATTTCAGTCATAGTCCTTGGCATTTCAGCTTTCTCTGATTCTTCTGATGTTCTCTCTGCAACAATGGCTGCAATCCAGCAGAATACTGGAATGTGGCACATGATGTAGAGGCTCCTGGATGACTTCAGTTTTATGATGGTTCTGCTGGCTAGATTGTCATCACTGATTCTCTTCCTGAAGTACTCCTCTTTTTGTGGATTGTTGAACCCTGTTATTTCTGTCTCTCGGTC